>NW_024041484.1:5441713-5490089 GCF_014851395.1 Micropterus salmoides
TAGCTTAGTGGGCTAGTAAGCTTTACAGATTGTTTGGTTAATTTGTTGGCTAAATACATAAAATTACAATAAAAATCACAGTTACATATACAACTTATATACAACAAAAACCTGGATGAGGTAGATTAAAATCCTGGGTAAACCACCTTGTAAATCTCTGTGTATTAGGAGTTTTTAAATCTGGTGTCTGTGGCGACATTCTGGCAAACCAGTAGTGATGTGTTTTATGCCAACCAGCAGTGATCGGTTTGCTAGAGCTGAAGGGGGTAGCAACCACAGAGACAGCAGCCCCTCAGTATAGCAGAGCCTATACGTCATAAGCTCGTGTTGACAGTCTTGTGTAATTACTCTCACCGTCAGAAGAGAGAAACAAAAGTTCCGCAAGTTTTAAAAAAAAACGTTCTACATTTTGGGAAATATTCTTATTTGCTTTCTCGCCAAGAGTCCTTCCTTTGAAGGAGAGGGAGGGGCGGCTGTGGCTCAGGAGGTAGAGCGGGTTGGCCGTTAATCGGAAGGTCGGCGGTTCAATCCCTGGCTCCCCCTGGTTGCGTGTTGAAGTGTCCTAGGGCAAGATACTGAACCCCGAATTGCCCCTGGCGGCTATTCCGCCAGTGTATGAATGAGTGTGAATGTTAGTTTCCGTTTGAGCACTTAGGTTCAGTGTATGAATGTGTGTGAATGCAGATGTAGTGTAAAAGCGCTTTGAGTGGTCGAAAAGACTAGAAAGGCGCTATACAAGTACAGAGCATTTACATTTACATTTGAATAACTTCTCATGACAGTGTAAACACTAAAATCCAAACAAAGTAAGTTATTCTTATAATAAAATGTCTGCCAGGACTGAACACAAAAATAATTCTATATATATATATATAAATAATTTGTCTTTTGTGCAACACCCAAATTTGGAAAGAACTGGACATTATCATTTTCTACTACAAAGTCTTCAGATAATATTTTCTACTGTCTGAAACAGTATTATGGCATTATAGTATTTCAGAAAATACAAGGGTAACTGCCAGCAATCTTATTTATACTGCAGGCTGCTAACAGAAAAGAGATAAGGATGGACAGTAGTGGACAGAAAAGTGAGGCTCATAATCAGAACCACAACTGTCAGAGCCGGACCGCTCAATACATTCACTATGCATACTGTGTAGGGTCCCACAAATTGCAAATGTTTACAACTTTGATGAATCTCTGTCTGTTACCTCTGTAAGTTAACCACATTGCGCATGAACATGCTTTCATATGTGCGTGCACAAAATGAAACTCGCTCATTCCAGCAGCGACCTCTGTGTGGACCCGTCTGTATTTTTACCAAAGTACTTGACTTAAATGGATTTATTTCATCACTAGAGTTATATGCAATAAAACAATTACAGGCAAATGTGTTTTTGCATCGGTGTGGGACAAAATAACTGAAATGATTTACAGACTGTACAGACAGCCACAGCCTGTAACAAAAGTCTGTGAGGTTAGTTTAAGCCAGGGGTTTTCAAAGTGAGACTGTGGGGCTACCGTCAGACAATACTTGGGAAAATGCACTTCTCCACCCTCCCTTAGTTCATGATTATGTTATTTGATGCCACAGACACTCAACAATGGGACAGCGTTTCACCATATCTTGGAAAAATACAGCAAAGAAAAAGCTAGAAAGCGACGGATTTTACATACGAGTCAATGGAGCCTAACCTCAGTTAGAAAGAGTCCTATACTGCGCTGTGATTGGCCAGCAGCGTATTTGGGTCAATTGCGCTACTTTCGTAACGTATTACTCCCAACACTGGTCCTAAGTCATGTTTTAGTTCCTGATTCTGTGAGTTAAAAATCCCCAAACCTATCATGTCTCTGAGCTACAGTATCTATTTAACCAAATCACACACATTCAGGCTGTTGTATGTGATCTCCTTTTGATAACTAACGTAATATTTTCTCACTTCAATTCAGTGAGCCTTCCTCTCACTCATGCGTGGCGTTAAAAAGAACAGAATACAGAAAACAGCCAAAGGTTAGATGACACATGGTGTAACGTTACGTTACCATGACAGCAGCAATGCAGAGATTACTTTTACAATTAAGTGACAATGAAGAAAATCAATTTTAAGAGACTACTAATAACAGAAACCTGTTCCTCATGTTGATAATCCTAATATTTCATGCTTGTGCAGGGACAAACAGTAAATTTGCGGTGCTGTCTTGCTGCCGTCTTGGAAAAGTGCTCTGTTATGAGGCAACAGTTGTGCTGCAGTGAAGCAATTTCCAATTTTCAGAGATTACAGAGCACCACATTGTTGGGTCTCTGTCTAAAATACACCCAAACGTTAGGTGATCACACTTGGGGAAGTTTTGCAGGTGCGGCTTTTCTCCAGAGGAATCCCTGCTTAGACCGGGCACAGCACTTCACTGCAACGCACCGACGCGCGACGTATTTCTGTATTCAATGACGTGGATTACAACGATGAGGTGGAGCCCTACTCACCAGTTAGTGAGCGGGTCCAGCTGGGTGAGGATGGAGTTGAGCATCCTCTCCGTCTGCGCTAGCCTTTGTTCCAGCTCGTTCAACTGGTTCTCTGTACAAAAACAAACATACAGACACACAAGAGGATTACTCATGGTAAACAAATATCTGTTTGACCGAAGAAAACACAGATATGCAAATAGAAAACCCAATGCGTGCGATACACACCTGCCTCTACTGATTTTTTGGCTCCTTTTGCAAACTTGTCCTTTTGTGCCTCGTCATCTGCAGATTTGATCTGTGAGTTGAAAAGAATGAAGTGATACAGACTTTGCAGAGATCGCCTATCAAAGATGTAAATTCCCTCAGTGTAATTTGGTGTTGCAGGTGTCTTTACTTACCTTCAAAAACTTGTAAGCTGCAAACACTCCAACTCCGATAGCGTAGAGGGGCATCAGTGTGAACACGTAGCCCTTGTTGCTGTTGGACTTGTACTTGTCACTCTTCAGCTCTTGTTCCATCAGCTTCTTCATCTGCTGCATGTTCTCAGGGGTCTGAGCTGAACCGGGGGCGTTCACGTTGATGGGCTGACCTCTGACTGCGCCCGGGCCCGGACCTGCTGCTGCAAATACATCAGGAGGACAAAACAGACGACAGATGGTGAGGTTTCTGTAGAAAATGAAGCCCGACCGTGACGCCGGAATCACACAGGAGGTGTGTCCACCATGCGTTTCAGCAGCGGAACGTTTAGCTTGCCCCACGTTGTTGTTTATTTGTCATTTTGTGTGCTTCTTCTACTGATCACAGCTCTCTGTGTGTAATAAAATGCATCAAGGCAAATTCTTTGTATCGAGGCTTCGTTTAATCCATGTAACTATACAGCACACTGTTTCACATGGACATTTCTTACTGTTGCACATCGCGCTTACGCTGTGAACACGACGTGAATATGATGGAGCTGTTTGCAAAGTGGAGGAAGAGAGAGAAAACAGCTAGGGCAAAAGAAGAAAGTCTCCAAAGTGTGGTATTATTTCAAGCTAAAGAAAACAACAACTCTGTAATGTTACCGTCTTGGCAACAGCACAGCGGCACCGGAACAAAAAGCAGCTGGTGTTCTGCCAGCGGACCACAGACAAGGTAACAGTGACAGCAACTTTAGCAGTTAACTGAAATCATGACTGATTGTTGAGTTGAAGGCAAAGTAAGCTGCAGTCCTTAGCTGAAAATATGCACACGTGCGTTTGAGTTGTAACCTCACAGTCAAGAGTTAACTGGGTGTCGGGGAGCTGCACCTTTTAACTCCCCTCCAGCTCTCTCTGCATCTCAGACAATCCCTGCTACCTGCGTGTGCTAATCCATCCTGTCACCCAGATTCTTTGTCTTTATAACTGTTATCTTTATAATAACAAACAGCTGTTTCGTGTGCAGATCGCTCATTTCATGTATGTTTTCTTGACAAAACGTGGCTTGGAGACAAGTGTCGGGTGACAGAGCAGATCAGTCATGTAGTGTGAACGCCACAACGACTTCAAGACTCCCATCGCAAGATGGCAAGTTGTGTAGTGTGAACTGCACGGCCATCAGCCGACGCTGAAAGCCAAGCAAAAGTACTTCTTGAACGACGCATCGATGAATCGTTGAAATAATCTATAAAAGCTTTGAGTACTAAAATCATCGTTAGCTGCAGCCCTAGATACAAGATTCATTATAACCACGAGAGACTTGACTTGGACTCTAGCTCAAAGAGCATCTCTGTTTGTTGCTTTGCTTCACACTTTCTGTGGCTGCTTAAAGAAGCTTAACCTTTAGTCAGCACTTCTTTACTAGATATGATCAATCTGTCTTTAATAACAGGCTTTGTACCACAGTCCTTTAAAATAATTAAACATTTTCTTAAAAAGACCATTCTTGATCCAGGAGTTTCATCCGAATACATCTAACCCTCCCTTTCTCGCCAAGATCCTTCAATTCAATTTTATTTATATAGCGCCAAACCACAACAGTTATCTCTGAGCGCTTTTCATAAAAGGGAGAGAAAGCAGTTGCAAGACAGCTGTGTGACTTTCTACAGAGCAATAGTTAGAAAATAGGATTTTCAGTCAGGATTTATAGTGCATCATAGCACAGAGACAGCACTGGTAAAAATTACAATTCTAATTGCATCAGACAAAGGACTTTACTTGCTCTGTACTTGTATTATTAGATCTTAGTGCTGCATTCAATATCATTGACCACCATATCCTATTACAGAGATGGGAACATTTAATTGCCATTAAAGGAACCGCTCTGAGCTGGTTTAAGCACTATTGTTCAGATCAATCTCAGTTTGTACATGAATCATTAGTGCACGCCAGAGTTCCACAAGGTTCTGTGCAGGGAGGACCAATCTTGTTCACCTTATATATGCTTCCTTTCTATTATCAGGATATGGGTTACTTGTGGTTCTTAAGAGTGTCCAAGAGTCAAATGAGAGGGAGGCAGACACCATCTCCACATTTAAGAGTAGGCTTAAGACTTTCCTCTTTGATGAAGCTTATAGTTAGGGCTGGCTCAGGTGAGTCCTGAACCGTCCCTTAGTTATGCTGCCTAGACTGCCGGGGGACTTCCCATGATGCACTGAGCTCCTCTCTCTTCCTCTCCCTCTTTGTCAGTATGCATTCATATCCCATTAATGCATGTTACTAAGTCAACTTCTTCCCTCTCCTGTAGTCTTGTGCTTTCTCACCCCTTGTCAACTCTCTCCTTCTCTCTCTTTCTGCAGGTGTTTCTGGCTCCAAAGCTTAGGGGTCTGGATCTGTGGTCGCGGGCTTCCTGCTGCCCCCATGTTCCTGCTTGACACCTGCTGCTACAATTATAATTATTATTAGTGCTATAACCATAGTAACAATAATTCTATCACTATAATTCATTTTCATTGATGTCTGTACCACAAAAATTTTTACGCCTACTGTTGTTATTGCATTGACTACTTCTCTCTCTTTTTACCTCATTGTTTTGGTTTTCACAAACTACACTTTTACTGTTTTGATTCCCTCTCAAAATCCTCATAGAGGAGTTTCCAGAAGCAGCAGGCCAAACATACCCAAAAATGAAAGTGAATATTCAATATATAATATTAATTTCAGCAGGTAGACGCAGAACAAGAGTTCACATTAATGCCAACATTGCTTCCGGCCTGTTTGCTAAATGTTTGCCATGTCAACTTAACAGGTCAATGTTGCGTTTACAGTTTGTTCCGCATCCTCAAGTCCTTCAATGAAGATATTGAGAGATAAGACGGTGTATCAGTGTAGCCCCACTGTGAAGCCAGAACAGTTAAGGTCATTAGGAAGGGAACAAATTACCCCCTTTATGCGCAGTAAGATGTATAACATTAAAAATCCTTACAAAATATATTTCATGTTACTTTATGGTCAATGGTCTATGAAAGGAACAAAATCTCTTGGATTGCTCCTTCTTAAAAGTGTGATCCAGTCCAGCTGACTGATATAGCCAAATGTAATGGTTTTGTGCTGACCAAACTGAACTTGAATGGGGTGGCTGTTTGGTCCCCTCTGACATCAGCAGGCCTCAGCTCCCCCAATAGCTGATGGACCACACCTAACAGAGAGGAACCAATCCACGCCAGTGATATGTCTTAACCCTGAGTATGGCTTCCCGGTGTGGGACTAAAAAGAACATGCAGTCTAAAAAGTAAAACGCAGAGTGGCATCATCTAATCTTGTTGCGGATTTACACCTTACAGGGAAAGATATGATTGATTATAGATAATGTAGCTTGTTTTTACTTATCTTCTATCTAATAGATGGAGTTTATTAGACGTTCATGGCGCTGAACAAAAGTGTGTAATCACGCGTGGACTTGTGCTACAAACTCTCTTCTGACTTGACCATAGCATGTAAATGTCGTCTTCTTCTTTCATGACCTTTATTTTGGAAAACTCTGTCAGTGCACGTTGCTATTCCAAGTTAGCAGACCAGTGAGCTCAAGGCAAAATGACATAGCCTAACTTGCATGGTGACAAGCTTGGGCACATGCGCCAGTGGTGTGTGTAATTCCCCACTGCGACAACAGAGAGATGTCCTACCTTTTCTGGTGTAGCGAGGGTCAAATCTAGTTTCCTTCGCCCCGGCCCCGCCGCCGACGCCAAACAACCTGGGCAGGACGACGAACGTGAAGAGCACGGCCGTGAAAGCCAGGGCGACTTGTTGTGACGTTGACAAAACCATCCTCTCGTGAACACACAAACGGGACGGGACACCCGCCGAAAAGGAGCAACGCCAGCCGCTAAATGTGTGGCTAAAGACACGGGAGACAGTTAGGAAACGCTCAACTGTCAGGCTAATATCCAGCGAAAGCAGTGTGATGAGACCTAAACTGTGCGGCTCCGAACAGCTGCTCCGCTGCAATAACAAGAACCGGACTTCCGGAAAGGACGCTTTCAGAATAAAAGCGCCAACTGGAAAAACTTGTGCCACTGATTCACAAAAGTCAAACTGCCTGGGGCCAGACGTTTTTTTAGATTTGTTAAATTAATATGGTATTAATAAGAGAAAAACGAGTCGGGGTGGTGGCCTATTTCAATCAAATAACAATTTGCAGGAAACGTAATAAGCATAGGCCTACAAGGACTGTGAGAGAGCTTTGTTTCAAATCTAGCACTCTGCGCTCTAGTGGGCAGAGGAACAAACATGCAGTTGATGTCTGTTGGACCCTTAAGGGTTTTCTGGGAAGCTGTGGCTTCGGTTAATGCTGGAAATTGCACTTGAGTGGTTTTAAACACACCCTTCTGTCAAGGCTGGTGCTATATAAATAAATAAACAAAACCATCTCTATCTCTGTTTCAAACTGTAGCACTTGAATCAGTTCAGCATATTTGTTGAAACTGATGTCCACATGGTTGAAATGCACTTATTGTTAGTCGCTTTGGATAAAAGCGTCTGCTATAAATGTAATGTAACGTAATATGAGGAGGCCTACAATATTGTTTTGAGATATTTCAGTATTCAGTGGCACACCAGTAAAAGTATCAAGGAGCTGTCAGGGGAAGTATGCTTATTCTGTCTTACTCAGGAAGTAAGTCTCTGCTGCAAGGGGGATATTAAAATACCACACAGAAGTCCATTAACAGACCATGTGAAATCCAAAGGAACGGGAATACTGAGGAACTTAAAACTACATGGACAATTTCCACCTTGTCTCCTGTGGTGAGGACAAAGTGGTTTCAGATGTTTTTTTAAAAGTCTATAATGAGTTATTTTTATTTTCCAGGTGATGGAGGCTAGGTTGATGCAGAGCACCACATTGGATTCTGATCTGTTTCTCTGTGGGCTGACTCACTCTCTGTAGAGATCAAACCTAGTGCCCTGGTAGCAGTCTACCGTATGCAAACATTTTGCAAAATACGCTTATTTGCTTTCTTACCAAGAGTTAGATGAGAAGATCTGTACGACTCTCAGAATCGTCTGTTAAATATGAACGTACAGCCAGGAGATGGAACTTACTCAAAGCAGAAACATGGCTCTCTCCAAAGTAAAAACAAATCTGTCAATCAGAATAATGAAAGCTCAACAATTAACATGTTTAATTTATACAAAAACCTCTGCGAGGTTGCACAACTCTGCACCCAGCCAAGAATTTGTTGATCCATCTTTGTTGTAACTTTGGTGATGGGTTCGCCTTTGGCGGGTGTGATGATTATATTGTAGGTACCAAATCGGTGCTGCTCCCTACACAGATAGGGATCCGGCAGGCAAAAGTGGTCCTGTCTGTCAAATAAGGTTACCACTAGATCACTTTTAACAAATGACGAGGTTTTGAGCTTTTATATTTTATTTCAAAACTGCCTTTTATTGCAAAGATTCTAGAAAGAATTGTGTCCAAATAGCTGCTCACTGTACTGGAAAATAACAAAATATTTGAAAAGTTTCAGTCTGGTTTCAGGAAGTACCACAGCACTGAGACTGCCCTGCTTAAAGTCACCAATGACCTTCTAATGTCTGCTGATGAAGGCATGTGCTCAGTCCTGGTACTCCTGGACCTTAGCGCTGCTTTTGACACCACTGATCACAACATCATGTTAGACAGACTGAGGCACTGGGTGGGGATCTCTGGTACGGCCCTAGAATGGTTTTCATCCTACCTGTCAAATAGGAAGTTTTGTGTGTCTGTAAACAACTATGTCTCTTCGTTCTGTCCAGTTAAATATGGTGTGCCTCAGGGGTCGGTCTTAGGACCCATTTTGTTTTCCTTGTATCTGCTTCCCCTTGGACATATTATCCATAAACATGGCATTTCTTTTCATATTTATGCTGATGACACACAAATATACTTGCCCGTCAGATCCACAGACCCTGGAATGCTGAGTTCACTTAACAACTGCCTTTGTGAAGTAAAAAAATGGATGTCATATAATTTCCTCCAGCTGAACTCAGACAAAACAGAAATCCTGGTCATCGGGTCTCAGCAGATGGCAAATCAAATACTGCCATCTGCTGGTTCCCTAGTAAATCACATTAAGCCTGTGGCAAAGAACCTTGATGTTTGGTTTGATAGTAATTTAAATTTCGAGCAGCACACCACAAAGCTTGTTCAATCATGTTTTTATCAACTTAGAAATATAGCAAAAATTCGATCTATGTTAACTTTTAAGGACACCGAGACCATTTTATACGCCTTCCTCTCATCACGCCTGGATTATTGCAACAGCCTTTTCACCCGTTTAACCCAAAAATCTATAAATCGACTCCAGACTGTCCAGAACTCAGCTGCCAGGCTTTTAACCAGAACAAAGAAATATGACCACATTACTCCTATTTTAGCTTCATTACACTGGCTCCCAGTATGTTTTAGAATTGACATTAAAATTCTATTGATTACTTTTAAAGCTCTTCATGGCCTCTCACCTTGTTATATTTCTGACCTTTTAGTCCCATACGCACCAGCACGTACCTTGAGATCCTCGGGCAGAGGTCTGTTGTCTGTTCCAGAGTCTCAACTGAAAACTAAAGGGGACAGAGCGTTTGCTGTCAGGGCCCCGAGGCTCTGGAACAGCCTGCCTGAGGAAATCAGGTCAGCTGAGTCAGTGAACTCTCCCTTCTTAAAACATACTTTTAGAGGAGAGCCTTTCCCGATCTTATTTGACTTTATTTTATCCCATTTATTTTATTTTACTAATTTTATATTTATCTTAAAACGTGTATTTTAGTCTTTTCAATGTTTTAAAAATTATATGAAATAAAAGCAAATACAAAGCAAATACTGTGACCGCAACTCTACTGTACACTAACAATGTAATGTCTAAAAAACCCCTTTAACACTGATAGTCGCAAATTTGTATCACACCTCTTCCTTTTAGACTGCAGGTGAGATAGCATATGTATTCCCCCAATGCCTGTTTGCGCATATTTAAGACGTACCTGGGAACCTTTTGCAAGCCCTGGTTTCTCGTTAATGCCTGTTGTCGCTAATTTGGATCATACCTAATTTTTTTTATTGTAAATAAATTCAGGCATCAAGGGGATATAATAATAATAATAATAATAATAATAAAGCAAAGAAAGTCCCCTTTCATACTATTTGTTTTTTTTTCCTGAAGTTTCACAAGACCAGATTTTTCGGTAAATCACCATTTTTCTGGACATCATCTGCTTGTCTCTTGATTTAAGTTAAAACCTTACAAAATTAAAGTTGCCACTGCCGTTTTGAAGCCTCGAGTTTGGCCGATATAGGCCGCTGCCATGTCCAGTTTTTGCAACCAGGAAGTGGCCGGAAGTGACGATACAGCGGAGCTAACGGCCGTGTGTGGAGCTAGCTAGCTAGTGCATCTGTAACTCACATCATTTTAACAGGGCTGATAACTTTGTCTTAAAACTAAATGTACTCACCAGAGAAAGTGAACAGCCAACTCCTAATAAGCTTTTTCAATGGCACTGGTTAAATTTACACAGTGCCGTGGGTACGTGTCACTCTAGCCTGACAGGTCACCATGGTAACGACTTGTCAATCACAGATAATCCCGCACTGAAACATACTCTGCTTTATGGTCTATTTTAAAATAAATAGGACCATAATTTACTAAATCAACATCATTTTGTATTGACTTGAAACTAGCGACTGAGACCATAAACTCGTTATCAAAGTGTTTACTGAGGTAATTATTCAGCTGTAGGGTCATTTTACCATTATTTCTAAGGGAGCCGGAGTTCTTTTTGCAACCATAAGTCGCCCCTTGCTGGATTTTCAATAGAATGCAGGTTTCAGGGACTTCCGCATCGGCTTCATATTGTAGACCAGAAGCTTCCCGCTTGGTACGAACGTTAAAACTATCATACAGCTGTGGGTCTTTACCCTGCCGTTGTTGCTGGACTCTTGCTGTGTTGGCTGCAGTGGTCTGCATGTCTGTTGAAGGCTCTGTGAGCTGACTGGCCGGCTAGCTCGCTAGCTTCCCCCGCTGATAGTTGTGGAGCGTCACAACTCCGAAAACATTTGAGCACATTTTGGATTCGCCATAATTTTTAGTAAAACTGTCAATATTCGACATCTACACAGCTGATTTCTCACGGTAAATCTTCTCAGAAGTGGATTTAGCGATGAAATAAGGTAAAATAGTTTAAAAAATGTTCTGTTGTGGCCTCTCTCTCAGCTTCTTTCCGCCCCTCACTTGAATGCCGGAATGAATGCTGGGATATCTGTGCTGTCAAGTTCACACAAGTTACGAACTGATGCATCCTCGGTAAAATGGGCGTGTCAAGAACACTTTTTAACTTTTAACCTTTCTTGCCAAAATGATAACTTGTGTATTGGGACAGTTCTTGGACCACAAAAGATGACGTTTCACAAGAACACAAGTACAGACAAGAACACAGATTGAGAACACAAGCAAGCAGGTGAAACCAATTGAGGGGAACAGACAGGACCAGACCCAAATGCAGAAACACAAGGCACTGGCAACTAAACGTGTAGGCAGTAGCTGAATGTGGTTATATGGCAAGCCATTAGTGCCAAAAAACGTCACTCTTGTAGCATGTTTTGCTAACAAAACGGCGTTTTGTGTATAAAAACGCCGCGAAAAACGCCGTTTTCTTTTGGCACGCCGTAAAAAGCGGCGTTTAGTTAACAAAACGCCATTTTAAACGCTGTTTTGTTAACTAAACAAACGGCGTTTTGTAAAATGATAATGAGCTCCGCCCTGTGGATTTTACAGCCACTAAATTTGAACTGTTGTCACCCAATCAGTACAGAAGAAGAACAGACCACACTAATTCAGCACTGATCTACTTTACTGTGATCGTAGCCACTCAAAGGCAGAAAGTAACCACAGACAAGCATGAAAAACTCAACACAAAAGTCCCAGACTGATCAAGTAAATTGACTACATTTACTAAAAATATTTAGCTACTCTAGGTTATAGCTTGTAACATCTATGATTGATGATTTTAGATCAAATTTGACATAAATAATTAATTTGCATTTTATTTATCATCACTGTCAGATTAAAGTATCTCCTAAAATAGAACATACAAACACAAAGAAAGTAAGAAATCACCATAAGTGGAACAACTATCTTTACATGGTCATCAGTGAACAGTTTAAGCCTCATTTGTCTTTTTATGAGCCCTTCAGTCGGTGTAGTATTGATAGCGAGCCTACCCTTGTTTCTACAAAGCTTTGTTTTACCATGTCATCCTAAATCCAGGCCAAAGGCAACCTGACACAAACGTGTGTTTCAGTCGGTTCAGGGAAAACACAGCTTGTCATTTATTCCCTGGCTTTTATTTATTTATCCAAAGCTATCCTTCCGGACTCCTGCGATAATATTTATGTTACCCCAAAACACTACACTATACAAGTTGCTACAAAAACTTATCTTATTCCATATTTATATATTTCCACATTTATTTATGTTGACTGTATGTTTGTCTACATGTAGCACCTTATCACCACAGCAAATTCCTCGTATGTGTAAAACACTACTTGACAATAAAGCTCCTTCTGATCCTGAAAAGGCATCTGCAGGCTATTAAGATACTTGGTTTTAAAAAAACGCTGAATTGCTTTCCTCCGAAATGGACATATTTGAGAAAGGTTACCTGAAGTCTTTGTGAAAGCATACCTTCTGATGATACCTAAGCTAAATAATAAGATGCATGTTTTGAAATCATGTTAATCATCAATAAGCTATCTTTACATTGTGAATAATGTTGGCTGATAATGACAAAATGAAATCGGTTTAATCAGTAAAGGTTGAAATTTATTTTACTGTGTAAACCACACAACATTCAAAATTATTATTATGAACAACCAGGATAAAGAATCTGTCAGACTATTTGTGAGAGACAATTGATTGGAGTCTTGACTACTACTAGATATTTGACTTAATACTTTGAACAATTAGGAATTATGTTAAAACCATTAAAACCAGTAAAAGGTATTTAAAAAATAATGCAAAAATATAATTACGCTAATTTTAATGAACAACTGTAACCAATATAGCCTAAGTACATCAGTGTGTGTGTGTGCGTCTGCGTGAGGCTCCAGCTGGTGATGGGCATCACTCGTGGTCCAGTCCATCGTAGGGTGAGTGGAAGTTCTTGGGCAAAACCTTCAGTTCTTGGGGCTGTTTGAACTTCAGCTCTTTAACTGGCTGGCTGGATGCGCACAGTGGGGCTGCTGTGGTGATGCTCTTCTTTTAAGAGATGGGGACAGATAGGCTTCCCAGTCATCTGAGTGGTGCCATCCACGTTGTATCTAGTGGATGGAAGAATTTAAAAGGGAAAATAGGGTAAGAAATTTTAATAGATTACAAAGTACGTCTTTCACAGTGGTGGAAAAAGTAGTCAAAAGTACAAAAGCCCTACATGGGCATCCCTGCCTCCAACCCAATACATTTCTTTTTCACTACTGCCTTTTTGGGGATTCCTGAGCAAGTTCAATGACTCACATGAAAGAAAGTTCAGTTAAGATCAAATATGAACACATCTGTGAAGTCCCTGTGATCCCAACGCTGAATCCAAAAAAGATACAAGATCACGGATTATCTGTATGCCATGATTTCCTCTGGGGCCACTGAGTGGGTCGAACCGTGCTTGTACTTCCTCCATTACAGGACATGTAGTGAATGTCAGGCACAGTAATCCGTCTTTCTGGCCAGTCTAGCAGCAACTCCAGCTCTTCTGTCCTAGGAATTCCAGCAGCAGCTTCTTGACCACCACCACCAGCAGCTCTGGCCACAAAGATGTCCTGCATGGCAGTTGATGGTCGGCCCTGTTGCTCAAGGCAGCCTCTAACAAAAATCTGTAGTGGGCTCATGTGTCTCTCTGTTCTCAAACCATGGTTATTCCATTGATTTGTAAAGTCGTTTAAGTCCCGGTTGATCCTTGGCAGATAGACATAATGGAGAGCCCAGAGGTCCCTCTCACTGTCAACATTAATGATGCCCTCGCTCTCCAGATGGTGGAATAAGTCATAATAGACATTCGTCAGTCCACGCCAGAGATCACCCCAGAGCCTCTCAATTCTCTGATTGTGGGTACACGGTCAAAGCCTCTGTAGATGTTCATCATCAGCCAGACTGCGCTGTTCTCACCACCTCTGTCCGTCCTGACCCTGGAGGGTATGCCATAGTGGATCACAGCACTGATGAAGCTGTCCAACACAGTGCTGCTGCGGTTGTTGTTGGAGGCACGCAGGAAGACCACAAGGCGACTAAACCCATCTATAGCCCCATGAATAACTATCCGCCACCTAAAACCAGATAAAAAAAAAATATTATTAAGGTGGCTATTGATATAGCAAAAATGGCAAACATGTTCAGCTAAATGTAACATTCCTTTTCTTTGTCAAAATAAATGCTGAATAAATCTGTTGCTGTAGTTACCTTCTCAGCTTGTGGTTTCCATCAATGTGCCACAATGAGTTTGGACCTGCCACCTGATAAGACCGTCGCGCTGGTCTCTGCAGAACTGCTCGAAGCGCAGCAGCTCCAGGATTTAATCGAATCATGCTTGCTCGCACTCTCCTTCTCTGCACACGGAGTCCACTTGCATGCAGCGATGCCCTCACAGCCTCAGGACCAACTAGGTCATTGCCAGCCACAATGTCTTGCACATGTTCTTCTAGGGCAGAATCGGTCAAGTCTGCATACAATGAAGCGCGAGTGCAGTGTAACTGTCTAAAAGGTAGAGAAATGTAATCCAGCACAATCATAAGTTACTCTTAATGTCCATCATGACCAAACAATATGCACACACATTACATATAAAAGTGTGTGTTTTTACAGGACAAATCTTACGTGACTATATCACATCACACGGAAATCCTAGTCTCTTACCTCAAACGTCGTCTAACTGTACGCACAGACACATGCAGAATATCTGCCATCTGGGGTGCAGTGAAGCCACATGACCTTAAGAATGACAGCTGTTCCCGAGTGACACAGTAATGTGGTCGACCTCTACCTCCACTCAAAACCAGCGGTGCCTGGTAGCCAAAACTACCTGAAATGACATCAGAATCAGATTTATTGGCCAAGTATGTTAACACACATAATTTTCTTCCAGCCATTACTGACTCAGGCACTACAGACATTATACAGAAGGTGTACATAGTATATACAGAAAATATACAACATATAATCAATACAGTTGTGTCTGGTAGTGTAAACCATAATGTGGATTGCAAACAAATTGTGACGTGTGAGTATTTATACAATTCAGTATTTGACATGAAGCTGGGTTTAAAAGCTATCTGACGAAACATCAGTAGCTATGGCACGTGCTTAAATTTAACACATGGACTGTGGGGTAGTGCCATGCTTGCAAATATCTGTGCATTTATGCTAAGGTCTTAAGCTTCGAGTCTGGTCCTTTTTAATAAAACACACTTAAAAATAAATTTAAAAGTGCGGTGAAAAAGTATTTGCCCCCTTCTTGATTTCTTCCTTTTTTGCACATTTGTCACATTTACAGTAAATATTTGGATCATCCAAACCGTAATATTTGGTGTAAACTGTAAATAATTTGTTGTGTTCCGGAGCCTACAACAGGAATATTGTTATGTTATATTAATGAATACTTGGACGCAGAAACTATCAAATCTTGTCACCCAAAAACCTGCGCCTCAAATTTGCTTAACTTCACAATAAATACAATTTTTAAAATGGTATAATATAGTTCAATAACTTTTAGAAATATTTTTATTAAATTACCTTTCTGAGGTATTTCTATAACTTTTGCATAACCTTAATAGGAGAAAGAAACTTTTCCATTTCTAGCCAAAATCATAACAAGTTGAGGCCACCTAACATCAACTTATACAGCACAGAATATTGATGAAACCTCAACATCAAAAGCGCAGTATGTAAAATAAACTTTTACTGCAAAGCTGCCACACACACTCGATATTGCAAATATTTCCACAAGGATAGATTCTTTGGAAGTTTAAGAATGCTAACACTAAAAACTACATATCCAGTTCAAGTCATAGTCATTATGATTGCAGTACTAGAAACAGAATAATAATAAAATTTACAAAAGACAACACACTGTGAGCTGAGAAGACATTCTGACCTCCTGAATTAATTCAGCCACGTCGCTGAGAAGTTGGTCTGCAGCTGTGACATTGATCAGTCTTCCCCTTGCCCACTGGAGGCTTCTGTGCATTGTCTCTAGCCTGAGAAAATAAGAAAGCGTAATGGTTACCCATTTATTGGCATCAGAATGAGCTTTATTGCCAAGTAGTATTTTACATACACAAGGAATTTGCTATAGTGACTAGGTTGTAGACAAACATACAGTTGACATACATAAACACACACAATACCATCTTAAACCCTTTCTCCCGTAATAATTTAACAGTATATAAGCAGAGCTGAAGTCCACAAACATGATCCTAGTGTCGGTTCCTGGTCCTGTGATGGAATTGAGGTGGGAGCCAGAGATATAGGCCATATTGGCATAACCAGGCACCATGTAATTCCTATGCAGACTGTTTTACTGTATACTGTAATATAGCATAACGATCAGCAGTGTGTGCGGGCCTTTTACTTAATAGTTTTAGAGTGCATCATCCTTTGACATTCTCGAGCATGCCTATCACAACATACCTCGTCAATGTTAAGAGTTGCACACCAGATCCAACATCGTCCATCAACAGACGCCGTGTACAGTCATGAAGAATGTGCCTGCACCGCAAGATGAAGGTCCTCCGAGCCATAACTTCTTTCAGATGTCTGTCTGAATTGAGTTTAGAAGGACAACTGAGAGTTCTTCTGTGTCTTTGGTACCACCCACCCATCAACTTGGCTTTGACCAAATGCAAAAATATCACGAGGTTTACAATTACTTTACAGAGTTCCCGTTTCCCTCTTGTACACAGAATCTGAGATTCTCAAAATACACAAGAAAATACTACAAATACACAAAATAAAAGTTTCCACTAAAAGCTATGAAGGGTAATTAATATTTTTCATTAATTCAAGAGTCTGCCTGCACAACTCCATGTTGTTTAACTTAACACTATATGTTTTTTGACATAATATGATAAATCCCATTTAGTTGTAACAATAACGCAATGCTGGTATGAGCGAGGGGGTCTCACGAGATCTCATTCCAGGCTACAAGCCGATGCTCAAACTAATGTTAACTTACAGCAATGGCGGCGGCATGAACGTTCCCTCATCTGCTAACTGAGCAGTAACAATTACGAGTCGCAAATACGTACTTACAGAACTTTATTTTTTTACCACGTTAAACATTGTTCTGGCCAAGTATACATCAACTTACCTGGGAAATCCAAATTCACTTTAGACAGATGAGTTTTCGTATACAAGTAACTTTTTGCTCGTAGTTCTGAAAACACTTTGCTTTGACCGGCTTTCTGTCGAGTCCTGCCTCCGAATCTGCCTGATTGGCTAACTCTAACCCCAACTTTAGGCAAGGAATAACCAATCAGAGGCAGTTGTTGAAACTCGATTAATAAAAACGAAAACTCTATAGCATAATTTTAAATTTATATTATAATTAATTTCATGAAAAGGCACAACAAAACCCACAAACAGTTGGATCTGGATTAAAGTTACCCAATTTGTCAATTACAACCTAGGGCACTTCATAACTGGTCATGGTAATAATGTTACACTGGTAGCCACTAAAAGTAACTTGATAAGTGCAAAACCTGTCGGTTAATGAGGACAGAACGAGGGAGTATATGGCAACAGGCCATTAAAGCATTGGTTCAGTTTAATTTGAAACAAACAATTGAATTGCTTCTTAAAAGAAATAAAGCACTATAATACTAGTGTGTGTGTGTGTGTGTGTATATATATATATATATATATACACACTTTTACTCAACTACAATAAATAGGTTACACTTTGTGTGATATAATTTTACATAATATTGTATTTATATTAAGTTAGCATTTTCATACAAATTTTGTACCAACACATGACAATTACAATTTACTTCTTTTTTTAAAACTAAACTAATGTGAGGTTTGTGAACAGAAAATATGAACAGAAAAAAACAAACATGCTATGCAAAAAACAACTATGAACAAATGAACAAATCCTGAGAACTTCACTCCAAAAGTGAAAAGACAAATAGACACCATTTAGGCCAACCCAAACTGGTGTGCAGAGCCTATCCCAAGCTCCATGTTAGTTTTGAATATACTGTAGGTTTGACCCACGGGTAGATGTAGCACCAACGCGCAGGTGTTGGCCTGGGGAAACTTGGCATGTCCATCTTCAGGGTGTAAAAATGCCAGCTCAGGCTGCACTGAAAAGCCCATTGCTGGGATTCTGCGGAGACCTGTTCCAAAAATTAGGACCTGCTCCAGTGTGATTGGTCCAGCAAGTCCACCTGTATATAGATATAAAAATAAATTATGTTGCAAGAGGATTCATGAAGGAGCCAGCCACAGCCAGTAGTAGATTGTAAGATAAATGTAGAGACTATTCTTAAAAGCAAAAACAAAGTACCAAGAGGCTGAGGTAGGGCCTTGTGGTGCCGTTTGTCGGACTCGCTGCATAATTCGCAGATTTCAAAAAAAAATATTCTAGGTTTTTGATGAAAATATGCAACTTAAAATGTGAAAACCGTATAGTGAGAAATCAATCAAAACTATAGAGAACACCGCGTTCATCAAAAAAAACAAAAAACAGCAGCGTCCCATTCACTCACCTGTTATCTGCTCACTGGCATTAAACAGGTGTGTAAATGAACTATACAGAAACCATCCACGTGACTTACCAAAAACATGACAACACAAATAAAGCTATACACACACACACACACACACACACACACACACACACACACACATAAGCACAGGGACCCATACCTTCCACCTCCAGGAGCCAGTCTTTCCAGAATACAATGGTCCTGGCTTCCAACCGCCTATTTGATGATGGGAGGGATCGGCATCTGGCCTGGAACACCCCCACAATGTCGCTGGCCTTTAGGGTTGTTGTGTCCTGGAGGAAGACTTTTTCAAAGTCTTGTGGATGTGAGGTGACTTCATCCAGGAAACCAAGTGAAGTTAGTCCTTCTTTGAATCTGATGCAAAAAAGTAATAATTTAATTCTGTTCTTTTACAATGTTACCCAAGATTGTAGAAATTGTAAAACACCATTACCTCATGTTCTACTATTGCTGGGTCTCTGTAAATATTACTAAGAGTATGGTCTAGACCTTGTCTATGTGAAAACTGCAATGAGATAAACTTATGAATTGGCACTACTGTGTGTGTATATAAAAATTTAATTGTATCGTTTTCTGCCTGCAAGTCTGTACTCGTGTGTGCGTAAAAAACAAAAATCAAAAAAAAAATTGTCTTGACCAACCTCTGGAGAGACACCATCAGGGTGACACAAAATAGCAATGCCCTTTCATACATTAGCAGACCCCAACTACCATTTCCTGCTGTCATCACATTTGTGGTATTAATTTTTTTGCCTTTGCCCTGCCTCTTCACACCTTTAAAGATTCTCCAATACTCCCTCACCATGCACCTAGGGCAAGGGGTTTTCAAAGTCTTAGACTGCGGGCTTCCCCTCAGACAAAGTTTCGGAAACAGCGCTCCCCCCACCAAGTCTTTAGTTTAGTTTACTTTGTAAGCTTTGCTTAATTCCTGGATGCCTATCGGATCTTGATTAAATTAATTGATCCCATAGACACTTAATATTTGAGCCAAAATAGCCTGATGCATGACTTCTGACTACAGTGACTTAGTTTCTGACTCTGATGGGGGAACCAAAAACTACTGTATCTCCAAACTCACACATGTAGGCTATTCTATGTTCACTTGGTGATATGGTGGTTTCAGTTCCAGTCAGCGAGCCTCCCCTGAAACCATTTACTTTAAATGGTGTACTTAATATTGTGATTAGTTAATTTAAAATAACTTGACTTCACGTGTCAATAGCAACTCAAGGAGAAATCCCACTACTGTAATTTGAACACCAAGGGTCTAGTAAAGTTGCTTTGCTGCAGTTGATGTCAATTAACATTTTCTGTTTATAATATACAACTTACTGTTGGAGGGCTGCATAGATTCGGCCTTCACAGTGGAACTGGAGGACAGCTTCCATCAATTCCCCCCTGTGGTCCAACGAGCGGAGGTGCCGTAGGGCTCCCATCATTGCCAACTCTTCGGCCGCTTCATTGACAGCCTGCCTTGCATCCTATAGCGCTACTGCACTGCTTATCTGAAATTATAAAAGGAAATAGAGAGTAGCCACTACCAAATACTTGAACATTTATTGGCCAGAGACAGGTGTGTAAAGTGTGTAATGACTTCCAAACTTGCCTTCTCCAGTTTTGCCCTAAGGCTGTGGTCTACCACCTCTTCAATGGTTGCTGGACTAGGTGGAAGACCACAGACTTGATTAAAAAGCCTCTTGGAAAAAAAGTGTGGCGACACCCCTCCATGGATGAGACAAACTGCCAACATTTGGCCCACAAGTCTATAAGTGTTGTTGTGAAGAGCTATAAAAGAAAGACAATTAAAATTGATCAAAGTAATGTTAAATAAAGCTGTGGAGTGTGGACATACATTAAATGAGTATGTTTCCTGACATTGTTGGAAAGAAAAAAAACAAACAAAAAAACATACCAACACTGTCAAGGGCCAGGTTACGGGCTTCAAGAGGCCCTTCAAATATTTGATGCCCCTGGAGTTGTTGCATTAGCAACCTACAAAATTCCCTTTTTGGCCCACCATCGTCGATGGCACCTTCTCCTTGACCATCCTCATCTATGAAAACGATGTCCAGCTTGGACTGTGGATTGAAGGCTGGTCGCCGGAAGGCTCTCTCGGCACATTCAAAATCTTTTTTTTTTTTTAAACCTGTCCTGCCCAGCAGCCTGGTATAGAGTATAATGACCTGGATACCATATTGTGCCAGACACAAGAGAGTATTAAAATACTCCTTTGTCTGTTTTATTATTTATTTATACAGAGAAAGGACAACACCTGCAAGAGAAGGGGGAAAGGGGGATGGAGGGTGGGGACAACAGGGAAAAGCTGTGGGAAACACCAATTGCAGAAAGCAACGAAACCTGCAAGAGAACAGAGAGGGGGGCTTGGGGAGGAGAAAAACAACAACAAACAAACACAAACAAAAAAAACAATAAAAATAATAATAGTAAAAGACAACCAGACGAACAGCAGCAATAAACAGCTGACATATTAATGACATATTAAGACAACTAAGAGAACAATGAAAACAAGAAACAGTCACACACACTAAATAAGCAACACAACACAGCCACGAGAGCTGGAATAATAATTAATTTAAATAAGTAACTGAAAGAAAGGCATCAGGAATAATTCTACCAGGGACAACCTAAGTTTGTTTGTGTCTGTGTGTCTGTGTGCGTGTGGGTGAATGTGTCTGTATGTGTGTGTGTACATGTGTGTGCGCATAAGCCTGTTAAAGAATGTAGTTGTTAGAGAGAGTGGGACGCCACGACTGTAACAGGCAGGCAAGAACCCCAGTAGCCAATAGGGGTGGAAGAAAGAAAAAGAATAAATCAAATAAAAAAAAAAAAAACAAAGACTCCCAGATGCACCGCGATGCAAACGCAGAAGACCCCGACCCAAATGCCAGTTGACAACGTAATGCCGACGGAACGCAAAAGAGGAAGAGCAGCGCCCGGACCGACCGCGGCGCGGACGCAACATAGACCAGTGGTCCCCCCCATCCAGCACCCCACCGCCGCGCAGCAAACAACCACAATGCCCAAATGCCACGCAATCATCAACACCAATGCACAAGTGACGAGCCCAACGCGCACACTGCGCGAGCACGGCGACACCCATGCCCAGCAGCCCCCCGCGAATCCCGCGTGCGAGGTCGGGCAAATGACAGAGAGCAAACGGAACAACACGACAGCGAAAGCCAGCGGAGAGAAACACCAGCAGCAAGTCCCAGCCCGGCAGCAAACGCGCCGCACAGGTCACCGTGCACCCGCCAATAAAAGTCCACCGTCCCCCCAACCGCCGGAAAAAACTAAGGCCGCCGGCGCCAGCCGACATCCCCCATGCCCAGCGCGCCCCCCGGCCGCCATGCAACACCAGTCAAACCAGCAACGAGGCAAAATCAACTAGCTCAGCTGCATGCCACCAACAACCCACCCATCCATCAAGGGCCGAGAACTCCAGGCACAAACCCAGAACAAACCGGAGCACAGCCCTGCCCCGCACCCACACTGCACATCCCGA
Organism: Micropterus salmoides; assembly: GCF_014851395.1. Taxonomy (NCBI): domain Eukaryota; kingdom Metazoa; phylum Chordata; class Actinopteri; order Centrarchiformes; family Centrarchidae; genus Micropterus; species Micropterus salmoides. Next base: position 5,463,904 of record NW_024041484.1, read on the forward strand.
AAACTAACTATATACCTCAGTATCCAGAGGGGTCCAACAACTGGCCGACAGAGAAATGGGCAAGCACGGATCCGAGGCCAACGAAGCAAAACAGGAACGCAAACAGGTCCCTCCAAGCCAACGAGGAAATGCCTCCCCCGGACTCTAATGCACAAACTAAACGCCCAGCAGCCATCCAGAGACCCTGCCCAGGGAAAAAGTATAATGCATCAAGATGCATCGATAATCGCCCCACAATCCCACCGCAGACCCCCACCCCCAGAAGCCAGGACACCCTGCGACCCCCCAAAGCGCAAAGGACCCCAGACCGCATGTCCAGGGGGAAGCTGTACCCCGCCCCAAGGAAGAACAGCAGAAAGCCGTGCCGGGAAGCTCGCTACCACCAGGGAGCGATAACGCGGGAGAACCAGGCCAACGGTCCCCCAGCCCAGCCAGAGGCATCCCTCCCTACAGTGCAGCCAGTGACAGCAGCCCCCGAGGCCGATCTCATCCCCGGACAGGGGCCCAGCCCCCCCAGTCAAGCACCCCCAAGGAGGAGCACCAAAACCTACCCCGACAGCACCGGTCATGCGCCCCAGAGACTCCCGAATGCCCCCACCGTGAGAGAGCTGGCAGGGGGAAGCAGCGGGAGCCTCACCTCTGCCGAAGAGGGCCCAGGCGAGGAGAGGAGACAACGGGCCCCCAGGCCCAGGGACACACCACCCACCCAGAAATGAGCAAAGGCCACAAGCCCGAGTCCGCAGAACCCTAGGCCAAGGGCGGGCCCCCACGCCAGGGGAGCCCCGACCCCCCCCAGCCCACCCCAGATCAGGCAAGGCCGTCACCAACCCCACAGCACCCCCAACGCCCGGGGCTCCAGGGGTAGGACACGAGGCCAATGAGAATCTCTCCCACTCCTTCAACCCCTCTGCCTGCCTCTGTAAATGTATTGTTTTGTGTTGGATGCATGTCATGGATTGTGAAGTGTTGTATGGTGGAGTAAAGATAAGGTGTGTGGTAACTAAGGTGCAACTAAAATTGGAGGGTAGTTGTGACACAGGCACCCCACAACTGTCAGGTAGTGGAGCCTCCCATCGTGCCCCTCCCACCCCCCAAGCCCTCTGTGTCTAATGTGTAATTAAAATTGAGGGTCAGGCAGTGAGGGAGGAAGAAGTGCGAGGCCGCAATAAAGCAGCCCCACCCCCCAAACGCCCTGCAGGCTGCCCGTCCCCCAGGATCCTAAGGGTGTATGTTGTGAGACATGACCAAAGGGGGAAAGGTGAAGGAGGTCATAGGGAGGCTAGAAGACCAGATTCCTGACTGGCCCCATCATTTATTCAGTCCCGTCCCCCACCCCCCTAAGCAGGAGGACGCCAGGTCCCTCCAGACCAGGGCTTATAGCAAGAGCCCCTCTAGCACCGGTAGCACCCCAGAGTCAGTGACAACCCCGCCCATCCCCAGGACGGGCCCAGCCCCCCCAGCGCGCAGACCCGCCCCAGACCCAGAGGCTCCAAAGCCCCGTGCCCCAGACCCCCACACACTCCCGAGGCAGGTCAGTGCAGCCCCAACCCAAAGTCCAACAATCCCCCGTCCTCGCCGGGGCCCCTCCGGCAGCCCCACTGCCAACCCCTCACCTCATCGCTCCCCCACAATCAGCAGCACTCCGAGCACCACCAGCCCCCAAGGGAGCAGGTCCGGGGCAGCAAGGACCCCACCCAAGGACAGAACGGCCCAACAGCCCAGATCCGAAGGTCGGCCCACACCCAGGAGGCAATGCCACTCAGGCCAGGTCAGGCCAGAAGACCCCCACCCCCGCTCCCTTCCCTCCCTAGCAGCGAAGCATCCCACACACAAACCCCCACCGTCCCCAAAGGAAAGAGACAGCAATCACCCCGCGACAGCAGCAACAGCCCCTCAGCCCTAGGGAGTCAGCAGATGCAAATAGCCCCTAGGACTCAACACGACCACACTCCAGAGGGCCGCGACGCGACTGCAAGCAACCATCGACACACCCCAAAGCACAATCCCTCCATACACAGGATCCCGGCACAACCACCAAGCATCCAGTCCGGGCACTAAAATCCAGAGGAGACACCCCCCAACCAGCTCAAAAAGGACCAGCCCGCACCCCCAACCCACCCCGTCAACCCCTTCTTCCCGGTCCCCCACCCCTCCAACAACCAGTCGCCAGACCCCTCAGAGAACCGAAATGCAATTATCAGGATGCACAGCATGCACACAGGACAGAGCCGCACACCAGCCCAGTCCCGGCCCGCACCCGATGCCCCCAACCCCCGACAAGCACGCAAGCCAATAATGACCTACAGATGAGCCAATCAACACTACCCCGCTACCCGGCACATTCAAATTCTTCATTGCGAAGAACATTTATCTGATTGGCTGTGGGAGCCAGATGGTGAACCCTTGATTGTAGGGATCGAAGTGCCACAGCGATGTCAAAAGCTCTGTATTGATAGAGAAAAAATGCTGAAATTACAATCATTTAAACCAGTGTCACACCTTCAACTTGCACTATAAGGGTGTTACAGTATCTTCAGAAAATGTGTACTTACTCTTCAGTTCCCTCCTGGTATGGGCTCGATGGTGCGGAGGATATATAGAAATGATTGTGAGATGGAGATGGAGCAGGGGAAGAGGTGTGGATTGGTGGAGATGGAGCAGGAGAAGAGGTGTGGATTGGTGGAGATGGAGCAGGAGAAGAGGTGTAGATTGGTGAAGATGGAGCAGGAGAAGTTGTCCCACCTGCAATTGGTGGTGCAGCTGGTGTTTGTTCCACTGGTATGGAGGGGTTTGACATAACATCCTAAAATGAAATGATGAACAACATTAATATGCATGTGAAGGCTCATACAGTTTCAGCCACAACTTTATATCTTTATAAGTAAAGGCAAGTAGCATCTGAAGCGAACTAATAGGACTAAAAGGGGTAATCCACTTAAATGGAGGTGAGGCAGGCAGTCTGAGAAATGAACCAAATATCCAACAAAAAGCAACAATACAAACTGAGAAGGCCAGCAAGAACCAAAATACAGAATCCCCAACAGAAACAGAATCCCAAAGACAGAAAAATTGTTAGACAAGATCAGATAATCAACATTAACAGGAAAAAAAGCTAGATAAGAAACAAGAAGTCAAAATACTACAAAATACATAAGGGTGCAAAATTAAAGACAACATATTGTTATATGTTGTCTTTAATTTTGCACCCTTATGTATGTGGTGTATGCTTAACACCATATAATCATGGACAAGGAACAAGAATGTGGAGACTGGGAGGTCTAAACAACAAAAACACAAGAGGAAGAACATAACAGGAATAAAAACACGAAAATACTACAAACCAGACCAAAAACTACAACACTAGCGCTGTGTCACATATTTGCATACCTTGGGGCGTAGGTAGAGACAAGAGCGCCCTAGGGCATTCTGGGCATGTATGTCCCTTGGGCACTGCTCCTCCAACACTATTATGCTGCGCTGCCCATTGACTCGGCAAAGCTCAAAGTGTTCAGGTAACTCGGGGATGTTTTCTTGAAGGACTTGAACAAACTCCTGTTCGTCAAGGTCTAAAGGGACGACGACCCGACAGGGAGGAGTGGCATCTGCGTAAAAAAAGATATATTACTCAAAGTTTTAACAACGTAACAAAGGTCTTATTACTAATAACAAGCAAGACAAAATGTCATGAACCACTATGTAAAAGATGGTGAAACAAAGAAACTGGTTATACAACAAATCTGTTTTTTGTTTTTTTAACAAAGATCTGTCCACGTAAATTAGCAAACTAATAAAAACAGAGATTACCCCTATGAGACCTGTAACAGGTCAATGTGCTGCTCCTCAGCACAGACACTCTGAAGGTTATTTGTCGTCTTGTGCTACATCTGCGTCTCCGGGCTGGTCCGCCACCCTCCTCTCGTCTGAATGTTTGGAATCTACAGAATAGTAGAAAATACACACGGAAAATATGATGAACTGTAACAACTCACAAACATTAACATTACTTATACTGCAGTCCTTCAAAGGTGTAGGTCTACTGTATTTCCGACTGAATTCTGGCAATGCAGTTAAAATACTAACATTTACTTTAATAAGCTTTGTCAACACGTTCCTTGTAACTACATTAGGTTCCGCTAGACACAATGTTACGGCTCTTTGCACAACCTCCACAATCTTGGGTTGAACAATCATGATAAAAGGAAAACTATTAAGTAAATTCTATGTTCTGCTCTCAGTACATTCTGAATTCTAAGTCTCTACTTTAATTGAAATGGCCTGTGCCAGAAGTAAAATCTGCACATTAATCTAGTCACATTGTATTCTGTCAAATGACAGGTAAGGAGGTTTTACCTAATTTCATTGTCCTACTTGTGCTAATTTGTGCTTTGTCTCAAAGGTGCTTCACGTTGCCGCTTTTAATAATCTTGAAAATCTGAGATTATATGCCTATATGTTTTGTTAAATATATAGTTTGTAGCCTTCGGTACTTTTGCTGAATGGCCGCTTCTGTTAATCTTGTTCATTAAGAGGATAATCAAAAACTTGCGCGATTGTTAAATGAGATGGCGTAACATAGTGGCTTATTGTCATGACAACAGAACCGCAGCAATGAAGTCACAGTTCAAGATAAATCAACTGTTTTTACCAGTCAGATTCATCACAAGTCAAAATATTCACCCGAAGTAACGTTAAGTAACGTTAACCTAAACAAATAAATTAACTGATGAATATGAATTAACTGACATAGGCATGGATCACAGCACTCTACGGTTATCTTTAATTCCACTGTTTGTGCCGATTGACTATGTAAATAAAATAATGTATGGTAAAGGGACAAAAATATGACAAGTACGAAGAAGATGTAGGACATATTGGACGTTGAAACAAAGTTTGTAAGACACTGCATCTTCCTCCAGAAGGAGGTCAATGAGACTGCAGCGCCGCCAGCTGGTGTAACCATTAAGTTACCTGTTGTTTTAGGCGCCTTTTGTGAAACACTTTCAATTCAAATGATAAAAGCCCCGGAAATAAGTTTTTGAAAAAAGTATTTTAGGCGGCCTAACATTAATCATCCCCAAAAGATTTAACGTTGTAGGCTTGAATATCATTTTAGAAAATATGTCTTTTCAAATACTAAATGTCCAGACTTTTACTTTTCTTGTAAAGTAACAGCAAAAGCATTTTAGAAACATGCACTTTATGCACAGGTTATCCTACAATTATAATAATGTTAATTCAACAATTTTTAAATGCTAGCGTTAATATGCAATACTATGGAATGTCTGGTGTAAGTTTAACGTTACCCAGTAACAGTTAACATAGCCTACACTAATATCTATAAAAACGGATTTTTATATACAGTCTATGATAAAAAACAGTTCACCTCTGAAGTAGAGAAGATGCTTCTTGTCCGTCTTCATTCAAAATTCTGTTGAACTGGGCGTTCATTCTGTCTCTGATTTCACTTATTCTTCTTCGAAATCTTCTGCCTCTCTCCGACATGTCTATTCATCTACCATCTCAAAAGAGCGGACTGAGAATGAAAAGCCGCGGAAAACCGCGAAAACGTCAACAAGTGTGACGCAAACACGTTTGTTTCCTCATTCTTGCTGTCTCATTTTTAAAGCATTTCTCTCTGTGAGAATATGTTAATGGTTAGGATTATTTCCATTTTCAGGCAATATTATTATTATTTCCAATATTATTTAGGCTAGGCCTATGCGCTATAGCCTTGGTCTAACTCTGCTGAGGAACAACCACCTGGTCAAATATCTATGTATTAAAAACCTTTATAATATGATCATATTACTAACTTTTGGAAATATTTATTTAGAAAGTCATACAATAATAGTTATTCTTTAAAAATCTTATGACCACATGTAGGTTACCTAACTGCAATGTTTAGCCTACGTGGTATGTTCAATGGTCACATGACAACATGGTTGTAAAAGGAAATGTTTGTAACTCCCTTCTGGTACATAGCAGGCAGTACAATTATAGAATGGTAAACAGAAATAAACTAAAAACTGTAGCTTGAGTTTAAAGCTCTTCTGCCGTCTGGTGGTGTGACAGCAGAAACATGTCTATCTTCTATCTAGATGGCAACAGGGTGAACAGGCACAGGCTGTTAACGTCCTTTAAAATATTTTGACCAGCTTACCTGGCTTTTAATATTTTTATTTGTAAATTGTGATGTAAAGGAATAACTCACATACACAATTTTGCAAATCTTTCCATCTTTGTTTATTACATATGACAATAAAACGGTGAAATACAGTCTGTGCTTCAAGGGCAGTAGAAGGTGTTTCCAGCTCCCTAAAAAGAAAAAAACACTTCTCACAACATACGCTATGAATGAGTTTAGGCTACAGTCTCAAGCATAGCATAGGCTATAAGAAGCTATATTTCAAAAACTCAGTTCAAAATAATGCCTATATATAATAGCCCTATATATTTACTAATATTATACTTGCTGTTTACCTATCTCATTCCTCAGAATGATTAGACTAAGTGTTAGACTTAATGTAGGGTACACATACCTATGGTTTCTCCTGAAACGGAGGTGCAGAAGGATTGCTGTCTTCTCCTTTCCTGTCGGAGAAGTTATTCGCACAATGAGGGTGTGTATTTGCGAATTTGAACTAGCCTTCAGTAGAGTTGGTGCTACAGGTAGTAATGCCATAATAATGACAATATAGCGAAAATAGCCTACCTATGCACATGTTAATTTTTCATTCATTCATTCTTGTCAAAGATACCTGCCGACCTATTTAATAAACCAATCAATGTCAAGTACAGGGAGACGCAGTGGGGAGATGCAGCCCACTTAGATGATGATGACAGAACGCAAGTCTGTCACGTAAAGTCTTTTAGTGTGGTCGCAGAAGGTGTGAAACCAAACCAAAACTAACCGAATGGATCAAAATGGATCAAAACATGAACTTTGGTTCGCACATTGGTGCTTTGTTGGTTCTGTCCCTAAATTTCTTATGGCTGTGAATAGGGTTGTAAAAAGATAGGCTATATGAATATATCAAATAGGCTATCTAGCCAAACTAGTAGCCTACTTACACTATATCTAAATGTTCTATGTTAAGAAAACGTAAAGATGACATTCATGAAGCTGCACCATGTAACTTAATAAAAACATCAGCCCCACAGTTACTGCAGGCGAAACATGAATTACACTGCATTAGGTGGTTTACTTGAAAAGAGTATACATGTGCTGATTAAGGCCATAAGTCTATTTCATCAGGTATGTTGAACATTTTTGGGTTATGTTCAATGTCAGTGGGAGATTTGTACCACCTCGAGTTGTCATTAACTAGCTTTAGGCCTGACAGCCCTGTGTGTTTTGAAATGTTATCATTTACAGTTAGCAGTAGCTACACTATAATGTATTATCATTGTTAATAACAGATTAAACTTCCAGTGATAGGCTATAATGCCTCATAAATGGTACACTACATATCTATGTATATGTAACATTTTCAATTCAGACCATAACAAAACCAAAAGTCATTAAAACTCATAAGCTTCTTTACTTCATGTTATTATCTATTTTTGTAACAATGATTGTACTTGTCATTTACTCTATCAATGTAATGTCATAATTCTCCTATTATTTATGTCCATATTTGGATAATGCATTTGCTGAAACTGGGAGAAAGTATCCAACAATCCACTTGATCAAATATGCATAACAAACTCGTTATGTCAAATATTGGCAAGGAACAACAAGTAGACACAAACACAGTAGTTTTTTGGTTTGTTTGTTTGTTCTTTAAAAAAGGAACTGTGGAAAAGCTCCTCTAAACAGAACAGAAACATCTAAGCACCTGTTGAGTCTTTTCCAGAGCAGCCAGTTGACAATCTGAGGAGTCATCAGTCAGATGGTCACCAAGCTGTATCTGGACACTAAGCCATTCACAAACACCTCAGGAAAAAAAAGGGATATTCCCCCTGTCACATCACAGAATTGCCTTTCCCTGATGATTCATCAAACAGAATCAAACCAAAGGCAGTAAAATATTTGAAAGCCCCAGAGCTAGAGGAGTTTTTAACTCATAGTAATGCTCACCAGGTTTCATAGATAGGCCCATAACCATAATGAGAACAACAGACGTGGTGCTGGTGGTGGTCAAGCTGCTGCTGGAGTCTAATCTGAAGTTACAGGTCAGTTCTTACAAATGGTTAGCTCTCCCTAACAGCCAGAGTACTTTGTGTTTTTCATTAGTTTTTATTTCAGTTAAGGGGGAATGGGGATGGTAACAGGGGGAAAAAGCAAGCAAGAAATATTGTGGCATAAGAGTTGGATAAATAAATAAAGTTTATATTAGTTTGTAAAAAGAAAAAAAAAGTGTGATCACATTGTTTAGATTTAATTTAACATATGATTCAAAAGGTTTATCACGTTATGTATTGAACAAGTATCTCCATTGGATGTGAAAAGTGTCCATCAAACCATGTATCTTCCACTACAGGATGCACGCACCTCCCTCCCTTTATTTGAGAAAGTGTCTCAAACAACAGAATATTTCTATAGTGTTTTTTTTTTTACCTAAGTTACCAAAGGTCTGACTGCTGTGGAAGACATACTTTGTAATCTATTAAAATCCTCTTTCCCCTTTCAAATTCTTCCATCCACATGCATGTAAATGTAATGTTGAGTCGACCAAGTCCTCCAAGGCTTTTACATTACAAATAAGTACTCCACTGCAGACAGTAGGGGGCAGCAGAGCGCTGCCTGCTGCCGGTTGGGGACTGTTTTGATGACGTAGCTGTCGTCGTCTTGCCGTTCCGGCAAGATCGTCGAGATCCTCCTGTTTTACAGGTCAGTACGGTGTATAAAAGCACAAAACAGATGAATAAGCATAGCAATCGTTATCTGTTGTGTTTACGTTGTTTTTAGTATGAACTATGCAGTTTGTTCATAGGTTTCTTACACTGTGCTAAACGTTAGCTAGCACTCCCGATCCTCGGTCAATGTCCACCATTAACGTTTACGGCTGCTGGGCGCTGGTTTCACATATGAAGTATTTTATTTGTATTTTGTTTACAAAAAAATGTCACTATCTTGCCAGGATCGTTTATTAAATTGAGGACAGTGAACGGTTCTGTCAGTAAGAACTATGAGAGATCTATCCCTGTTAATATAAAAGGTTTAAATTCCCTTTTTATATATTTAAGTATTATACTTTTTTGTTAATATTTCGAAGGTTTACATTCACTGTAGGCTACGAGAGTTTTAAATTCCCTTTTAATGAGGAAAATGATGAATTGATGTGTGTGCTAGATACATTTTATTCACTTTATGTAATTTGGTTACTTAGTTGAATATTACTGAGTGATGTGCAAAAAGAGACTTCATGTAATGACTAAAATTACTGTATTTATTAAATGAACTCTGGGAAGACCGTCTAGACCAATGGCAGCAAGTTTCCTCAGCCTCATCATTTCTGCTGTTTTACAGGTTTATTACCTTTCCACATGCCCTGTGCCTGGGGCTTGTAAGACATATAAGCTGGCTTGCCAACCGGCAATAAAAGAATAGCAGAAACAACAGCAAAAAGCTTTCGCCGTGGAAGATACCGTCGCTAAGGTAAAGTATAGCTTTAAGATTATTGTTTGACAACTTTATCAAGTTTGTACTAGTTCAGAGTCATTCTCATCTGTCATTTTGTAGATCGAACGTAAACTGTTCTTTACAACTCACTGCTGATGTAGCAAGTATAGGGTTTGAAAGCTTTGTGGTTCAATGTAAAATATGATGGGACAGTTCACCGTGCTTCAAAGATCTATATTTGGTTTCCTCAATCAAAAACAGATGTTTAAGACTTTTGGTTTCGGTTTTATTTCTTCCGTATTTCAGAAAGAATCGGCTGGGGCCCAAAATGTTATAATTAAAAAAAAAAAAGTCTAATATCATTCAGCATCAATAGTTATCATGAAAAAGGTCAAATTCTTATTTCTGTCAAGTTTAAAAGCTGACCTTTGCTTCTGATTTGAAAGTTGAAAAAAAACATATAGTTTATTTTGGTTTTAAACTTTTATTTATGGTCAGTACATGACAAGAGCCTGCAAAACAGTGGTCACTTAACAGATCTCAGGTAGAACGTCAAAAAACAATTATGATAAAAATCTTTTTTCAAAAAATTTCACTGAATGTAGGCATTAAAATAATTCAGGAAAAATGTCTGCACACCATTGGACTGCAGAGATTTGTCCTTTGTGTCCTGCAGTGATATTTTTTGTCTTTCACTTGAGTACTTTTGACTGGATGTGCACACACTTGGCCCCTCTGGAGGTTTTATACCAATGACAACCATACAAACAATTGAAAACATATTGTATAAAACCTTTTCACGCAAATAAATGTAGCTCAGATCAAATCACAGATCACAATAATGTGAGAAGTAGTAAAACCTTTCAACATACTGATGCACACGTAGAAGTGTGTGTAAGATGTAGTTAATGCAGTGAATGCTGAATGTTTTCTAGTTTGCTTGCTATTGTTTAGCACACTTTTTGCACAGACAGACACAACACCACACTAAGACACACTGTGAGGACAACATTTACAGAATTTCTGTTTTTGTTTTCTCTTATTCACAAGGAGAAGGAATTGAGGAGGACTCTTCAACCGATGAGGCTCGTCTTGGAAGACGGGGAAATCCAGAGACCTGGAACGTGAAGGTCCAGAAAAGTATGTCCATGCCAGTCTGCAACCTGCTAAAGGTTCACTAAACTCTACTGCAGAAAAGCAGAAGACACATCATAAGAACAAGATTTCTAAGTATTTCTGGGGGAATTTGGACTGGAGAAATGATTGTGAAGTCTGTGGTGGAGGGGAGCACTGTAAAGCGGCGGCGGACAGGAGCAGATGAATCCAGAAGGTCAGCATCCATTATTTGTCACCCTGTAGTAGATTGGAGAAGAATCTGAATGTGCCAACGCTTGTTCCTGTCAACATTAGGCATAAAGCAGTGGTGTTTTTTGAAGTGGGAGCCCTCTTGAAAACAGCCTCTGTCAATGTAAGTTTTGTCAAACATTTTCTGTGACTTAAATATATCTCCCTTTCACTTAAAGAAAGACCAGTGTGATGCCTACTGTTCTTTCAAGCCTGGAAACATCGAAGCAGCTTCATGGGACACAAAGCCTGCGAAGCAGAAGGACAAAGACGATGCAGATGAGAAGACCTTGTTGGCGCTCACTCCAATTCCAGGCCATACCGTGTGAGGTACGTATCTTCAAGGACTTCTGCCAGATGGGGAACTGGGAAAAAGCTGGGGATCCAACATTGCATGACCTCCAAACAATCAGGTATTTTATCAGACATATACATTCTTGCACAAATATTGCCTTCTATGTCAATAGAAATCAGTTGTGAAAAGTACCCAAGTACATGCGCCCAATTACTCTTCTTTTTGAAGTACTACTCCACTACATTTATTTTGATGGCTTTAGTGACTAGTTACTCTGCAGATTATAAATTAAAAACATATTCAAAAACTAGAGTATTTTCACAGATAAAGCCACACAGCAAAATATAAAGTAGTTAGAATTAGCTTTACTTTTCATCTTAAAATTTGAATGTAGGACTTTTGACATACAGAATATCTCTACAGTTTGGTGTTGGAACATTTACCTAAGGTCTGACTACTTTTTCCACCACTGTGAAAGACGTACTTTGTAATCTATTAAAATTCTGTCCCTATTTTCCCTTTTAAATTCTTCCATCCACTAGATACAACGTGGATGGCACCTCACGCAGACGCACACACACACACTGATGTACTTAGGCTATATTGGTTACAGTTGTTCATTAAAATGAACGTAACGTAATTATATTTTTGCATTATTTTTTAAATACCTTTTACTGGTTTTAATGGTTTTAACATAATTCCTAATTGTTCAAAGTATTAAGTCAAATATCTAGTAGTAGTCAAGACTCCAATCAATTGTCTCTCACAAATAGTCTGACAGATTCTTTATCCTGGTTGTTCATAATAATAATTTTGAATGTTGTGTGGTTTACACAGTAAAATAAATTTCAACCTTTACTGATTAAACCGATTTCATTTTGTCATTATCAGCCAACATTATTCACAATGTAAAGATAGCTTATTGATGATTAACATGATTTCAAAACATGCATCTTATTATTTAGCTTAGGTATCATCAGAAGGTATGCTTTCACAAAGACTTCAGGTAACCTTTCTCAAATATGTCCATTTCGGAGGAAAGCAATTCAGCGTTTTTTTAAAACCAAGTATCTTAATAGCCTGCAGATGCCTTTTCAGGATCAGAAGGAGCTTTATTGTCAAGTAGTGTTTTACACATACGAGGAATTTGCTGTGGTGATAAGGTGCTACATGTAGACAAACATACAGTCAACATAAATAAATGTGGAAATATATAAATATGGAATAAGATAAGTTTTTGTAGCAACTTGTATAGTGTAGTGTTTTGGGGTAACATAAATATTATCGCAGGAGTCCGGAAGGATAGCTTTGGATAAATAAATAAAAGCCAGGGAATAAATGACAAGCTGTGTTTTCCCTGAACCGACTGAAACACACGTTTGTGTCAGGTTGCCTTTGGCCTGGATTTAGGATGACATGGTAAAACAAAGCTTTGTAGAAACAAGGGTAGGCTCGCTATCAATACTACACCGACTGAAGGGCTCATAAAAAGACAAATGAGGCTTAAACTGTTCACTGATGACCATGTAAAGATAGTTGTTCCACTTATGGTGATTTCTTACTTTCTTTGTGTTTGTATGTTCTATTTTAGGAGATACTTTAATCTGACAGTGATGATAAATAAAATGCAAATTAATTATTTATGTCAAATTTGATCTAAAATCATCAATCATAGATGTTACAAGCTATAACCTAGAGTAGCTAAATATTTTTAGTAAATGTAGTCAATTTACTTGATCAGTCTGGGACTTTTGTGTTGAGTTTTTCATGCTTGTCTGTGGTTACTTTCTGCCTTTGAGTGGCTACGATCACAGTAAAGTAGATCAGTGCTGAATTAGTGTGGTCTGTTCTTCTTCTGTACTGATTGGGTGACAACAGTTCAAATTTAGTGGCTGTAAAATCCACAGGGCGGAGCTCATTATCATTTTACAAAACGCCGTTTGTTTAGTTAACAAAACAGCGTTTAAAATGGCGTTTTGTTAACTAAACGCCGCTTTTTACGGCGTGCCAAAAGAAAACGGCGTTTTTCGCGGCGTTTTTATACACAAAACGCCGTTTTAAACGCCGTTTTGTTAGCAAAACATGCTACCAGAGTGACGTTTTTTGGCACTAATGGCTTGCCATATGGTTACGCCTCCACGCTGTCTTGCAGACTCTGTACTGATGCCAGCTCATGAACACAGCAGCCGGACCTGAGCACAGACTTTCAAGACCGACAGAGGCCAGTTTGACAGTACGAAGGTGGTCCGAGTTACCAGTACGGGCAGAGTAAGCTAATTTGATTAGTAGCTGTAGGCTAACTGAGCTAATTAGATAATGGCAGCTAGTTAGCAGCAGTTAGCTGACTTGCTACAGCAACAAGTAAAGCTATCTGTCCATCAGGGACCAGATAATAGTTTCCATCTAATATGATACAGTTTCAGCAAAATCAGTGAATAAAGGTGTGCTTTTGTTCACTAAGCAGTGGTGCCCTCCCAGAAACACTATTTTTTAGCAGCTGATTCATCAACATTTTAAAATCGTTTTTCAGAAAATGACACTCTAAAATATCAAAGAATACCTACAAAACATTCATCTTCTTTATTTGCGTATTTGGTATTAAAGTAATCCAAAAGTAACTAAAAGTAATCAGGTTACCTTACTTATTACTTATTTTCTGGTACTTGGATTACGTTGCTGGTTACATTTTTTAACAAGTAATTAGTAATTGTAACGGATTCCATTTTTAAAGTAACCCTCCCAATCCTCCTCTCAACATATTTTTTTCTTCTTTTGTGTGTGTTTTTTTTTATTATCCTCTTCAACAAAGCTGTTGTGAAGACATTCAGAGGAATCCATTCACACATTTCCTGACAGCTCTTTCAAAGGTTCTGAAATAACTGTCAGGAAATGTGTAACATTAAATGGATTCCCCTGAATCTCTGAATGAGAAGCTCAGGAATTTCCTCTACCTAATGGTGGGGAAATGAAAAGTCCATAGGGGGATGGATGTGGACCAAGCCGCTTAGAGCTTCCATTCAGATACCAGATAATAGAAAAAACACAAGAACTAAGGCAGGCACAGATCATAACCAAACAAGACAGGAGACAGACTGAAACAGCATTAAAGGCACCAAACACAGAGCAGACTAAAAAACTAATAATACAGATAGACTACAAACATAACAGGGAAAACAGACTGAAACTAGGACCAAACAGAACACAGAGCAGACAAGGCCAAAACAACACAAAGTGTGAACAGAGTAGACCAGGATCACTAAACTGACCCTAACCATATTTGCTGCATATAGTCGAATGGCAAAAACTTTTTTCATAATAGTAAATGATTGGATATATCACACTGTTCTAAATCTAAAGCTCTTGTATTTCATAGGTTTATGTTTACATTTCCATACAATGTTCTAGAGTGAAAGTAATCTGCTGAGAGGGGTTGAAAAGTACACCAATACAATGTTGAAACAGAAAATATTTATTTGGCAAAACATTACTGTGGTAATAGTAGCACAGTGTTGTATACAGTAGCGGTAACAGTACAGCAGTTGCAACCGGTTAAAATTTCTGTGTTCTAAATAGTGTGCAGTGTTTTGAAAAAGGTGTTTTATGCAATTGAAAACTGTGCGGAAAAGGCTGAGAAATAGCTTATGGTTTTGGAAATTTGGTGTGCAGTTTTGCTCTTTGAGTGAGAGGTTTCAAAGATCGTGTGACATGTAAAGATTCCAACCCTAATCCAAGATGTCCAACAGGAAGTTAATCCAAACTAAATCCACAAAGGCACGAGAAACACTGGCGTACATAGGCATGGAGAACACTAGGCATGAAAACAATGAACTGGCACAGAGTGAAGGGGCAAACCACTTAAATACAACAGGTGAGGGAGCAACTAACGAGACACAGGTGAATCCACTAAAACAATCAGAGACAGCCAACACAGGAAGCAAAGAGAGACAGTGACACATGAAGCAGACAAAACTACAAACTAAAACAGGAAGTATCTCACATAATACACAAGGCATGAAATCACAAAATAAAACACCTTGACAAAAACTACCCAAGCGAAGAACACAGACAGATACTAAGTAAACTTAAACATGCAAATGAACAAAAGAATAAACTAGACTACGAAATCCCACACATGAAAGACTAAACACAGGGAAACAAGAACACACAACCAGAACACAAGTGAAACCCAGAAATTTCATAAAAACATAGGAACTTATGCTACAATAGCAGCTCAAAATCTATACTGAAACAGCTAATAAGCATTTCTAAATCAACCACAGCTGATTCCAATTTCAACCAGAGACATAGACAGCTGTTGACGTTCTTTAAATTTCATACACAATGTAGTAAAAACGGGACTTTGTGGAGTTGAGAAGAGGAGAGAAGAATAGTTAGGGGCCAAGGAGAGGAGTAGCTGAACCAGGGCAAGTGTTTCTATCCAAGTGCATAGTGAGAGATTTGATGTCTGTAAGAACATGTTGCCAAATGCTGTAGACCGTAGGGATTAGCAAAGTGACTGTGCATTTTTGTCTCCTTCCCTTCTGTGTATTTTCTTTCTACATGTAAATAGGCCACAGGTAAACATGTAAATATGGTCATTGCAAATGTAGTGAACCTACACCTGGAAATATTACCACAAGCACTTGTAAAGGGGGTGTCACCTAAAAAGAATAGCTGTCTGCCCAAGGCTTTTAGGACTCCTTGGGTATAGCTTAATAATTACAACAAGTGTTACTAGTGATCAGTTAGTTCTTAATTTTTCAATTATTTTTAATTAGTTAGTTTAAGCAATCATTCTCAGTTCTGAGGATGAGTGCATTGACCTGGGTTAATTACAGTTTTTTTTAATTGCTTAAACACTATAAGCAAGCCTTTGAACTAAAATTTCAAAACCATAGTTCCATTTTTTTTTTCAAGAAGAACACCCATTTCTCTAAACTCTACACCCAAATCCCTTCATTTCTCATTGCCTACACCATGTGGTCACTGAGAAAGACCTGACATTCAATATTGTTCACTCAATCAGCACAGCTTGAGCTCAATTAGCACACAGCTACCCAGATGGAAACACAAACGGTCATAATTGATAATGCACCAATCAGAAGCTTCACAGATAAAAGTGCCAGAGTCAGTTCATTCAGTTTTGGAACAATGGATCCAGAGAAATCTGAAGGAAAGTTAGGACAACAGAGAGGAGGATGAGTAAGAGGGGGGAGGACGAGCATTATGGAGAGGAGTAAGAGATGAAGGAAGAGGAACAGTAAGAGTTGGAGGAGGAGATGAGATAGGAGGATGAGGAGGTGGAGGAGGCAGAGCAGGAGTAGGGCAGAGAAGGAAGTGGAGAACAAGAATCTCTGGCGAGATGTCTATGAAGATTCTCAGTCATCCAGGTCATAGTTATCCAACGTTATCCAACGTTATCCAGTTGCCCTTGATTTTAACCTTCGTTGGATAAGAATCTCTGGCCTGTCCCAGACCAAAGACAGGACGCTGGGGCAGAATAGTTTGTTGTTTGGTGTGTTGTGCTGTACAGCACACTAAGGAATGAAAAATGTGCACATGTACATTTGTTTCTTTTGTGTTCATGTGAAAGTTTTGAGGGGGATAACCAAAAGCAACATTACTAATAACCAGTTTTTGTACATTTTGTTTTGAATTTATCTCAACAGTGTGTAAGACTGTGTTGTGGTGTGTGTGTGTGTGTGTGGTTGATTTTTATTATTTTTATTTTTTGAGGGTCTTGAGTATTATGTCTGAGGGCGAAGTTTGGTTTTTGAGCAAGATTGAATGGTTTTGTGTGGAGAGCTATCGAGAAACTGTAAAACAGTACCAACACGTTCCCGTGATCAAAGTAAATATTTGTCAACTAACTAAAGTGAATGCAAGTGAGGGTAAATATGGATATAAAGTAAATAAACAATGATTAAAACATCCACCAGAATGCAACCAATGGGAGACAGAACAGAAGTAATAGGGTTTCTTGGCATCTCCTCAAGCCTTTTCCTCCGGGTACCATCCCCAAACCAATGGCCTGACGGAGAACGTTAACCAGGAGATGGAGACTGCACTACGCTGCGTCACTGCATCCCACCCAGCATCCTGGAGTTCCATGCTCCCTTAGGTTGAATATACTCACAACACCCTCACCAATGCATCTACGGTATGTCGCCCTTCCTGTGTGCTCTTGGTTATCAACCCCCTCTGTTTCCCTCTCAAGAACAGGAACTCGCAGTCCCCTTGATCCAGGCTCACATGTGGCGCTGCTTCAGGGTGTGGAGGAGGACTAGGGCAGCCCTGATCCACGCATCCAGCACCATGCAGAGGCAGGCCAACTGTCGTCGCCACCTGGCCCCCACCTACACTGCGGGGCAACAGGTACGGCTCTCTGAAAACCCCCTCCCCCCCAAGGTCTACAGCATTTCATCGGCCCATTCCAGATTGTAGTCTAAAACTGCTCCGGTCTCCTTTCTAGCCTTCTGTCTTTTGATCCCGTGTTACTGAACCTTGCTTAACGCTGTTTTTTTTTTGTGTATTGACTCCCGTCGTCACTCCACTCCTGCTCCATCTGGATTCCCCCCTCACTGGACCTGCCCTTGGACAGTCCCTTGGATCCCTTGCCCTCTTCCCTGCACCTTTTTTTAAGCATTTCTGAAATTAAAGTTACTCACCACTTCTGCCTCCGTATGCTGAGTCTTGCATCCTACAGTCCTGACAAACCCTAACAAGAGAAGAGAGAGAGCCCACCCGAAAGTAATGTCTTAAAGTCTATTTGCGCGTATTCCAATCATCTCTTTCCACAATATCAACACTTGATTACAGTTTTTTTCCAATTGCTAACACACTAAAATGACATGCACAGCATGATTATTTAAACGGACACACAGAGAGCAACACTTCTTCTCAAGTCTCAAAGTCTAAACACATTTTCTGCTTTACACACATTTTGCATTTCAAAATGCCACTGAACACGGTTCTCTGCATAAGACACAACAATCTGACAAAGTCACATGTTTGCCCTTTCAAAACCCTACCATTCAAAATTACACTACATGAGCTAATTGGCCAATTACATGTGTCACCTGGCCAAACACCTCAATGGTTAATTGTTAACACTTCAATCAGGATGTAAGCACTATGAAAAGCACTTTTTTTTTTTTACAACAACAATGGAAGATGTTGCAGAGAGAGGAAGAGGGAGGTTGAGAATAAGAGAGGGAGGAAGAGTGAGAGGTAGAGGGTAGAGCAGGTAGAGGATATCATGGCCAAAGAAGACAATCGCTTTCAAATTAAATCAGAGCAACCTTAGTTGATCATGTCATCAACCATGGGCTGACTATGCGTGAGGCTGGACAGAGAGTGCAGCCAAACTTGAGCCGTTTTACTGTCTCCTCTGTCATCTGGACCTTTAGACTGGAAAACAGGTATGTAACCAAAATTTCATGTAGTACACCCCATGTCATAGTGTATCATTGGGTGACACCTGTTTACTTAGTGTATGACATCAGCCATTCATGAACTGTAAAAGTTTCCTGTACAATGTACTCTACTGTGGGGGAAAACTATTTAGGCTGCATTGTCCAAGCCCTATATTATTATTTTTTTTTTTCTAAAGGACTGAGAGATGACACCCTGGTGGAGGGAGGGGCCAAATGTTCACCGGGGTACAGGAAGCTGGCATTGTAAACTTGGTTTTGGAACATAATGAAATCAGATTACGAGAAATTCAAAGCCACATCATCCAAGACAACATCTTATTCAACAACATTCAACAACATTCAACGAGTCAGTCTGTCCACATTGGCTCACATTCTCAAGCGAAACAAAATCAGAATGAAACAACTTTAAGGTGCCGTTTGAGAGAAACTCAAAGAAACAAAGAGGTCAGACGAGCATATTTGGATGTAAGTACTATATTGACTGCAGTAGACTACACGCAACATTGTTTCCCAGTGTACTGGATAACACTATTGACTGATCTTTGTTTTCAGGGAATGTGATGAGATTGATGTGGGTGCAATTCAGGGATGGATAAGGCACTCAAGGCGCTTCTTCCCTCGATGTCTGGCAAGGGAAGATATTGCCTGTGATGTTGCCTATTGCCTGTGCGAGAAGATGCTGCCTAATTTTTCTTGCCTTTTTTTTTTTTTTTTTTTTTTTTACTGTAATATATTTTTTCTGAAATTTTCTTTTTCAGTTTACTGTTTTTGTAAGAATACTTTTGTTCAGTCCCATGTAAATATTTCTGCTGTGCATATGTTGCACTGACTTGTTTACTGTAGTGAAAAATAAAATAAAGTTTCAACAGCATGTGTGTTTCTGCAAATATTTCTGTGCATGTGAACAATCTGATACATATTTTAGTATTATGGCAAAGCATACTAAAGATGGGGGTGCTTTTCATTATGCCTAACAGTGTGTAGTTGGTTAGGCAAAAATCTGGTAATGTGAATGAAGTGTGTGCCATTTCATGCAAAAGTTTGATTTTGATAATGCTATGTGTAGTTTCGGTTGCAGTGCTTCATTTTGCAGGATATGAGGTATTTTTTGTGTTGGGTGTGTGGTTTTGTGAATTGTGTTAAGTATTTTGATAAAACCAGACTAGTTTGCAAAATTGTGTGTTAGCAATTGGAAAAACTGTAAATTATACCATTATTAAATTCTTAAGCATTAGATAAAGGAAAGAAAGTATCGTAGTTAATCATCCAAAATGCTTAGAACGGTTACAGTTAAATACAATTACAGTTTTGTACAATTGCTTACACACTAAAATGTTATATAACACATTGTCAGTGAAACCTTAGACTCAGGGAGCAAAACTACAGCCCAGATCTGCCCAATTATAAGCACATTCTCGGCCTCACACCTTTTGCAAAATACTTAACACACACAGGCTACATTAGACACAAAAATCTAACTCAATGTCTCATCTTTGTGATGTTAAGACATTACTGTCTAAAATGCCACACCTGTGAACTAATTGATCAAACATTGCCATCAGGTGTGCAGACAATTAGGTGCACAATTCTAAACTCACCAATCAAAAAGGCAACAGGTGTGTTTACCTGTCAGCCACAAAAAATTGGAAGGTAATGTTCCAGTAAGAGGAAGAGGGAGACCTCAAATGATATTAGAGCAACGTTGATTGACCATGTTGAAACCATGCGTTGACATTCAGAGAGGCTGGACAGAGAGTTCAGCCCAACTTGAACAGAAATACTGTTGCAACAGTAATTTGGAATCCTTAAAAAACATCACACACAGATGAAACAACTCTACAAAGTGCCATTTGAACAAAATTCGGAGATAGTAAAAGACCTGCGGCATGAACATGTGGAAGTATGTACTGTAATGCACACTGCCCAAATAGCCCATTGTCAAGTAAATCTATAGTAGGCCGACATTGAACAACACATTGTCTATCTTTCAGAGTTTTGCAAATGGAAGCTGTTGCAATCCAGCATGAATTTATCTTCGTAGATGAAGCTGGATTTAACCTGACTAAAGTAAGAAGAAGGGGAAGAAACATCACCGGACATAGACTTATTCTCAATGGGCCGGGCCAGCGTGGTGGTAACATCACCATGTGTGCTGCCATCTCCCAGAATGGGGTCCTCCACCTCCATGCCACATTTGGTCCTTACAACAGGACCGTTAATCATGTTGTTCAGACAGACTGCACAACATCATCACAGCTGAAAACCAAATGGATGCAGAGCAGATGGGGTACATTATCTTCTGGGACAAAGTATCTTTCCACCGATCTGCTTTTGTCCAAAACTGGTTTCATCAGCATCAACAATATATACTCCAATACCTCCCGCCATACTCTCCCTTCTTTAATCTTATTGAGGAGTTTTATTTCGGCATGGCGGTGGAAAGTTTATGACCTCAAGCCCTATATCAGGATGCCCCTCATTCAAGCTATGGAGGATGCCAGCAACCAAATGGATGCAGCATCTGTGCAAGCGTGGATTTGCCATTCAAGACGATACTTCCCTCGCTGTCTTGCGAGAGAGGACATAGCCTGCGATGTGGATGAAGTGCTATGGCCAGATCCAGCCAGGCGAAGAGATAATTATACATTTTTAGTTTTTTGTACTGTACTTCATGCTTTCTTTTTTGTTTCCACATTTGGTTTTGCTGAAATTAAACATGTATCAGTATGCTGTACTGTGTGTGCTATGTTTGGTCAATATATCCAATACTCTAACTCTCTGAAAAGTAGTCATTTGAAAAGTAGGAATTTTAAATGTGTTTTAGATCGAGCATAGCAGTGTTTAACTGGTTCAAACAGAATTAGATCATTTGAACCATGTGTGTGCCACACGGTGACAAAATCGGATTTGTATAAATTATTGTATATTTTTGAATGAAGTGTTTCATTTTGCAAACTACCTGAGGTTTTCTGCTACTTGTGTGAATAGTTCTGTGAATTGTGTGTAGTGTTATGACAAAATAAGCCCTGCTTTCAAAATCATGCTTAAGCATTCAAAAAAAACTGTTATAATAATCATAGCAGATGAACAGAACAGCCTAACTAAATAACTTTCAAGACAATATTGATTGTTAAACGTTCTCAATAAGAAAATACATAAAAGGTAGTTGAAGCACGGCATCAGTTTAAACAATAAAACACGGACAGTAATAGATAAATGAGCACAAGGACATGAAGTAAAGAGCTCTTCAAATTAACTTTCCTATGATTCTTTAGCTTTCAACATAGTTTCTAAACAGGTAAACAGGGTAAATAATCTAGTCAAAATTGAAGAGGAGAGGGCCCCTACCTGACTTAACAAAGACTATTTAACTAAACGAAGTAAATAAAACACACACACACACACACATATATATATATATATATATATATATATATATATATATATATATATATATACATATATATATATATATATATATATATATATATATATATAATGTGTATATATATGTATAATGTGTATATGTGTGTGTGAGTAGGCATTCTCTGTTCATAAAACAAATTTGAGGTTATGTGTTTTTCTCCAGCCAGGCAGTTTAAATGTCTGTTTATCTTATCCGTTAATAAATAAATAAAGGAATGAGCAGTGTGTGTGTGTGTGTTGAAGTCTCACTTTCATGGCTTCTGACCACTCAGCCTTTGGTGGATGCAGGACTGCAGGAGTAAGGCCGGGTTAACGTGGTTGCTTGACCTTTTTGTCCTCCCGGAAAGTGTTGGCAAGTGGCACCTTTACAGCAATAATAGAATAAACATTTTAAGTTTGGTATTTCTGCTTGACTTTATGCAGGGGTCCTTATCTCACATGAAAGGCTGTGCCCTTCCTGTGTACGTGGGAAAGGCTCAGTCTTTGAATGAAGCCAGATCTGTAATAAGAACAGGCGTCATCTCCTTCCACTGATTGTTCACTACACAAATAACTGCATCACACCCAGAACTACAGAACCATATAATGGCTGATAACACAATGTTCCAAAGCATCAACAGAATCAGTCTCTCTGCACTGGATGAAGCAGCTGAATCGAGTCCCATCCGAAAGAGACTCAGATTGTATAAAACTACTAAAGGATACACATCCATACTTTACATATTTGGGCACCTGTTTGTATGTGAGTTTTACTGTGCTACATGCATGACAAACCCTTATTGCAAAAAGTGTTTTACATTTACTATCAGTGCATAGTTGCTGCCTCGTGTGCTTACTCAAAGACGTTTGTGTGTACTGGACTGATGTAAAAAGAAGTTTTAAAAGAGTTTGAAGAGTTTTGCTTGGTTTGCTTTTCCAAGAGATGTATAATGTTTTGCTGTTTTGGTTTAAGGTTTTGTGATTAGTGTGTTAAAATTGCAAAATTAGTCAATAGTTACAAAAATTGTGCCTAAATAATCAGAAAAAAAACTGCTATGTCGCTTTTTCAATGCTGGTACCAACTCGCCTCGGCTCGACTCTACTCAACATGCTTTTGGCCCGCTGTCCTCCGTTTCCCTTTGCAGATAGTTCCCCCTCAGTGTAGCTGGCCTTCATAGAAACGAAACTACCGCAACGTAATGTTCAACGTGACTTGGACCAAAGTGGGAAAACCTTACATTTTGCAACCATGCGTTACACACAACACCAAATGTATACACGCATTTTCAGCTTTGCACTTTGAGATGAATTCCTCAACACACATGGTGCAGAACACCACACAGTTTCTTACATTAAACACTTTCTTCAAGAATTAAAACTATTGCAATCATTGGGAAAACACTTCCACTCGAAACCCTCCCACACACAACAGTAATTGAAAACCAAATAGTCACAGCTGTAGCGCCACAAATAGACCTCTGGTAAGCTCAGCTCTTTTGTGAGAAATTTGCAAACATGCAGGTAGAAAGAGCAAGAGGAGGACAAAAATGACAACAAAGAAGGGCACCAGGCAATTTACATAGACATATTTCTGATGAAATTAGGGCCACTTTGGTGGACCATGCCATCAATCATGGCCTGACTGAGCAGAGAGTACAGCCCCACCGTAGTCGCTACACAGCAGGCATAATATAATATTTAGACAAGAGAACGGGTATGTCTTCATCTTTCTGTACTAGACTGTGCAGTACCTATAATTGCTGCTCATCATTCTGCATCACTGTACAGTACAATGTAGTCCTAGAATATAGTATTATGTCTATGCTGCTCGGTGAACAAAATAAATTGGTATGGTGCGGCCTATGTGTTATACGATGTGTACAGTATGACAGTAGCCTACTGTAAGTAAAAAAAGAACCTAACCAATGACATAATTCTTGCATTTTCTACAGAACTGCTAGACAACATATAGAGTGCCTAACTCCTTCGCTTATGTTTCTGCATCATGGACCTATAAACAGGAACTGGCCATTTTCAATCCAGTGATAAGGCATGCAAGACAATATTTTTATTTTTAGTATTTAGCAGGGAGCACATCACTTATGTTGTGGAGGAGGTGCTTTGGCCGACTCTAATAGAAGGCGTGATTCATAGAACTATTCACATGCAGAGGCCTGTATATTTACTATATACTATTTTATAAATAAAACGTCTCTGCTTTTGTGTAGAATTTTTTAACACTATGGGCCAAAATCTGTATTTTGTATGTTAACAAAAACTGTAACACAGAAACGCTATAAGTACTGCTGATGTACTGCGGTAAGTGTGTTGACTTATTTCCGTTTCCGGTGCTTGTGTGTTGGTTCCATGTTGTGCTGCTCTCGCTAAATAACAGTTACATTTGTTAGAAGCACTCACAGTTCTTTCCATCTTTTAGTGACTGCTGTTCAATCTCATAGTTGTTCTAAAGTTTTGGTAGCTGACGCTACAGTACTTTAGCTTAGCGACTTTAGCTTAGCAGCTAGCGATGGCTTCTCCTTCTCCTTCTACCTCTCTCTCTCCTACTTTCTCCTGCTCGGTGTGTCAGATGTTCAGTTACTCCTCTGCCTCCTTTAGCGGTAATGGTACGTGTAAGTGTAGTTTATTTGTAGACATGGAGGCGAGGCTCAGTGATTTAGAAGTCCGGCTGTGCACCTTGTTAGATCAGTCTTTAACTACTGTAGCTAGCCAGTCCCCGGTAGTCGGTGCGGAACGGCCTGAGTTAGCCTGTGGTAGCCGTCCCCCGGCATCTCCTGAGCAGCCAGGAAGGGGGGGCTGGGTGACTGTCCGAAGGAGGAATAGTCGTAAGCATTCAAAGTCCACGGGGCATCATCAACTGTTCACATTTCTAACAGATTTTCCCACTCAGCGACACACCCGCTGAGAAACCAACTCTGATCATTGGCAGCTCCATTTTGAGAAACGTGAATTTAGCGAAGCCAGCGGCCATAGTTAAGTGCATCCCTGGGGCCAGGGCGTGCGACACTGAGTCTTTTTTAAACTGCTGGCTAAGGATAAACGTAAATACAGTAAGATTGTTATTCACGTTGGCGGTTATGACTCCCGGTTACGCCAATTGGAGGTCACTAAGATTAATGTTGAGTCGGTGTGTACATATGCAAAAACAATGTCGGACACCGTAGTTTTCTCTGGACCCCTGCCAAATCTGACCAGTGATGACATGTATAGCCGCATGTCGTCATTCCTCCGCTGGTTGTCGAGGTGGTGTCCAGCAAACGATGTGGGCTTTGTTGATCATTGGCAGACTTTCTTGGAAAGACCTGGTCTGATTCGGAGAGACAGCATCCATCCCACTTGGGAAGGAGCAGCTCTCATTTCTAGAAATCTGGCCAAGTTTATTAGTGGACCAAATCCATGACAACCCAGAATTGAGACCAGGAGGCAGAGTCGCAGTCTAACACACTTCTCTGCCCTTCTAATTCAGCAGTTACCCACCCAAAACCCTAAGCAGAGTCGCAGTCTAACACACTTCTCTGCTCCTCCATTTCAGGAGTTACTTAGTGAAAATCCTATAGTGACGTGTCTGTCCCCCGACCATCGAAATTATTTAAATCAAAGGTAAACAGAAGAGGATCTGTATATAAAACCTCATAAAAATTAAAACCACAAGAGCAATAGTGCAAACGAATAGGGGAGTTAAATGTGGACTCTTAAACATCAGATCTCTCTCTTCTAAAGGTGTACTAGTAAATGAACTAATATCAGATTATGATATTGATTTATTTTGTCTTACTGAAACCTGGCTGGGTGATGGAGAATATGTTAGCCTAAATGAATCCACCCCTCCCAGTCATATTAATACTCACATTCCTCGAGGCACAGGCCGAGGAGGTGGAGTTGCAGCTATCTTCGACTCTAGCCTACTAATCAGCTCTAAACCTAAACTAAACTATAACTCATTTGAAAGTCTTGTTCTTAGTCTTTCGCACCCAAGTTGGAAATCACTGCAACCAATTCTCTTTGTTATAGTGTACCAAGCACCTGGTCCGCACTCTGAATTCTTATCTGAATTTGCAGAGTTTTTGTCAACTTTAGTCCTTAAAACGGACAAAGTTATTATTGTAGGGGATTTTAATATTCA
>NW_024041484.1:5490589-5536079 GCF_014851395.1 Micropterus salmoides
TTGAGGTTATGTGTTTTCTCCAGCCAGGCATTTAAATGTGTTTATCTTATCCGTTAATAAATAAATAAAGGAATGAGCAGTGTGTGTGTGTGTTGAAGTCTCACTTTCATGGCTTCTGACCACTCAGCCTTTGGTGGATGCAGGACTGCAGGAGTAAGGCCGGGTTAACGTGGTTGCTTGACCTTTTGTCCTCCCGGAAAGTGTTGGCAAGTGGCACCTTTACAGCAATATAGAATAAACATTTTAAGTTTGGTATTTCTGCTTGACTTTATGCAGGGGTCCTTATCTCACATGAAAGGCTGTGCCCTTCCTGTGTACGTGGGAAAGGCTCAGTCTTTGAATGAAGCCAGATCTGTAATAAGAACAGGCGTCATCTCCTTCCACTGATTGTTCACTACACAAATAACTGCATCACACCAGAACTACAGAACCATATAATGGCTGATAACACAATGTTCCAAAGCATCAACAGAATCAGTCTCTCTGCACTGGATGAAGCAGCTGAATCGAGTCCCATCCGAAAGAGACTCAGATTGTATAAAACTACTAAGGATACACATCCATACTTTACATATGGGCACTGTTTGTATGTGTTTTACTGTGCTACATGCATGACAAACCCTTATTGCAAAAGTGTTTTACATTTACTATCAGTGCATAGTTGCTGCCTCGTGTGCTTACTCAAAGACGTTTGTGTGTACTGGACTGATGTAAAAGAAGTTTTAAAAGAGTTTGAAGAGTTTTGCTTGGTTTGCTTTTCCAAGAGATTATAATGTTTTGCTGTTTGGTTTAAGGTTTTGTGATTAGTGTGTTAAAATTGCAAAATAGTCAATAGTTACAAAAATTGTGCCTAAATAATCAGAAAAAAAAACTGCTATGTCGCTTTTTCAATGCTGGTACCAACTCGCCTCGGCTCGACTCTACTCAACATGCTTTTGGCCCGCTGTCCTCCGTTTCCCTTTGCAGATAGTTCCCCCTCAGTGTAGCTGGCCTTCATAGAAACGAAACTACCGCAACGTAATGTTCAACGTGACTTGGACCAAAGTGGGAAAACCTTACATTTTGCAACCATGCGTTACACACAACACCAAATGTATACACGCATTTTCAGCTTTGCACTTTGAGATGAATTCCTCAACACACATGGTGCAGAACACCACACAGTTTCTTACATTAAACACTTTCTTCAAGAATTAAAACTATTGCAATCATTGGGAAAACACTTCCACTCGAAACCCTCCCACACACACAACAGTAATTGAAAACCAAATAGTCACAGCTGTAGCGCCACAAATAGACCTCTGGTAAGCTCAGCTCTTTTGTGAGAAATTTGCAACATGCAGGTAGAAAGAGCAAGAGGAGGACAAAAATGACAACAAAGAAGGGCACCAGGCAATTTACATAGACATATTTCTGATGAAATTAGGGCCACTTTGGTGGACCATGCCATCAATCATGGCCTGACTGAGCAGAGAGTACAGCCCCACCGTAGTCGCTACACAGCAGGCATAATATATATTTAGACAAGAGACGGGTATGTCTTCATCTTTCTGTACTAGACTGTGCAGTACCTATAATTGCTGCTCATCATTCTGCATCACTGTACAGTACAATGTAGTCCTAGAATATAGTATTATGTCTATGCTGCTCGGTGAACAAAATAAATTGGTATGGTGCGGCCTATGTGTTATACGATGTGTACAGTATGACAGTAGCCTACTGTAAGTAAAAAAAGAACCTAACCAATGACATAATTCTTGCATTTTCTACAGAACTGCTAGACAACATATAGAGTGCCTAACTCCTTCGCTTATGTTTCTGCATCATGGACCTATAAACAGGAACTGGCCATTTTCAATCCAGTGATAAGGCATGCAAGACAATATTTTTATTTTTAGTATTTAGCAGGGAGCACATCACTTATGTTGTGGAGGAGGTGCTTTGGCCGACTCTAATAGAAGGCGTGATTCATAGAACTATTCACATGCAGAGGCCTGTATATTTACTATATACTATTTTATAAATAAACGTCTCTGCTTTTGTGTAGAATTTTTTAACACTATGGGCCAAAATCTGTATTTTGTATGTTAACAAAAACTGTAACACAGAAACGCTATAAGTACTGCTGATGTACTGCGGTAAGTGTGTTGACTTATTTCCGTTTCCGGTGCTTGTGTGTTGGTTCCATGTTGTGCTGCTCTCGCTAAATAACAGTTACATTTGTTAGAAGCACTCACAGTTCTTTCCATCTTTTAGTGACTGCTGTTCAATCTCATAGTTGTTCTAAAGTTTTGGTAGCTGACGCTACAGTACTTTAGCTTAGCGACTTTAGCTTAGCAGCTAGCGATGGCTTCTCCTTCTCCTTCTACCTCTCTCTCTCCTACTTTCTCCTGCTCGGTGTGTCAGATGTTCAGTTACTCCTCTGCCTCCTTTAGCGGTAATGGTACGTGTAAGTGTAGTTTATTTGTAGACATGGAGGCGAGGCTCAGTGATTTAGAAGTCCGGCTGTGCACCTTGTTAGATCAGTCTTTAACTACTGTAGCTAGCCAGTCCCCGGTAGTCGGTGCAGAACGGCCTGAGTTAGCCTCTGGTAGCCGTCCCCCAGCATCTCCTGAACAGCCAGGAGGGGGGGCTGGGTGACTGTCCGAAGGAGGAATAGTCGTAAGCTTTCAAAGTCCACGGGGCATCATCAACCTGTTCACATTTCTAACAGATTTTCCCCACTCAGCGACACACCCGCTGAGAAACCAACTCTGATCATTGGCAGCTCCATTTTGAGAAACGTGAATTTAGCGAAGCCAGCGGCCATAGTTAAGTGCATCCCTGGGGCCAGGGCGTGCGACACTGAGTCTTTTTTTAAACTGCTGGCTAAGGATAAACGTAAATACAGTAAGATTGTTATTCACGTTGGCGGTTATGACTCCCGGTTACGCCAATTGGAGGTCACTAAGATTAATGTTGAGTCGGTGTGTACATATGCAAAAACAATGTCGGACACCGTAGTTTTCTCTGGACCCCTGCCAAATCTGACCAGTGATGACATGTATAGCCGCATGTCGTCATTCCTCCGCTGGTTGTCGAGGTGGTGTCCAGCAAACGATGTGGGCTTTGTTGATCATTGGCAGACTTTCTTGGAAAGACCTGGTCTGATTCGGAGAGACAGCATCCATCCCACTTGGGAAGGAGCAGCTCTCATTTCTAGAAATCTGGCCAAGTTTATTAGTGGACCAAATCCATGACAACCCAGAATTGAGACCAGGAGGCAGAGTCGCAGTCTAACACACTTCTCTGCCCTTCTAATTCAGCAGTTACCCACCCAAAACCCTAAGCAGAGTCGCAGTCTAACACACTTCTCTGCTCCTCCATTTCAGGAGTTACTTAGTGAAAATCCTATAGTGACAGTGTCTGTCCCCCGACCATCGAAATTATTTAAATCAAAGGTAAACAGAAGAGGATCTGTATATAAAAACCTCATAAAAATTAAAACCACAAGAGCAATAGTGCAAACGAATAGGGGAGTTAAATGTGGACTCTTAAACATCAGATCTCTCTCTTCTAAAGGTGTACTAGTAAATGAACTAATATCAGATTATGATATTGATTTATTTTGTCTTACTGAAACCTGGCTGGGTGATGGAGAATATGTTAGCCTAAATGAATCCACCCCTCCCAGTCATATTAATACTCACATTCCTCGAGGCACAGGCCGAGGAGGTGGAGTTGCAGCTATCTTCGACTCTAGCCTACTAATCAGCTCTAAACCTAAACTAAACTATAACTCATTTGAAAGTCTTGTTCTTAGTCTTTCGCACCCAAGTTGGAAATCACTGCAACCAATTCTCTTTGTTATAGTGTACCAAGCACCTGGTCCGCACTCTGAATTCTTATCTGAATTTGCTGAGTTTTTGTCAACTTTAGTCCTTAAAACGGACAAAGTTATTATTGTAGGGGATTTTAATATTCATGTGGACGATGAGAATGACAGCTTTAGTACTGCGTTTATCTCTTTGTTAGATTCCATCGGCTTCTCTCAGAGTGTTCATGAACCGACTCACTGTTTTAACCACACCCTCGACCTTGTTTTGGTGTACGGTATTGAAATTGAACATTTAGTGGTGTTCCCACAGAATCCCTCTTTATCCGACCACTGTTTGATAACTTTTGAGTTTGTATTGCTGAACTACTCGCCATTGGGCAAAAAATTTCTATACAAGATGTCTGTCTGATAGTGCTGTAGCTAAATTTAAGGATGCAATTCCATCAGCTCTAAATTCATTATCAAGTCACATAGTAACGGAGGACTCCTATGCTAATTTCAGTCCCTCCCAAATCGATCATCTTGTTGATAGTGCTGCAGGCTCGCTGTGAATGACACTGGACTCTGTAGCCCCTCTAAAAAAGAAAATAATAAAACAAAGACGGTTAGCTCCATGGTATAAAACTGAAACTCGCAAATGAAAGCAAATATCGCGGAAACCTGAGAGGAATTGGCGTTCCACCCAACTGGAAAATTCTCGTTTAATTTGGCAAGATAGTCTTAAAACTTATAGGAAGGCCCTCCGTAATGCCAGAGCAGCGTACTACTCGTCATTAATAGAGGAAAATAGGAACAACCCCAGGTTTCTTTTCAGCACTGTAGCCAGGCTGACAGAGAGTCACAGCTCTATTGAGCCAAGTATTCCCATAGCTCTCAGTAGTTACGACTTCATAAAATTCTAGCTATTAGAGACAAAATTCACCAAGACCTGCCCTTAACTGGCACCAACTTATCTCTAAACTCAGGAACCTTAGAAACAGCTGTAGAACCAGATACATGTTTAGACTGTTTTGCTTCCCTCAATCTTTACCAACTAACTTCAATAATTTCTTCATCTAAACCATCAACCTGCCTCTTAGACCCCATCCCACCCACTTGGCTACTTAAAGAAGTTTTACCCTTATTCAGCACGTCTTTACTAGATATAATCAATCTATCTTTATCAACAGGCTATGTACCACAGTCCTTTAAAGTAGCTGTAATTAAACCTCTTTTTTTTCTCTTAGAGAAAACTATGATTCAGGGGTTTTAGCCAACTACAGACCTAAAACTAACCTTCCATTTCTCTCTAAGATCCTTGAGAAAGCAGTCGCCAAATAGCTGTGCAACTTTCTACAGAGCAATAGTTTATTTGAGGATTTTCAGTCAGGATTTAGAGTTCATCATAGCACAGAGACAGCACTGGTGAAAAAGAACAATTTCATATTTGTGGATACACAACACTTAAAAATTGTGCTTAAAGCCAGATAGTTTGAGTTACACTTACTTCCTATTTGCATGCTCTCTGAAACGGTGGCCATAAGTGACATGACATTTGTTACTGAGTCATTGAGATACAGACAGTGCTGCGTCATCTCTATCTGCTTTTCTTCTGTCAGTCATGAGATAAGCTGATTCTTGGTAAAAATGTCGACACCGTCCGTAAAGGAATGAAAACATTACAGATTAATGAACAAATTTGATCCTAATACATTTTAAATGCATACTAAAAGAATCATCATACAACACCTGTGTTCTGTTCTTTTCTTGGGCCATCTTCTGACAAATCTTCTGACGCCTTTTGTTGCTAACTGTAACAAGATTAAAAATAATGGTATTACAAATGAACTGGCATGGAATTGAATGAACAGACCAAATAACTTCCATCCGCATCACTTATGTTTACTAATACAGACCATTCTGTCTGTAAAGGGCTTCTTCTGACAAATGCTCACAAATAGTGCTTTGACAGACTGGCTGTTGCACTCCCTAAATTAAAGATAAAAGAGAAAGAGACAAACGTTTCAAACACACTTAAGGACTGGACCTCCACTGACCACATTTCAGCAACAATTAGGAACCAAGCACAAAAGAGGCATAGGCATCTACCCCGTGTCATTTCATCTTTATTATCATCATTCTTCTGGAGTCAGTGTTTGTGGCAGTCCATAGAACCTGTCACTCTTTCTTTATGAAACCCATTAATTGAGGATTATGTCCCCTATCCAGACATCAAATTTGGTGACCCTATGACCTTTCTTCTAGTTCCACTCATAGGCCAAACTTTCAATGCTTAAACAACTGTATCCTCTGAACTGACGGACGTGGTGCTCTTTGTGAATTATGAAAAAAGTAAAATCCTTAGGTTTCTAGATGCTCATTCGAAACACAAACTAGATCTGTAGAAAACAGCTGAGATACTTGCACCAATAATGAGAACCAACATTTGTGACAGAGTCTTAAAAATGACCGTTATGCTGCCTTCAGTTGCCTTTTGAAAATAGCAGAATTACAAACTGAGCATGCATAAATGATGCAAACATGGGGCCCTGTATATTGGGTGCTACTGGCACATTTTGTTTGGCCTTTCATTTGCTTCCTCAAATGATTCTGGTTCCTCAAATGGTTCTATTTTGGTTTGGTTTGCATGAACCTGCACCAATCATTTAATTGTTAAAAGTATACTTTCCTTAAGTCAAAATACTTGAAGGCCTATCCCCACACAATAATCTAACATCATTTAAGCTACAGCTACATGCCACATGTCTTAGATGGTGTTAATGTATAAAACAACATTGTTCTTTTTTTTAAAAACCTGTCCTGCCCAGCAGCCTGTTTTAATTCACTTCTTCGTCTGTTTCACGAACAAACAACATTGTTCTTAACACTACTGGACCACTGCTTGACATCAACAACCCACTGTTTCAGCATGTCATCACAGCAAAACTGGTCTTACATCTTCTTCAGGCTCTCGGCTCCTGCCTGATTTAATACTATTACATATTCAGCTTTATATTCATAGCCTAGGTTCTGCTGGTTTTTTTGCTTTCTTACAGTGCAGACTGCTTGCTCTTACCTCTGCTTGTATTCTTTTGCTGAAACTTTTTTTTTCCGGCTAGAAATTATGAGCAGCGGCTCCTGGATACTTTTAAATCACTGAGACTGTCAGATAAAGTAGACTATTGCCATACTTAAAACACTTTTATGATGTTAGTGCTATGCAAGTGCGGCCTATCAATAGCACTAGCCTGTACTGCAGTGACTGGAGTTATAGCTAATGCTAATTAACAACAAGATGCCCCCTTCTCCATGGACAACTTCTACAAACTTCTACAGAAAATTGCAGTGCTGGAAACCAAGATCCACAGGTTAGAAGTGAATGTGGAAGTGAATGGACTATGTGGAAATGACACTACTTTACCCTGGACCCAAAATAGTGGACAAGAGCATGCTAACACACGGCTAATTAGCAACAACAAGACTACCAAGAAGCAGAAGGCCTGTGTACTGGGTAATAAATCTGAAAGTAGGAGTCCTCCCTGGAACGCTCTTGGTGCAAAGCCTAAGAGTAAATCATTTCCTTGGGAAATGGGAGGACAAGTAACAGGCAGAACCCAGCGCCCTGAGATTTGTGATGCGACTGGCTGGCCTGCATCATCCAGGCAGAGTGCCTCTTCAACCCCTGCTCTTAGTAGGAAGCAGCTGTGGACAGCTGCGAAAGGGAGAGTTAGCAACAAACCTCCCCAACAACCGAGTGTGCAACAGCAGAACAGATTTTCACTACTATTGCAGGACCCTGGATTTCTGATGACCTGGATAACCTCCCGTCCTCACACAGAAGGGTAAGGACTGAGAGTAAATCAGAAAGTAAAAGGCTGCAGGGAAAGCTAATGACTGGGCCTCAAACTCTGATTGTGGGTGACGCTGCTGTAAAAGATGTAAGAAGCATGTGCAGTAAGAACACCAGAATACTCTGCTTTCTGAAGGATACGGTGTCTGACTTGGCAGAAAGAATCCTACATATCGTGGCTGAACATCCTACTGTGAAAAACATCATACTGCACATCGGGACCAATGATGTTGTGAAGCAACAGTCTGAAGTGTTGAAAGAGGATTTTAATAATCTGTTGAACACAGTCAGCTCTTTGAATGCTGAGGTGTTTATCAGTGGTCCTATACCACTAGGTCCAATCCAAAGAGGAGCTGAGAGATTCACCATATTGATGGCATTGAAAACGTGGCTCTCAACGGCATGTACTGTCCATTCAGTGCATTTTATTGGAAATTTTTACTTTCTGTGGAACTGCAGACATCTTTTTAAGGCAGATGGACCTTAACAAGTCAGGAGTAAAATTGCTCCAACTTGTTTTACTTTCTGCATCACTCATCTGTTTCCTCTGCCAAGACCAAGGAAACAAAACAAGAAGACATAACTCAACATGCCAGAAATCTTGAAGTAGAGCTAACTCAGGAAGAGAGCTCTGATCATGGAAGAAGGAAGTTAGTCTCACTGAAAAACAACATTGAGGATCCACCGTCTTTACCCCCCCAATCCCCATCTAGGGCTATTTTAGGAAAATAGCACTCATGACTCTTCCCAGGACAAGCCGGGGCCCAGTGTGCGGGTAGTCTTCTCCATCCCTGTCTTGATAGGTAACAGAAAAAGCATGGTGAATGTGTTGAAAAACAGGAAGCACTCTATTAGACGCAGCCTGTCGAAAAAAAGTGGGCCAGATAATGTTTTTTACAAACTAAAATTAGCTATGTTAAACGTTAGGATTTTGGCAGGAAAAACATTTTTTTTAAAATTTTAAAATCTCTCACAATCTTAATTTCTTGTTTTTAACTGAAACTTGGTTGGACCAAGATAACAGTGCAGCTGTCCTTATCGAGTCTACCCCTCCCAACTTCAGTTTTATGAGTGAAGCTAGAGTGCATAAGAGAGGAGGTGGAATTGCCATTTTGTTTAATGACTCCCTCCAATGCAAAAAGATGTCTTATGGGAATTTTGCTTCTTTTGAATATGTGGCTCTTCAGCTGAATTCCTCTTCTCGAGCTATTTTTCTAAATATCTACAGGCCCCCTGAATACTGTATAAACTTTATGTAATGACTTTGGTGAACTGCTGTCTATAATCTGCATTGACTTTGACTGTGTGGTTATTGTTGGTAACTTTAACATCCATGATGACAACCCCCAGGACAGAGGGAGGGAAGGAAGAACTGTATTGTGTTCTTGATAATTATGGACTGACCCAACATGTGACAGAGCCCACAATTCAATTCAATTCAATTTTATTTATATAGCGCCAAATCACAACAACAGTTAGCCCCTACAGCCCTAACTATAAGCTTTATCAAAGAGGAAAGTCTTAAGCCTACTCTTAAATGTGGAGATGGTGTCTGCCTCCTGAAACCAAACTGGAACCTGTTTCCACAGGAGAGGAGCTTGATAGCTGAACGCACTGGCTCCTAGTCTACTTTTGGAGACTCTAGGAACCACAAGTAAGCCTGCATTCTGATAGCGCAGTGCTCTGGTGGGGTAGTAAGGTACTATGAGCTCTTTAAGATAAGATGGTGCCTGACCATTAAGAGCTTTGTAGGTAAGAAGAATGATTTTAAATTCTATTCTGGATTTTACTGGAAGCCAATGCAGAGAAGCTAAGACAGGAGAAATATGATCTCTTTTCCTGATTCCTGTCAGAACACGTGCTGCAGCATTCTGGATCAGCTAAAGAGTCTTAACGGACTTTTTCGAGCAGCCTGATAATAAGGAATTGCAGTAATCCAGCCTAGAAGTAACAAATGCATAACAATGAAAGTTTAAGGAATATTTCCTGATAATATTGCCTAAAGGAAGCATATATAAAGTGAAGAGGATTGGTCCAAGGACAGATCCTTGTGGAACTCCATGACTAACTTTGGCATGCATGGAGGACTCATCGTTAACATGTACAAACTGAAATCGATCTGATAAATAGGACTTAAACCAGCTTAGAGCGGTTCCTTTAATGGCAATGAAATCTTCCAGTCTCTGCAATAGGATCTGATGGTATCAAATGTAGCACTAAGATCTAATAAAACCAGTACAGAGACAAGTTCTTTGTCTGATGCAATAAGGAGGTCGTTAGTAATTTTCACCAGTGCCGTCTCTGTGCTATGATGAGCTCTAAATCCTGACTGAAAATCCTCAAATAAACTATTGCTCTGTAGAACGTCACACAGCTGTTTAGCAACTGCTTTCTCCAGGACCTTAGAGAAAAATGGAAGGTTAGATATATGTCTATAGTTGGCTAAAACATCCGGATCAAGAAATCCGGGATTTCGACCACACCACAGTACTGAGATGGCTCTTGTTAAGGTCTTCAATGAAATCCATTTAAACACTGACAGTGGCAGAATTTCAGTCTTAGTATTATTGGATCTCAGTGCTGCATTCGACACGGTTGACCACAACATATTACTAGACAGACTTTAAAACTGGGTTGGACTTTCTGGCACAGTACCAAACTGGTTTGAATCCTACTTAAAGGACAGGGACTACTTGTGTGTCTATAGGTAATCGCACATCTGAGCTGACAAAAATGACATGTGGAGTTCCCCAAGGCTCCATTCTGGGGCCTCTTTT
This sequence comes from Micropterus salmoides, assembly GCF_014851395.1. Lineage (NCBI taxonomy): Eukaryota > Metazoa > Chordata > Actinopteri > Centrarchiformes > Centrarchidae > Micropterus > Micropterus salmoides. Next base: position 5,501,013 of record NW_024041484.1, read on the forward strand.
GTTTAACATTTACTTGCTTCCACTGGCTCAGATTATGGAAAAACAACAAAATATGCTACCATTATTATGCAGATGACACACAGGTTTACACAACCATATCACCAGGGGACTATGACCACATACAAGTGCTGAGGAACTGTATTGAGCAGGTCAACGATTGGATGTGCCAGAATTTTCTTCAGTTAAACAAGGATAAAACTGAAGTTATTGTTTTTGGAGCCAGGGAGGAACTATTGAAAGTCAGTGCTCAGCTTCAATCCGTAATGTTAAGAACCACAAATCAAGCCAGAAATCTTGGTGTAGTCATGGACTCAGACCTGAATTTGAGGAGCCATATTAAGACAATTACAAAGTCAGCCTACTATCACCTGAAAAATATATCAAGGATAATAATAATAATAATAATAATAATCTTTATTTGTAGAGCATTTTTCAAAAACAAGTTACAAAGTGCTTTAACAAGTGTAAAGACAATAATACCCAAAAGACAGTAATACAAAATCAATACAAGATAAAAGCAAGAAAACATTGAAAAGACTAAAATACACATTTAAGATAAATATAAAATTTGTAAAATAAAATAAAAGGGATAAAATAAAGTCAAATAAGATCATGAAAGGCTCTCCTATAAAAGTATGTTTTAAGAAGGGACTTAAAAGAGTTCACTGACTCAGCTGACCTGATTTCCTCGGGCAGGCTGTTCCAGAGCCTCGGGGCCCTGACAGCAAACGCTTTGTCCCCTTTAGTTTTCAGTGGAGACTCTGGAACAGACCTCTGCCTGAGGATCTCACGGTACCTGCTGGTGTGTATGGGACTAAAAGGTCAGAAATATAACAAGGTGAGAGGCCATGTAGAGCTCTAAAAGTGATCAATAGAATTTTAAAGTCAATTCTAAAACATACTGGGAGCCAGTGTAATGAATCTAAAATAGGAGTAATGAGGTCATATTTCTTTGTTCTGGTTAAAAGCCTGGCAGCTGAGTTCTGGACAGTCTGGAGTCGATCAATAGATTTTTGGGTTAAACAGGTGAAAAGGCTGTTAATCCAGGCTGTAATCCAGGAGTGATGAGATGAAGGCGTATAAAATGGTCTCGGTGTCCTTAAAAGTTAACATAGATCGAATTTTTGTTATATTTCTAAGTTGATAAAAACATGATTGAACAAGCTTTGTGGTGTGCTGCTCGAAATTTAAATTTCAAACCAAACACCAAGGTTCTTTGCCACTGGCTTAATGTGATTTACTAGGGAACCAGCAGATGGCAGTATTTGATTTGCCATCTGCTGAGACCCGATGACCAGGATTTCTGTTTTGTCTGAGTTCAGCTGGAGGAAATTATTTGACATCCATTTTTTAACTTCACAAAGGCAGTTGTTAAGTGAACTCAGCATTCCAGGGTCTGTGGATCTGACGGGCAAGTATATTTGTGTGTCATCATGATTAAAGAACTTATGTCTCAGCAAGACCTGGAAAAACTTCCATCCATCCATCCATCGTCAACCGCTTATCCTGCGTACAGGGTCGCGGCTGAAAAAACTTATCCATGCATATATCAGTCTACTCAACTACAGTAACAGTGTCTTTACAGGGCTAAGAAATCCATCAGACAGCTGATTCAGAACGCTGCTGCTTGAGTCCTCACTAAGACCAGAAGGTGGATCATATCACTCCAGTTGTGAGGTCTTTACATTGGCTTCCTGTATGTCAAAGAATTGATTTCAAAATACTTCTGTTAGTTTATAAAGCACTAAATGGTTTAGGGCCAAAATACATTTCTGATCTTCTGCTTCGTTACGAACCATCCAGACCTCTCAGGTCATCTGGGGAAGGTTTGCTTTCTGTACCCAGAGTCAAAACTAAACAAGGAGAAGCAGTGTTATTATTAGCAGTTATTATGCTCCATATATTTGGAACAAACTCTCAGATAACTGCAGGTCTGCTGAAACTGTAAGTTCTTTCAAATTCAGACTGAAGAATTTTCTTTTTACCATTGCTTTTAATAAAATTTTTACACAGTGAGAAAGGAGTAGGTAATTGAGTGAAGAGATAATGAGAGTGAGATTGAACAGAGTGAAGGAAGTGGTCTTAAATCTCGTGCCTGAGTGATTTGCAGGAACCTCTGTCCACCTGTAAACGCGCAGGTGGGTCCAGAGTATAACTGGATCAAAGTGGCCTGCGGACAGACATGTCCTGGTTTCTCTGTAGTGTCCGAGGGTTTTTGGAGTTTCAGTGGACCCAAAGATTGCTATGGACCCAAGTACAGACTAGCTAGAGAGAGTAGATTAACTGTACTTCTCTGTTTATTCTCTTTTCAGAATTCAAAATTGTAATTTCCTGGGGCAGAATTAAACAAAAACATGGATTACAACACATTGTTGTATTTTGTTGTATTTATTGAAGGAAGAAAGAAACAGTGCAAAAAGGATTCAGCAGGGTCAGACGTCTACCACTTAAGGCAGAATCAGACATCTGGCCCAGAGCAGAGGATAAACGTAACATAAGAAGCAGGGACAGTGCTCCCTCACACTTCAAAACTCACCTTCCAATGGGAATGGAGACATAAGACATGACAATTTCACAGATGTTCATACCCACACACAAACCCTGTCATGTCCTGGTGGACAGTGTAAGAACGTGACTATAAGTGCAGAATGTTGGATATATAATTCAATTCAAATCAGCTTTACTGGCATTTAACAACAGTATTGCCAAAGCTACATATAAATTACATAAAAACAATTAATTTCATACATTTCATTAAATTAGTACATAAAACAGTAAAAGTTGTGTTTGTGTGTGTTAATAAAACATAAAATAATAATAAACATATTTATCAGCATGAATATGAGACAGATCAATTTTCTGCCACCACAATCCTCTCTCTGGCCACAACGTCAACACAATATCCATATCAAAATTTGCTTGTACATAATTCAATGCTTACAGTTAACTGTTTGAACAAATGCTTCATCAGTTAAGAACAGAAAATTAGCTTTAGCTGTCTTTTTACAAAAAAACTAAACACTTAGGTAATGGCCTGTATGGGACAAGTGAGCAAACCCACTTTGTCACACTGTATGACACACACACACACACACACACACACACACACACACACACACACACACACACACACACACCTGCCTCTATCAGCATACTTTTTTTTGCAGGGCACCTATTCTCTCACACTGTGTTACTGTGTCTTCTTCCCTGTTTCTACATCTTTCCACTTCTCTTTCTCTTTTTTATAAGTAGGCTACCTCTGGAAGAAGAGGTAAATGCCCTTTAGGTGGTGCTCCAGAGCTATTTGCTATTTAGGGCCTGAGCACGACTGTGCGAGGTCCCTATTGAATTTGTAAAGATTATATTTTTAGGGCCCGAGCATGACCGTGCGAGGTCCCTATTGAATTTGGAAAGACTTTTTTCTGCAAAGTAAGCTCCATTTTGGGGACCTGAGCATACTCGAAAACTCACCAAACTTTGCACACATGTCAGAACTGAAAATTTCGTATTTTATGGGTTTCGCGCATGGGCGGGGCAAAATGCCTCGCTAGCGCCACCTAGAAAATTGGAAAAGATTAGCCCCTCGTTCACGTTCAGCCTACATGTACGAAATTTTCTGGGGACATGTATCATATCAAGACGCACAAAAAAGCCTCAAGAACCCATACCCTAAAGTCAACAGGAAGTCGGCCATTTTGAATTTTACGTCAAATTTTGGATGATTTACACACTTCGTACTTTAACGAACTCCTCCTAGGGATTTAGTCCGACCGACTTCAAATTTCTGCTGTGCCTTCTAAAGGCATTGAAGATGAAAAGTTGTGCTATCTGTGAGTTTTCGTCAATTGGCGTGTCCGTGGCGTGGCGTCAAAAATCAACTCTTCGCCATGACACAGGAAGTTGTTGTAACTTAAGTGTACATGCTCACCTGAAACAAACTTTAGGTGCTTGATAACTCTCCCACCCCGCTATGGAGGACCGATCCTGACACAGTCAGAAATAAATAAATGCTCAATAAATAAATAAGCATCCAATTAAATACACAATTCCTTCAGTGCGCTGAGGTGTTTAATAGCTCTGAAGACAATACCAGCCATGTCTTCCTTCTCTTTTCACGTAGACGCTCCGACAGACAGTGCTTTCAGTTTGCTGCATGCATGGACACAGAACTGCGGTATAGGGAGAAGCACACGGTCAGCTAGCTGCAGCTAAATCTGGAGTGCACTCGTATTCAATTCTGTATGGTAAATTCAGTTTTAACGGAGCAGAGCGAGCTGACAGGCAGAGTTAGAGACTTTTTCTGTCCGTTTCTCTCTTTAAAAAGACGCATGTTGCAGTCAGAGTCTTCTCTGAAGAGGACAATGAAGTCTCAGTAGTACACGATGCGAGCACCACATACAACACAATTTATCAAATTACACAACGGATATACAGTATGAAAATAAGATTGATTGGATTATACTCACAGGAAGTATAAAACCTCTTACATGGGTCTATTAAAAGTAAAGTAACACAAAAATGTCAGGGAAATTACTTTACTTAGATTTAAGTACTGCAGTTGTACATTTGAAATACCTTCCTACCTTTCTGATAGGAAGCCTTCTTGAGGTGGTATAAAACATTTCTTCTTATATTCTGATTTGAGCTGTGGACAACTATGACCACATGAATTAAAAAAATTAAACATTTCACTGCCCAAGTCAGCTATAACACAAGTCTTGTTCAGCCTATTTATTTTCATTCATTACACAATATGAATAAGCTATGCAGACAGTTGTAAAGAAAGAACATCTTTTTCTTCTGTTCTCTACTTGTTATAGTTACACAGTATTAGGGGTGTGGGCTGTATTAAAAGTATCCACTGTTCTCCCATGCTCTAACACACAGTAACGATGAAATGTGTGCTGTTCTCACATTCTTCCTCTGTATATACACATAAACAACAAGGCAGGGAAATATAAAAGGAATTTATTTTATTGTTTGGGTACATTATTGTTCAGTGTACATGCTCACATCTGAAACAAACTTTACGTGCTTGATAACTCTCCCACCCCGCAGACATCTACACACCAATACCGATTTATATTCATAGCAGCAAGTGCTATGTAGCTCCACATAGGGGACACAGGAAGTGACATATAGCACCTTCATGCGGCGTCGGAACCGCGTAGGAAATTCACAGCCGCACCGGCAGAGCTCCAGAATGTGCAACTCGGGCGGCTCACGCCCGGACGCGCTTATAAGTAAGAGGGCCCGCCCAACGCTGCTTGCAGCTTTAATTATATTTACATTTTGTCTCAGGACAAGTTTAACTCACACAACAGGTGTAGTTTTAGAAGCCAATTTTGCAAAGTGGAAAGGAAGTCACACTGCCCCCACCCCTCCCTTCCCTCACTCCAACCCACCCTCCCATCATGCTATATAACAGTGCCTGATAGTAACCATGCAGAAAATAGCTCTAACAAGAACTGCTGATGTACGGCTCTTCCTTAAGAGGGTAAGTGTCTCTTAACATGCTCTAATAATGTTTTACATATGGTAGCTTGTCTCACTGCTTCCTCTCTATCAAAAAACACCTGTTTTATCCGCTGCTTTAATCCCCTAATTTTTTATTTTGTCCTGTATTTTAACTAGGCTAATAGTAATCTGAGATTTCGAGAATAAAGTGATATTATCAGGGGGAAAAAAGTTGTAGCCTAATAATTCGAGAATAAAGTCATAATAAATAGTTTTGTCTGTCTCTGCGTCCCACTAGAGCAGGTTCATGTCTAAAGGTCCGGTTCCTGAACCGAACGAGCGCCAGAAAGATACATTGTGTAGCCTATGGACACATGATTAAAGGAAATAAAATGGAAATGCAAAGTACTGCAACAGAAGGTGGGAAGTTAGACTGTTGCGGTGAACCCCTCATATGGTAAGGCAAGAAAACATGAAAGAGATAGAACAAATACTAAAACAACAAATGTGTCATATATAAAATAATGATTATTATTGACAAATTATTAGGCCTAATATTATTGTTGTTGTCGACACCTTTGTATATGTAGCACATGGATATACTGCATTAATTTATTCATTCAAGGAAATATAGTCTAGGGACCATTTTAAGCATTTTGCAGCGAAACACAGAGAAATTATTATCTATTAGGCTACATTATAAGACTCAGACGGAGGATAATTCACAAGCACGGACCAGGTAAAGTGAACACTTTGATGCAGGTGCAACTGGGTACAATGTTGGTTTCGATTGACTTCCTCAGTAACAAGCCTCCTCCGCGGGTGAAAACAGAATCGGGGGTGGAAATCGCCAGTGCATTGTCATTTCGGCCACTTTATAAAACAGCCCACTGCTGATGGAGAAAGTCCCCAGGGCCGATAAATACAGGGAGAAAGAAAGAAAGAGGTAGGGCAAGCTACTGTGTTTGCAGAAGAGGTGTATGTTCCGTGCTTTGTGTGGAGATGTTAGAAGTGAAGGCAAGGAGAGCAGAATTAAGTAGGCTAGTGAGTAATGTTTTTATTCATGTGTGTTCCAGTGTGGAGCGCAGTGTGTGAGAAAACATTTTTTTCTGCAATGTTCTATAGGCTACTGTGTTCATGTATGTTGCTGGAATCGGTAGCCCTGGTCTTCTTGTAGGCTACCATGGGAGGAGTGTGGTAGAGGAAGGAAGAAAACAGTGCACATAAATGTTCTGGTTGGAATTGACTGCAGTAGAGACAGACAGTAACAGCAGACAAACAGACAGAGAGCACACAGACTCTTACTTTAATTTAAACATACTCCTGCATGTGTAAATGTGTTTTAAACGTGTGCTCTAATAAACTATTGAGCATTGTGTGCCAGTCACACGAAATGTTACTAATCTGTTACCAAAGATTTGAAAGCGAAATTGGTTAGGTAAATATGTTCTGAAAAATAGCTTGGAACAAGAAATGTTAAATTAGAAATGAAAATGCTTTGAGAACAGTTTTATTTCCACAATAAGAAAACATGCAATGCAATTTAAACATAGAAGAAACAAATGTGCTTTGTCCAAGAAAGTTACTTAAGCGCTTAAGTGCTTTACACAAAACTTATAAAAGCAACAGGGAAATATAAAAAAGTTTAAAAGCAACATAGGGAAATTGAAAAAATACACATTAAAATATAATAAAAGTTACAGTGCAGTGTACAATCAGGGTTAAAAGAGTTAAATGGAAAATAAAAACAGGCTGAGGGGTTGAGCGAATAATTGAGTTACAATAATTCTGAAAAGAGAATAAACAGAGAAGTACACTTAATCTACTCTCTCTAGCTAGTCTGTACTCGGGTCCATAGAAATCTTTCGGTCCACTGAAACTCCAAAAACCCTCGGACACTACAGAGAAACCAGGACATGTCTGTCCGCAGGCCACTTTGATCCAGTTATTCTCTGGACCCACCTGCGCGTTTACAGGTGGACAGAGGTTCCTGCAAATCACTCACGAGATTTAAGACCACTTCCTTCACTCTGTTCAATCTCACTCTCATTATCTCTTCACTCAAATTACCTACTCATTTCTCACCGTGTAAAAAATTTTATCAAAAGCAATGGTAAAAAGCTAAAAACAAAGAACAAAGAAAACAATACAGTAAATGTTACAGTGCAGTGTAAGTTATCAATCTACTAGTTAAAGGCAGTGGTAAAAAAGAAAAGCAACAAAAAAGCTACTGATTACTGCATTATCCATCCATCCATCCATCCATCGTCACCCGCTTATCCTGCGTACAGGGTCACTGGAGCCAATCCCAGGCGAAAGTCGGGGTACACCCTGGACAGGTCGCCAGTCCATCGCAGGGCCACACATAGACAAACAACCACTCACACTCACAACTTAGGACAATTTTAGAGACACCAATTCACCTAGCCTGCATGTCTTTTGGATGGTGGGAGGAAGCCGGAGCACCCGGAGAGAATCCACGCAGACACGGGGAGAACATGCAAACTCCACACAGAAAGGCCGGGGCAGCCCGCGACCTTGCTAACCATTGCATCACTGCGCCGCCCATTACTGCATTATATTCCATTTTGTTGTTATATTTTGAATTGTCACCTGGCACCTGAATTTTGTGCTGCCATTCTTAGAAATAAAGACATTTACCCCATAAATTATTGCAGAAAATGTCTCGAGAATGCAGGAAATTAAGAGTTTAATGCTCAAAAGCCCCACTCATATATTTCATTAAGGAATATTTATTCAAATTACTGTTAAAATATCTTCTCGTCTTGTTCTCGTGACCACAGTCTTTCATCACGCCTGTATTCTCAGACCTTATGTCACCACTTCTTTTCAAGACAAAGTGACGCTTGCTGTTACATACAGTAGGCCTACTGCTTATATTGTTTCACCATCTGTACACATATGTAGCCTAAGTAGTGAATGTGTATCCGTGGGGATGCGTGGTAAGGTGAGCTGACGTGCTACAGTGCCAGGGCCGAATTTTTGTCCCAGTCCCCCACGCCGCGTGGCGATAGCGCAGAGGATAAGACACATGCCTTCTGACAAATAAAACAATTATAAGTCACTTTGGGGGGGAAAAGTGTCAGTTAAATGTAATGTAATGTAATGCATTGGTCAAAACTGAGGTCAGTGTCAAAACTCGTCACGCAGTCAGCGTAACAGAAGTGTATGTGGAGTAAACTGAATAATGTTTTCAAACTGCAAAGTGGAAAGCAGGTGATGTGCTTGTAATTTAGGTTCAGGGGGTTGGTACATGACTGACAGGTTGTGGTCGATGTGTTACCATTTACAATTGAGAAAAATTGTATTGCAGCACTGAAACTTTAGGAATTTGCTTTTTGTTTCAATTTATTATTTTTCACAAATAAATTACAGGAAGTGATATAGACAAGGATATTGTAGCCGTTCGTGTAGGAGCCATTATACTAAATCTGTTTTGTCCCCCTCACTTTTCTTATGAGTTGGCTCATAGCCGTGGCTTTTTACTAGTCAATCAATCACACACTCCACACCAGACATAAATAAACGGCTGAAACGCCCCGATAGAAAACGTGCGACACACCGCAAAGGTGGTGCTGAAAAGTTAAGGGAGAGAAGTTCTCTGGCTGGAGGAAGTTCCTCATTACAGACTTTTCTTTTGTGCTGTAAAATAAGTATTGGCACCTTTCACGTTCCTTTTTTAAAACTGTACTTTTGCTCTTCACTCTAGTATTTTCTTAGGGCCAGTAATCTACTACCTTCTTAACGTCACCAGTCTGTTATCTGCATTTTATTTCATTAACCGTAAAGAGCTGTCACCCAGACTGTGCCGGGCAGTAGCGCCGTAACTACTTTAACTACATTTGTCAGTAGTAGTTTCTCTATCTTAGTGGTAGCGTTGCTATTTTCTGAATCAAATAGCTTTCCTGTAACGAGGCTTTTTTTTATTGGTCGAGTAGCGCGGTAGCTTCCACACACGTTGCATTTTCCCATGCATTTCTGAAGTATCAGTAAGTGACGCCACCGCCACGCACGGACCTGTATGTGTAGGTGTAGCCGGCAGAAGCGCTTCCACGTACGGATCCTTGGGCTGCTAAAGACGGAGGAAACTTTGATATGTAGTGGCAGGCCCGGGTGAAAAAGAAATATACTTAAGTAGGCCTAGCACTTTTTTTTGGATGCACTTATCATATTTTAATTGTACTATACTAAGTGTATATTAAGTGTGTTACTTTTGAACAACTTAAAGTATGTTTAGTGTAATTTTAGAAATACTTAAAGTCAACTTTAAGATAATTGCAATATATTTGAATATACTTAGTTGTGTTAAAATGGACCTATTTTAAGTACCTTTACTGTAATTTAAATACTTCTTTAAATGAATTTAAAATACCCTTTTGTGCTATACTTGAAGAACAGTTTAAATATATTTTAAATGTGTTCCCTGAACATTATTATTAGCATTTCAGCATATTAGTAATTTATTACTAGTATACTCCAAGAGCCACTATTAATATCTTGGGAAGCTGCTTTATGAAACCATTCAGTATGAGAATAATTCATTATTAATGCATTAAAAATATCTTGCAAAATGCTCTTTTTAATAAACATCAGTTTAAAAAAGTATTTTACAACACACACACATACAGACAACTAAAAAACTTTTAATTTTGTGTACATTACAAAAATGAATTCCCGTACATTAAAAGGTACAGCAGCATGTAACACATCTTGAGCAAAATAAATAATCAAATAAAATGTAATCAGTAAAATGATGACATATGACCAGTATTACTGAAAATTACACTATACACATCCCATCATTAATGTTACCCATGGGGGTCCCTCATGCAGTTTGGACACTGGGCACGCCTCAGATGACCTCACGGCAAACCGTGCCACTTCTGACACCATATGCATCACCCTGCCCAGATTTATGCTTAGCTGAGGTGAAAAGTTGGTGTATCAATATGAAAACAAACTTACTGAATAAATCATGATATACTGTATATCAAATGTGACTTAAATGTCCACTGAAGCTTAAGCTCCTCTAAGAATAATAAAAATAGTGGCAAATGAAAACATCCCATCCGTGTGGAGCAATGAGGAGGCTGTAACATTCCTACATGAAACAAACAAGAAATCTCATAATTCCAACATGTTTTCCACAAGGTTCTCCATCGTTTGAACTTTGACTGCCCTTTATTGGACATCATCTCATTGTGTCCTCTTCTTATGCAATGGTTTAATAGCGCTGACGTCACCAACTGTTTATCTCAAAGCGCTTCACTTCTAATATTCATATGTAGTGGATAGATGGAGGAATTTTGTGATGCATCTGGATGGAAACCTGGCTTATTTCCAGGATTGCAATTTTTATTTCAGGTGAATATTCCACAAAATCCATCGTGCAGCTTTAAATGTTCACACCAGGACTTTGGGGGAAAGCCTTTCTCCATCCATTTGCAAGAGCAATTTTTGAATGAATTCATAGGAGTATTTCAGCTCTTTGGGGTAAGCCATGTTCAGTACATAGATGACTCCCAGCATCATTGCACAATACTTGGTCTACAGATCTAATGTTGTCCAGAATGATTCCTCCTTCAACATAAATGTCAATGTCACCATGAGCTGCAACTTCTCCACCCTCCTTGTTGATGACATATATGTGGATTTCTGCAGGTCTCTCTGGATGTCATCTTTGATGTCCTGTATATTTATAGAATATAGGTGACAAAAAGAAAACATGTATTCATGTAATGGATTTTAATGACTTGAAAACTATAAATTTCTTTTTATTTACACTGGTCAGTTAAAAGTACTGAAAATATTTTTGTCAATTAAGGTTCATGTGAATTAACATATCACAGATTTGTGTTTTTATTACATTGTGGAAAATATCCCAACTTTTCTGGAAATGGGTTTTTTATATATTTGTGAGGTGTTAAAGATTTATGTCTTCAGTAGTGAACAATGGGCTTGGAGCAGGGACACAGAAGTCAAAATGGACTCACAGATGGTTTTGGTGTTTTAATTGAACAATAAGAAAAATAATGCCTAATCATTTCAAGGACCAAACTGTTGGTTTAAAATGTTTTAGCCTATATGAAAGACACAGACAAAGCCAAATTTACATTATTCTATGTTGTTTTACACTTCAGGATTTACTTACTCAAAACAAAGTTTGTCAGAGTCTGTTAATAATTATTGGGTGTCTTGAATGCACCAGGATGTGTTTAGAAAATGGTACCTGCTTTGCATTATTAAATTGTTGATTTATATACAAATATTCTCAACCTTATGGCTACTTAGAAGATAAAAATAAACTTTTTAAAATAATGCTTTGGAAAATGGTCAGCGTTAGTGTTAATGCATTTGTCATCAATGGGCTAAAACATAAAACACTTGTATGATCCTTACGGTCCTCTGTAGTGACATGCTTTAGTGGCCAGAGCATTTTTCAAGTTTTGCAGTAGTTGATTTTAATAAACAGCAGGCTTCCACACTATAATAACTCTAGACCCCAAAACACGACAGCATGTAGACATTGATAGGACTCAGGGCTCGACAGTAACGGTGGCCCGATGGCCCAGGGCCAGTAAAAAGTAACAACGGGACTGTTGAACTAGCAACTCACTGGCCCAATCAAAAACATTAGTATCAAAAAAACGAAAACAAAAAGATCACATTAGCAACTCAACATCTCAGTCGCGAGTTTCAAGTCTTCTTCAACACAGCATGATGTTCATTTAGTAAATTATGGTCCTGTTTAGGGGGAAATAGACGATAATGCAGTGTATGCTTTAGGGCAGGACTACCAAGCTTCTATAGATTATTTCAACGATTCATCGATGCCTCGTTTAAGAAGTAACCCCCCTGTAACGGGATCAGCTGTGCACGTTTATAGGTGATAGATATTTATTAGTCCTTTCGGAAATTCATAGTGTGTCATACAGCAAACCAGACAGCTGCTTTACAAACACACAGTTTCCACACCACTTTTATCAAGAAAACACACATGAAATGTGAAATAGCGATCCTGCACACGAAACAGCTGTTGTTTGTTATTATAAAGACAAAGAATCTGGGTGAAAGGATGGATTAGCACACGCAGGTAGCAGGGATCGTCGGAGCCACAGAGAGAGGGAGGGGAGTTAAAAGGTGCAGCTCCCTGACACCCAATTAACTCCTGACTGTGAGGTTACAACTCACGGCCCAAAAACGAGAACAACAAACGCACGTGTGCACATTTTCAGCTGAGGACTGCGGCTTACTTTGGCTTCAACTCAACAATCAATCATGATTTCAGTTAAATGCTAAAGTTGCTTTTACTGTTACTTTGTCTGTGGTCGGCTGGCAGAACACCGGCTGCTTTCTGATAAGGCACCGTCGTGCTGTTGCCGAGGCGACAAAAGTGTTGTTTTACGGTGGACGGACGGTAACATTACAGAGTTGTTGTTTTCTTTAGCTTGAAATAATACCACACTTTGGACACTTTGTCCCTAGCTGTTTTCTCTCTCTTCCTCCACTTTGCAAACAGCTCCATCATATTCACGTCGTGTTCACAGCGTAAGCGCGATGTGTGACAGTAAGAAATGTCCCTGCGGAACACTGTGCTGTATAGTTACATGGATTAAACAAAGCATCGATGCAAGCATTTTATGAATCGATTTTATCGATGAATCGTTTCAGCCCTAAAAGAGTTTTGTTAAATGCACTTACCAAAACAATATGAGTTCCCCAAAGAGTTAGGTTCTGGTCCACATCACACCAAGTTAAGATATATCAGACATGAGAAAGACCTGCAATAGAAATAAAAATGAGCAGGAATAAAAAAGAAAGTGTGATATTTATCTTATTCGATTATAAATTACTTTAGAGCAGTTAGAAATTACATCAGAAATTAATGCTTTCAAGGCTTTAGATGCTACAAGCAGACAGAGACGACATTTTATGAAACGAGAGGGGTGGATTGAAGTTTATGGAAATTGTGTGAATTAGGTACATAACAGATTTGGTTTCTTAAATTATCTGCCATTATTTGTACAACAATAAACCCCTGTGGTTATTTACACTTTGTCAGATCATATTGTAAACGATTTTTTATAAACTTTTTGAAATCAGAAACAGAAAAATCTCTTCATAATGCCGTCCACAAGCCCACAACATCAACTACAAGTACATTGTGCGACACTATAACTGAGTCAACAAGTCAAGACCCCTTGCTGCTCTTAGTTTTGTAATACAATTTTCTGTCTTCATGCCATATCACTAACTCTATTAGTATTTGTATTTTTCATGTTCGACTTCTATACCTAAAGTATTAGTTTAAAATTGGGAGCAATAAATGCAGTGCAAAAATAATCAGTCTTTGTGTTTAGAGCAGAAACAACTTTAACCTGCTAGCTAAACCCACATTCTTATCCCTGTTGTCATCTGCCTACCACTTCAGGTTAACTGGCCTTTCACGGGACTATCGGATGTGGTCGTGCTCTGCTAGTCATCTTCTGTCATCTGCAAAGCTCCTGCTAGTTAGTTATGAAGCATTTGCATGCTTCTACATACTTTCAGCCCCACCTTTACGTTTTAAGATTTGTTAAGGCGAGTCAGAAACCGTTCATGCCGTCAGTTCACATTAACACAAACTGATAGCATTAGTTAAACACATTTTTTCTATCAAATGTTTTAAAGTGTAAACATAACCATGTTTAAGTAACAAATACAACACACCAGTGTTGTCATTTCACATTAACACAGCATTCAATTTGTGAAGTACAAAAGTAGCCAATTACTTAATTTATAACAATAATTTTAATATAATTATTTTTTCACAAGAATATTTGGTTATTTAGTCTGACCCCGTTGACATGTAGTGTGAGCAAAAACAGTGATTGTGTGCAGGAGCCAGACATACCTATGAGCACATTGAGCTTGTGAGGGTCCATCTGGTCCTTTGAGGTTTTCCTGGCCTCTAAGCCATCTGAGTGAGGCAACGATCTCAGGAAGCTCTAAAAGAAAAGAAATGCAGTTGCAAATGAGTTTAAATATTCAGTTAGGCCAGTACTTTCACCTAGTTTTGTTCTTCATTATAAACACTGTAATTCTATTCTTATAGCAAATCTTTATTATTATTCTTTATTTCATTTTCTTGAGCTAAGGCAGGAAATTCCAACTCTGGGTTTAGCATTAGGTTGTTTAAAGTTGACAAAGGGTGGTTCAACTTTTAAAAGTTGAATACTGGATCTATGACCATAAAAATGGACATAAAGTTATAGTGTGTTGTCAGCTATTGCAGGACATAAAACATTATAATTATATAATAAAACAATTCTCACATACCCATGTACACTTTTACATTGCTGTTATAACTGAGTTATTGGTCACTGTAATGGTTAACGTTACCCCCTCCATGGTTGCAGTGAAGAGAAATCTCTAAAAAAAACAGTGTACTTTTAGAATGAATTTATACAAAAATGACAACTGTGTGATATCTTTACTGACATTATGGGCAGAAATAATAATGATTACAGTGACCAATAACTTCCTGTAAACATGGACATGTGAGTATTAAGGTAGACTATAAAAATGTGAACCTTTTTATATACAATTATATAACAGGGTCTTCATTTCTGACATGTTGTGTGTAAGCATTTGTAAATAACACAACAAACATCCATAGTTTTGGTATTGGGTAAGATTGTACCTTAAGAAAAACTTTGCATTTCAGAAATTAGTTAATTGACAGCATATTCTGTGTAAACAACATGAATTGTGTTAATGGTATGAATAAACCGATGTGGGGCTAACTGTTTAGAGTTTTGAAAATGTGACTATAGATTGGACAAAAGGATGTTAGCGGTTGTAAAAAATAAAATGTAACTAGCAGCTGTTCCATGGTTTTTATGGAAGGAAGTCAGTTATATTATACTCCGTCTCTCTGACTCTGCGCCCAATCTCCCATCTCCAGTCTATTCTCCATCTTCTGTCGCTGCAAATAGTCTCTTTCAGCCACACTAATAAGTACATTCTGTTTTCAAAAAGTCAATAGAAGTGAGCATTTAAGCAGTTTGCATCAAAATAGGAGGCTATTCTGACATCCTGCAAAGAGATTCAAGCAGAAACTCTCCATAAACTCACAAGTTCAATGGATGCAAGAATTGTGAAGGTGATATCAAAGAAGGGATCCTATGTTAACATGTAACTTGCCCTGTTAAGATGTGCTTGATTTAAATCACTTTTGATTTCAGTAAATTTGATCTCCTTATGCTGAAAATTCAACAAATGACCATTTTCAGTAACTTTTTAAAAAATTTTTAACTCCACTTGAAATTTCATTTTTATTTGATCTGTTGTCTTAGAAATAATGGCCTCTCAAATAGCAATGGTGTTGCTATCACTGGACAGTGAAGAAGTCGGCTCACTCAAAGAGGGAGTCAATTTAAAGAAAAACCCAGAGGACGGTAAATGCTACATCATATACAAGAGCAACACTGGCCTTAAAGCGTGCAAGAACCAATGCAAACACCAAGGAGGGTTATTCATCAAAGACATCGAAGATCTGGATGGCAGGTGAGCATTCTCACAGCTTACATCCGGTATCATGATGTGTCAGTCAAACCTTTAATTACAGACAGGTTGCTGTTTTCACAGGACTGTTAAATGCACTAAACACAACTGGAAGTTAAATGTGTCCACAATGAAATATGTGAATCCACCAGACAGCTTTCTGCAGGATGAGCTAGGTAAGTTCTGCCATGTGTTTAGATGTAAGTATTTTAAAGTGCAGGGGAAAAAAGACAATTTAAAGGGGCCCTCCACCATTTTAATGTCATTTCGTCATGGTCTTGGAGACTACTATAGGTTTCAGGAAACTCAGGATGTCTTAAACAGGATTGTTTATTGAAGCCTGGCAGGGGAGACAACAGCAATACAGTGTGAACACAGTGTAGTCCCAAACCAAATCAAAACAGTGTCTCTTGGTCCACAATATTTATCACTTTGCTATGCCATTAGAGTCTAAGAAGTATCCCATACAGGGTCATTCTTTACTGGCCTAAATATGTGTTCTCTGCTGGAAACTATTATATATTTATACTATTTGTATCATGGTCCAGCAGTTTCTCCAGGAAATGAAATTAGGCTAATCTATGTGTTTTTCTACTATTAGTTTTTTTAATCATTCATTGTCATTGTATTTGGATAAATCTACATAAATACTTTGAAATATATCCAGTCTCAGTGACGAAAATGGCATTTTATGCATTGCATAAAGAGGTAGTCATAAAGAGATTTTACTGCACAGTTGGACCACACCTCTTCAATGGCTGTGCGCACATAGATTAGCCTAATCTCATTTCCTGGAAAACTCTGGGCCATGATTTAACGACAGTTTCCAGCAGAGAACACAGTGACACAAAAGCCAATCTAGAGCTAGAGCTAGAGCTCTTGTTAGAAACATTAGAAAGATTTGCAGTGTTTCTCTAAATTTTATCAGAACAGTCTGGGGCCTGCATTATAAGGTCCACTGTCTTCTGGGATTGCAGGAGCTGGCAGGTTTCCACACGTGGGAGAACTTAAACATATACTGACCAAATCATCACTACTTAAACCATTTGTCTGCCCTCCTATTGTGTGTCTATTGTGCCGCTGGCTATGTGGAGCCAACAGGGAACATAAATAGACTTTGAGTACTACTTTGCATGGAGCTGCAACTGCAACACTGTGTCCCCAAACAAACCCATCCCTCAGTGCCACAAGTTCTCTGCCTCAGTCTACACTTCTAGACTTGATAGCTCATCAGCTCTGAGGAGCGTTTTAGTATCCTTTTTTTTTCTCATGAGTCATTTCCAGCAGCAGCAGACAAACTTTGATAATCCGACTTTGCTCAGCACCAAACAGCAGACAGCTGGTGAACATAGTGGAACATTAAGCAGCTAAAGAGATATATTTCTCAGGAGTTGGAGGAAAACAAAACAGAGCAAAAAGGAGAGTGAATATTGGACATGATGAATACTGTAACTGTATAAAATACAGTCCGAACAGTCACCACAATGGTAAGAGTAGGGACAGAGTACAAGTCAAAACTCTAAACAAATCTATACTGCATGGTTCTGAAACATTTCCCTTCTTGCTTGGGAAGTACCTTCATTATGTATTCATTGACAGGAGGGTCATGGAAGTTCCTGGACACCAAAGATGTCTGCAAACACTCACATCCTATTCCGTATTTATCTGTGTAAATGCATTTTATTATATATGTGACAGATGGAGTTGGTGTAGAAGGGAAAGAGTTGCATGCGTTCACTGGTATTGCTTCACTAGTGAAAAAAACCCTGTTCTGTAGTATCAGTCAACTGGAAAGGAGCTGGGTTTTTTTATAGATAACACGATGAGGTAATCTGGTGTTCCATTTTGAGTTACTGTTCAAAATGAAATCCCTCTTATTATAAATGTAAGTATTTTCTTGAAAGTTAAAGGAGTGTGCAATCTTGATTAATTCTGTAATGACTATGTAAAGTTCAACGTGGAGCTGTGAGTCTAAATAAAATGGACTTGTTATTTTATCTTTTATAAATATCAGAACACTGTAACCCATATGTAACCCATATCTGCAAATGAGCATTTATGTTATGTCACGCACAGAAGTAGAGATCTTGGATGATGGGGGGCTTCAGTTGGTCGAGTTGAGCCCCATGGACCCCTGGCTCGCTGACCCTCGAGAGCCTCTGGAGCTCCAGGAAGGAGAAGTGAAAGTATGTATCCAGCTGTTCTCACAGTCTAATTTTTTACACCATATTGCACATTAATGCTATGTAAAAAGATGAAATATTGACATTTTTGACACAATTTAGTCTCACATTCAAGGTCTGCAGCAGAAAAGCTTAACAACCATTAAAAATTGCATTTATATGTATGTGTTGTAACACTCTTGTAAGCACAATGAAATTGTTGATAGGTAGATTTATTTTGTCACAACACAACAGGTGAAATTTCATTTGTAACTCCTGCTACATAGCAGATATTATACATTAATATAAAAGCAATTATAAAAATGGTAAACAGAAATAAACTATTTTCAGTGGAGCAGTGTAAATGCCTCACCCATGGATGTGCAGAGCCCTCTGGTCCTGGGCCGTGCACATCCCATGCCAGTTTGTGATGTTTCCAGTCAGGAGGCTTTCTATTGCTCCTCTGTAAAAGCTGACAAGAACTTGGCGTGGGAATTTGGCCGTCTTAAGCTTCCTCAAGAAATACAGGCGTTTCTGAGCTTTCTTCACCAGCGTGGAGATGTGAGACGACCATGTCAGCTTCTCTGTGAGGCTGATTCCCAGGAACCTGAAACTGTTCACCTGCTCCAGCTCAGTACCACTGATGTAGACAGGAGTGTCTGTCTTTATCTCCTTCCTGAAATCAACGATCAGCTCCTTGGTGTTGCTGACGTTGAACAGTAGGTTGTTCTGAGCACCACTCTGCAAGATTATGAAATTTCCTCCCGACATCATCGTTGTTTGAAATTCGTCCGATGATGGTGGTGCCATCCGCAAACTTCACAACAGAGTTCTCTCCATATGGGGATGCAGTCGTGGATGTAGAGCTGAACAGGAGGGGGCAGAGCACACAGCCCTGGGGGGCTCCGGTGTTAGAGTACTAGAGTGGAAGAGGTGCAGAGTGTTGAGTTTGCTGATCAGTTTCATGGGGAGATTGTGTTGAATGCTGAGCTGAAATCCACAAACAGCTTTCTGATGTCTTGAAGCAGGTGGGAACCCTCTCCTGAGACAGTGAGATGTTGAAAATGTCAGTAATAACATCAACTAGCTGATTGGCACAGGTTTTTAATACACCGCCAGGGACGTTATCAGGCCCAGCTGATTTACTCATATTCACTCTCAGCAGGACTCCTCACATCTGCTGTGGATGCTGACAGTGGCTGGTCCTCTGGAGGTGGAGTAGACTTTACAGCTGACTCCATGTTGAGGAGATCAGAGCGAGCATAAAAGGTGTTAAGTTCATCTGGTAATGTGGCCTCACACATGATGGGGGAGCTCCTGCTTTTGTAGCCTGGGATGTTTTTGATGGCCTGCCACATATCTTTGGTGTTGTTGGAGTTGAGGTCTCTCTCCAGTCTCTGCTGATGTCTCCGCTTTGCCTCCTTGATGCCCTTTGCTCTCCTTTTTTGGCTCTGGATAGGTCCCTCACCTCTCCATTCATCCAGGCCTTCTGATTGGGGAATGATTTTATCGTCTTAGTGGTCACCACATCATCAACACGTTTACTGATGTATGATGATATTGATGATGTATATTCCTCAAGGTTGATGTGGCTCTCCTGGGTGGCAGCCTCTCTGAACACACTCCAATCAGTGCTCCCAAAACAGTCCTGCAGAGCTGCTGGAGCCTTATCTGTCCACACTTTGACTGTTTTTGTTTGTTGGCTTGACCCTTTAAATCAGTTGGTTGTAAGTGGGCCGAAGAAGCAGAGAAATATAGTCTGATGAACCAAAATGGGGACGGGGGAGGGCTTTGTTGGCGCCAGGAACATTCATGTAGACGTGGTCCAACGTGATTGTTCTTCTGATAGGGATGTGGATATGCTGGTGGAATTTAGGTAAGAGAGATTTGTTTGATTAGAATCACCAGCAACAATAAAAACACCATCAGGTTGTTTTGTCATGTGACTGCTGATGACCTGATACAGTTCCTGTAGTGCATTTTTTGAATTTGCATCTGGAGGAATGTAAACAGCAAGGACAAAAACACTTGAGAATTCAGCCTCTCGGTAAAGATAGGGGAACAGCAGTCTCTCTGCTGATTGAGCCAGTCCCCAGATTTTACATGACTATGCGTCCACACAGTAGCCACCTCTATTTACAGTTTTGTCATATTATCATTTCCAGATCTGTCTGCGGTGACAAAACAGAATTATCAAGGTAATAATGTGACATCTGCCACATGTAAAGTTGTGAACTTCCCTCCCAGGTGACGTACTTCACCCACGCCTGCATGGAGCTGCAGCTCGGACAGAGGCGGTTCATGTTCGACCCTTGGTTGAAGGGTCCTGCATTTGCCAGAGGCTGGTGGCTCCTCCATGAGCCTCCAGCAGACTCCCTGGACAGACTGTGTTCAGCGGATCTCATCTACATCAGCCACATGCACTCTGACCACCTCAGGTAAACTCTGGCAATGTTGTTAAATCAATAACCTCAAAAACTATGTCATGTGGTGTCACTAACACTTGTCCTGAAAAGCTGACACACAAGTGCGTCACTTTGTGTTGAAAACATTCATGACTTGCTAACCCTCCCATTTTACATTGCACTCCCCCTGCTTCATAGCAGCTCACAGCAGGTTAATGTCACGGTAGTTGGGTGTTGGAAGCTGCTGACAGACGTAACTGTAGATTTATTTGGCAGTTCTAGTGAACAGTCCACATTTGTCTCTAGTTCATCACTTCTAAATATTCTCTAAAATCACGTAATGTTACAGCCACAAAGTTAATGCTGTGTTTATCAGTGGAGGAGCGCTAACGTTGATGAGTCGTTAAACTATAGACGGTATGCGCATGATGTCACAGAATACATTTACGCTCACTGAGTGGCAGAAAGATGAGCAGCAGTGTTAGCTTAAATCAGTTAAAACACAAACAACACATCTAAAATGGGAAAGAGCTGGACCACTGTTTTTTTGGAAAGTAGTTAGGATCACTGTCGAGTCCGACTGCCTTTAATTTGAGCAAATAATCACTTGTTTTCCTCCCAGTCTGCTGAACACAGCCATGGTAACAGATGTTTTGCCACTCAGTCCAGCCTGTTCCGGAAGGGGGAGTGATATCAATGCACCTATAGTTTCTGGTGTATTCTAAATATATCTGTGAGCTGCCTGTAAATGCTCCGTATTTGTATAGCGCCTTTCTAGTCTTTTCGACCACTCAAAGCTACATCTACAATCACCAGTCATATACTGGCGAAAGGAGCAATTCGGGGTTCAGTATCTTGCCCAAGTAGGCAACCTGGAGGAGCCACCCTTCCGATTCTCTGCCATTTTATTAACATAATCCATTTAGGTAAAGGTTTTATAGCCCACATACAGTACATACCAGCTTTCAATATCGGCCTGTTCTAAGTGTAGTTATTATAGTAAAGGGGTCTACTATCCAAATCATTCTCAAAATCTAAAAATAGGCTTTTTTTCTCACTTTAATATTGGCATCGGCATTGGCCCCCAAAAACCCATATCCGTCGGGCTCTAATGCGATATATTGGTTTCACGAGAACAAGATGAAAAGATCCTTAAACAATGTTTTAATATATTCAATGCCTAGATAAATGAGGGCAGGTCCGGGGGTACCTCCCCCAGGAAATTTTGATCATTAAACACTTCATTTCATGCATTCTGATGAAAGTTTCTGCACCAGTTTATGGTGTAAATGTTTTATATAAAAGGAAACACAAAATTCAGGTAGCATGTGACATTTTAATACATATAAATAGAACAGAATCCAAGTCAGTGCAGCTCTCGGTCATTCTGTGATGCCTTTAGATCGGTTTCCCCTGTAGATCAGCTTTTCTCATGTAATATCATACATGTTGAGGTAGTACATATGTAGACATGATTTAGTCTTCCCTCCTCTTTTGTCATGTTCATAGGGAGAGAACAGAAAACTTGGCCAAAAGAAGCTGTGTCTGGAAGTTAGTAAAGTTACTGATTGGTGCTGCACGTTTTTTGTCATTTTATAATCAGTAGCTTGTTTTTTTTAGCTTAACATTTATTTCTTCTACATTTTAATTGCATTGCATGTTTTCTTAGTATGCAAATACACCTTTCTAAAGGCATTTTCATTAGTTATTTAACAGCAAGCTATATTTCAGAACCTTTGTTGTTTTTTTTAACAAATTATGCTTTAAAAAGTGGTAGGGACATGTCCCCAGTGTAAATGATACCTATGCTGACACCTGACTAACATTCATGCCTGCAGAGTGAGCAACCTCATAGTTTACTGAAGTAAACCAAGACAACACCGTAAATATGTTAACACAAGCAGCAACAACAGAACTTGGATTCCTGGCAATGCCCTTTTAGACATGCACCATGTTGTGCAAATATGATGCAGATCTGACAAAGCATAAATTCAGATGTTTAACATATCAGCATTATGTTGTAGTTTTTTCGGCATCATTTTGATCTCTTTATTGCAGTTCAATCACAGCAAAATGTTTATTTTATTTAGTAAACCAGGTTGTGTGTAACCGCGTAAACTCGCGTTTACTTTCTTTGTATGTGAACACCAGGTATTCCAGAGATCATACTCACTCGAAATTAAATTTGCATTTGGTCTGAATGCACAATAAGTCTCATGTCTGAATAAGTGCTTGAGTTACTGTAACATTAAAGTCACAACTGTGATCACTACAAGAGACCTAATAACATTTCTGTAAAAACTTCACACGGCACAAGTCTGAATTGAATGTCATCAGAATAATGTAAAGGCCACAGCAGCAAAAGAACTCTCAGTATGTTCAGCACTTAATCATAATCTTTGCACAAAGCAAATTAAATCAATAAACAGGTAATGAACCAATTTTGAATTGCTTATGGTTGTCATCTTATGTCAGATCAGTGTATGAAAACCCTTGCAGTGCAGGAAAAAACAGGTAAAAAGAAAACCCTCCTAGAATCCAACCACCGCATCTTTCACCTGAGAGAACCTGCCGAAGCCTCTCTCCACTGCTTGTTTGGGAGGGTGTAAGCGCCATTTATTAGTAGCAAGTTTGTTTATGTTGTAACATTTATTACTCTTTCATTCTTGTGTTTATTTTGGTATTTCGGTGCAACTTATGTATTGGAACTCTTATTTTGAAGTTTTGAAGGAAGCTGTAAAAAAAAAAAAAAAAATGAGTGTGGACGGCAGACTAACAAGGTTGTTTTACCGTCGTTTGTTCTCTCCGGGCCAACTCAACGCGTAAAACTGTCTTACGTCGTTCATACAATGTGGTTATGATGACAGAAGTAAGTTTAGTTGAAGTTTATAATTACAAACAATTAAGATAGCCACTACATTAAGTAAAACAACCTGCGCAACAGCAAGATGACGACGACGGCGATGACAACGCGTCGCAAGAGCCACCACCGACTTCCCAAGAACAGAACAGACCAGGACAAGAGTAAAGCTTCAGATAAGTGCCCAAAGAACTGCAGGAAAGAAGTTAAAAGGAAACATGAGGACAAGAGTTTTGAAACAGTAAAGAATGCTGTTATGCCGCAGAAACGTGCCAAAATGAGGGTGCTGCCCAACTTCTTGTGAGAATAAGACGACTAGAATGTTTTGGTTGTCAGAAGATGATATTCATTATGAAAGCCTGGTGAGCTTTATGTCATAGACCATCATTTGTGAACATTTGTCGAACTAGAAGTCGTGCCATAATGGCGGACGATTCACACGACGCAAAGTCAAGAGCTCAGAGCTGCTGCAGCCGGAGTAGCCAAAAGAAGGCGCCAAAGTACACCGAAAAGGGTCTGGAAGAACAAGTTTGCAGGCTTATAGGTGCAAGATTACCCAAGTTGTCACAGTTAACATAAAAAAGGAGCAAGATTGAAAGACTAATGAAAGATAATGAAAATCCCGACATTGTTGATGAACATTTAAATGAATCCTCAAAACTGCTAGAAGAGTTTGCTCATTCAAATGATGATGTACTGTTGCTGTAACCTGATGATGAACACGATGCTGATCAGATGTATTGGTTCAAGCCAAAAATGGAACACTTCAGCAGTTTCATAACTGATGGTAAAACATGGATAGCTACATCAAGGCGACAACATCAGGAGGATGACAGCGTGTCTGTAGCTGCCACACCAGCGGAGAGGAAGTCTGCAGTAAAAAGCACAACGAGCTCAGCTAGTTGCCGCTGTTCAAGATCATCCAAAGTCTCCATATCATCGGTGCGACAGAAGGAACAAGCAGAACGTGCTGCCTTACTTGCACGTGCAGCATCACTAAAACAGAGGCAGGCGTTAGACATCGAAGAATGCAAATTAAAGGAAAACAAGGAACAACTTGAGATAGCTATTGCTGCTTCTACGTCAAAAATACAAGTGTTGGAAAACAGTGAGTATGACAACTGCAAAGGTGATGTAGGTATTCATCCTGAGACTGTCTTACCAGGAATGCCACAGCTACGTAACCAACAGCCTATGGTAAATTATGAGCACATTGGCCAATTAAAGGCAGATGATCTTCAAGTGAAACATGAAACTGACACACAACAATCTTATGTTAACAGAAGTAATGTTGAAACAAAATGATATCACTGAGATGTTAGTCAAACAGCAAAGACTGTCACATATGCCCCAGAGAGATGTGTCTCTTTTCAGTGGCGATACACTTGAGTTCAAAGCTTTCATAAGAGCATATGATCATACCATTCATGACAAAGCTGATAGTGACAGCGACAGGTTATATTACCTAGAGCAGTTTACCAGAGGGGAACCCAGGGAATCAGAAGTTTCCAGCATATGAGTCCCTATCAAGGTTATAGTGAGGCGAGGAAGTTGCTAACTTCGCAAAATCGCAACTGCCTACAGTATATGAATAGAGCATTCAGATGGCCAAAAATAAAACCAGATGACGGCAAGGCCCTTCAGAGTTACTTTTTGTTCCTCACTGGATGTAACAACGCCATGCAAGAAATTACCCAACTTACAGAAATGGACAGTCCCACTAACCTCAGAAACATTGTCTCCAAGTTACCATACAAAATGAGAGAAAAAATGTGGAGAGTTTCTGCATTTGACATTCAAGAAAAATGTGATACAAGAGCAAAGTTTTCAGATTTGGTCACGTTCATAAACAGACGAGCTAAAATAGCTGTGGATCCTGTTTTCGGTGACATAAAGGATGCTGAAGATAAGGGAAAATATTGCATATATATATATAATATATGCAAATGTGAAAGCGACAAAATCATCCAGGCCAAAGGGGAGTGCATTTGCCACAAGTGTTGCACCTACAGCAATTGAAAGGCCACCAGACAATGGTAGAAACTAATTTCGTTGCAACATTAATGCCTTCCAGAAGCCTTGTGTATATTGTGAAAAACAACACGTACTGGCAGAATGTCACAAAATCAGAAACCAGCCATACAAAGAAAGGTTAGAGTTTCTTAAAGGAAAGGGTTTGTATTTTGCATGCTTGACACAACGACATCTGAGCAAAGACTGTAAGAAAAGAGCTTCATGTGAACAACAAACAGTTCGAACAATCCTGGGTTGGGTCATCAATGGTCCTCTCAGGAGAGACAGTTACAACACTCCATCTGAAAGTATTGTATTGTGTTTCTGTGAATCGCATTTCTATTGCTAGTGTGGAGAACCTGTTGGTACAGCAGTTTAATCATGATTTCCCTGAAAAGGCCAGCGAGGAAAAACAGGAAATGTCAAGAGAAGAGGGTTGATGGTCACCATACCATAGGACTTCCCCTGAAAAACAGATATGTCAAGATGCCTAACAACCGCAGTGTAGTTGTGCAGAGAGCAGAAAACTTGAAAAGAAAACTCAAAAACAAAGACTTTCACAGTGAATATCAAAGCTTCATGTCTGACCTGTGGAGCCAAGGCTATGCTGTTCCGGTACCAGATGAAGAGACCCAGTCTGACAATGAGAGGGTCTGGTATATACCTCATCACAGGGTTTACCACCCCCAAAAAGGAAAGCTCCGTGTAGTTTTTGACTGAGCAGCATCATATCAAGGCAAGTCACTAAACTGAGAGACCAGATTGAACTAACTTACTAATCTGTTTTTAACACGATTCAGGCAAGACCATGTAGCTTTAATGTCAGACATAGAAGCTATGTACCACCAAGTACGTGTACCACCTGAGGATAGTGACCTGCTGCGCTTCCTCTGGTGGCCAGAGGGAAACTTGAAGAAACCTCTGCAAGAATACAAAATGGTGGTCCACTTGTTTGGGGCCACATCCTTCCCCAGCTGTGCAAACTTCGCACTGAGGAAGGCGACTGAAGATGCTAAGGAAAACATGGCTCCTGGAGTCGAAGAATGAGGAAAACATACAAAAGAAGGCCAACGAGGTCTGTCAGGCTGTTCTGCCGGAGAAGAAGAACAGGCTGTTGTCTAGGGACCCCTGGTGTCTAGGGGTGTAGGGGGCCATAAACATATAGGCGTATACATACATACTGGCAGGTAACAAACATAAACAAAAAGAGGGTGGATGAGGGTGCTGTGAAAATAACAAACCAAGTTAATAAAAGAGGTCCTCAAAAGGAGGACTGTGCCTGACTATATATTTAAACAAGGTGGATTCTTACTAAGAAATACAAAGAGCACATGATAGTAAACAAGGTGAAAGCAGTGTCGTTCAGAATAATGCACAGATATTACCCAGCTCATCATTACATGGTTAAATTTAAAAGAGACATCAATACAAACTGTTCTTTTTTGGGAAGACCACCTAGAAACTGTTTTGCACCTCTTTTGGTATTGCACACACACCAGAACATTTTGGCAAAACCTCAGCAGATTCATCAATGACTATATTTATAAAGACTTTGCCTTATTGTGGGAGAATGTAGTATTTTGCTTTAATAGAAGTCAAAGTAAAGAATAGATGCACTTCATTCTAAAAGTATTAATTCTTTTGGCAAAATTTCACATTCATAAATGAAAATAAAAAAATTAAAAAACCTAATTTTGTACTTTTTCTCCATGAAGTTGTAAATTATATAAATCTGATTTCTGGCCCCAACAACAAAAAGGCAGTTTAAACTATCAACATCTGGTTCTCTTTCTCTTTGTAATGGCCTATAAGCTTTCCCTGGCAAAACTGTATTGTATATTATTATGTATATTTTGGTAAGTCACTTGTTATCTATATCCTATTTTTGCAATAAAGATGACTTAAAAAAAAGGACAAAAAAGCCAAAGCGGGAAACATATTTCAGCCAATCATGTGCTTCAGGAAAAACAGGGGCAAAGTTGTCAAACTTTCAGCGATTTTTATCAGATTTTAATGCTGATTCTATTCATGTAGTTTTTATGTCCCGGTGAACAGTGAAAGTGCAGTTCTGGCTCTCTCCCCATTCATTGTGTTGACAAGATAGCTGATGAGTGGCATGACTTGCCTAAAAGGACTTTGTTCTGCACAACGGTGTGGGGCCGTAACCACACGCCAGTCAGTATCTGCAACAAATTCCTCCCTAGCTAAGTATACACGTAAATAGCAAATAGCACTTCATTTTCTGTTTCATGGAAACTTTCTGCTTAAAGTAATCCCTGTATGTAATCCCTGTTTTTACAAGATTTACATATAATTTGATTACGCCTTTCATTTTCTGTACTGTAAACTACAGTTAGCCTACTTTAGGTGTGTGTCACTGCCCTCTGGTATATTTGGTTGTGGTTGCTTGCATGTTCATGTATTTGTTAGGCAGGGCTGAGTGGCAGTGGGCCCACAGTTTCTTTCGCTTTTTTGTTTATGATTTTTCCCACCAACACCTGCACACCATATTTCCCACACATCCACTCATGTACAGCACTGACCTTACTGCCATCCCATCCCTTTTTGCAATTTGTTTATGTTTTTGTGAATAAACCGGTAATTTAAGGGAATTTCGGTGTCCCTCCTTTGTTTGCCTTGGAACTTTGCGTCTGTCATGAAAAATATTGCTTACGTGTGTATTTGTATGTGCATACATCTATTATTGTTCATATGGTGTGCCGAGCTGGTTCACTCAAAACGCAGATGAAAGGGGATCATGGAAAACTGGTTTATCTACATAATTATGCTCTCGCACAGTGTGATAGTCTTATAGTTATAGTCTTATATTTTTAACTTAAAATTCATTTAAATATCAACAGACGGTTTGTAAAAGAATGTCTAATGCCATACACGGAGTCATCTGACCTTTCCTATCTTTTCTAGTTACCCCACACTGAAAGTCTTGTCAGAGAGGAGGCCAGATGTCCCCATTTATGTTGGTGACACAGTGAGACCTGTCTTTTGGTTAGTAAAGTCATGGAGCTCAGTTTAATCCATTACATCTTGTTAATTTGACACATGTTTCACATTTGAAACATGTTTTAAGTTACAATTATTCCATTTTATACATGTCCCTCTTTCTGTCTTGATGCAACAGGTATTTGGAGCAAAGCCGAGTCAAGCTGACCAACATCAACATTGTTCCTTTTGGTGTCTGGCAAGATGTAAGTAACTGCTGCTCACATCTGGTCCTTTTATAATGACATTACAAAATGAAAATCATTTAAAATTTTAAAATATAAATTGCTCTAATGAAATACAAATAATAAAACTCTGTTACAGCAAAAAATAGCAATACTGTAACCATTCACTGATCTCTCCCCTGGCTTCAGATTGACGAACACCTGAGATTCATGATCCTGATGGATGGTGTACATCCTGAAATGGACACCTGCATCATTGTTGAATATAAAGGTTAGTGCTTTTCAGTGATGTTCATATTTTAAATACCAACATACATATGATGGATTGTTTAAAAGTGTTTTTGATCACAGGTCACATGATCCTGAACACTGTGGACTGCACCAGACCAAACGGGGGCAAGCTGCCTCTGAATGTGGACTTAATGTTGAGTGACTTTGCTGGGGGTGCATCTGGATTCCCCATGACCTTTTATGGAGGGAAATACAGTGGTGAGGCTCATCTAAGTGTTTGGGAATTTGTCCTGCCCCGGTGTCCCGGGCAGTGCCCCTGTTTTGCTCACTGTCAGGGGGGCTGCTGACTCTATTTCTTTTTATTGCTATTGTTATCATAGGGTTTTTTTGTTTAGCTTTTTTTTCCACTTGTAACTCCCCACCAGCCTCTTTGCCTCTCTCTATTATGTATCCAATAGGCATCCCTCTTCCTTGACAATATGGGACGCATGTACATACACACACATATACAAGCACATACACACGCACATGTACCTACACACGCAAGATTAAGTAATTTTGTTGCTGCTGTTGATATTGTTGTCATGTACCTGTTTCTTTTGTCTTTTCTCTCTTCTTGTTCCCTTTGTATCGTCATGTCTATGTTGTGTATTTTGTCTTGCAATAAAAATAAATAAATAGATAAGTGGTTGGGAATTTCACATCACTGCACACCACAGTGTAGATAAGTTGGAATATTTTTGACACATCGTGAGTTTGACAGTTTAGTCTATCAAATTTGGTGTATACCACAGCGCTGACATAAAGATGATGGTGTTTGTCTGTACGCAGATTCCTGGAAGGCAGAGTTTGTCAAGAAGAAAGGAAGAAGCTGCTGAATTACAAAGCTCAGCTGGTGAAGTCCCTGAAGCCGAGGATCTACTGCCCATTCGCTGGCTATTTTGTGGAGGCTCATCCATCAGACAGGTAAAGTTTGTACAGAGGGATTGACCAGGACCTATACTATATCAATAGATGATAAATAATTAACAGCCGAAGAGAAATGGGTTTGAATAATGTCAGACTTGGTTAATAGTTGATAGGCAGTTTATCTTGGAAAGTAATATAATATGACTAAACAGTAACAGGTACAAAGCTGGCATATTGGTATTCTTGGGTCCATCTAAAAGTTAATGTTTGTATATGTTCCTACTGTGTGTGTGTGTGTGTGTGTGTACACAGATACATTAAGGATACAAATACTAAAAACAGTGCAGAGGACCTCAATGCGCTCATCAATAAGCATGCACCAGACATCAAGACATGGACGCCAAAGCCAGGCGCTGTGCTGGACCTCGGCCTCGCTCTGAGAGACCCCACTACAAGGTTGACAACACCTTTGTGTGTATGCGTGTGTATGTTTTATCCCATGTCATCAACTTGTTGGTGTAACTAAACTGACATGCAGCCTCAGTCTTTTAGCACAATATTTTTTATGTAGGCATTAATTATATATTTAAGACCTTTTTACGTGGTCCTTGTTTCAAAAAAAGTTAGTTGGAGATCATGTTTTCAATCCAGCCCACAGAGTTGGCATTAAGATTAAATGAGAAGCTGCTTTCGTCTACCTCTATCTAAAATCCCTGCATTGCCTCAAAAATTACTAAGATTTTTGAATGGTAAATCTGCCTGTTATCACTGAAAACTGTACCTTTAGAACTGCACACATGAATACCTATAAATTTAATGAAAGTTTAATCTACTATTTGAATATTTCCTTTACTACACTACCAAACATAGTGAAGCCATCACCAATCCCCCAGCCAGTGCAAAAATCTACAAGGACAGCTGGGATTTCGACTTGTATGTGATGAACTGAACAGCGCCATCACCTCTGAGATATTTAAACATCGAAGCTGGATCCAGTTTTATTACACCTGGGCAGGCTTTCAAAACTACAACCTTGTTGTGCGGGTAAATATACTCTACAAGCAAGATCCCCTCTGTTCTTTTCTAACATGTACTGCAGACACTTCTGGCTCTTCCTGTGCATAAATTCTTCTGAGTTCTCTCATTTTCTTTGGTGGCACGATACTTGTTCTGCCTGGCCTGAGGGTCTTCGGTGCAGTAATTGCAACATTCTCAGTTCAATTCAAGCCAGTGATCTTTGTTGTCATCCCCTGTCTCTCCCCTGATTTCCTGTCACACCTCTACTTGCTCTGCTATCAAAAAGAATTATTAAAAAAAACACATATAGTTGGAAGTTTGGGGAAACTATGCAATTCCATTTTTAAGGGCCAGTTTACCCAAATTATAAAAACAAAACACTTTTAGCCTTGCAGATAAGAGCTTTTGAGATTTCACTTACCACACCCAAGACAATGGGAGAGATGCCGACTGGAAAATGTCTCTGGATAATTCACAGACCTCGCTGGGAACATTTTTCAAAAGAACCTTCGACGAGGAAATATTCCCTATGAAAACTGATCATGCAACATTGAGATTTTAAAAGCTAGCACTCTGGTCTGTTTCCTTATCACCTCTTTCCTTTCCTTCCAGCTTTGAGTGCTCCTCCTCAGCTGCTTTTCAGGAACTGGCTGAGCCTCACTTCCTTTCTTTCTATTGCCAACTTGTTCAAATTGGATGTCTGTTTGATGAAATGCAAATGTATATTCAAGGTGATTGAGACAGATGACGACTTTGAACCCCTTACTGATGGCTACGACTACTTGGTGGACTTTATGGATCTGTCATTCCCCAGCAAGAGGCCTGACAGAGAGCACTGCTACGTAGAGGTGAGACATTGTGAAGCACCAGGCAAACTACTCTCAGCAGCATAAACGAGTTAATCCAGTTGGAAATATCTACAACCATGTATTATAAATTACTAAAGGAAAAAGAGAGGTTGGATTATAGTTTTGTCACCTTGTTTGGGCAACCTGTTTTTGGATCTTTGCTTTGTTTGGGCTATATTATCTTTAGATTTACTTAACGTTCACCTTGACAATCTAACTCCTGGAAAGAAAGTGAATAAGAATATTTTCCAAAATGTCTAATTATTCCTTTAAAGCAACATTCTGGAAGATTTGGTGTGATTTGGGGTCCCTACCGTTTCAGAGTGTAGGCCTAATTCACCGCTGTCATCAATAGGACCAGCTGTCCATGTGCAGATTAAATTGCTTACTCAAAAACAACCAAGTTGACAACTTTGCTAACACAAGCCGTGTTTCCATCAATGTTTTTTAATGCGCATTTTGAAGTATCGCATTGGAAAAGGTTGATGGAAACGGCAAAATTCGAGGGGAAAAAATCCTTAATAAAAAGGTTTTGCTTGAGGTGGTTTTTGCCTTTGTTGAAAAACTGTTAATGGGCTAAATGGGAGATGGAAACACTTTTGCCGAATAAGTTCTGATGTAGCGAACTTGTAACTCATGTCTGATCAGCTGTTTCCGCTGTCGCCGTCTTGCCGGCATATCACACGGAGACATGGCTGGTAGCAGTTTGCCCGCTTGAAACACATTCCTGAGGACCTCTCTCCATTTTTCTCGGATCAATGGCCCTCAGTTCCATGGGACTGCTTTTGTTTCTGGTTTGGAACCCATACGTCTTGTTTATTACAGCTATATGTAACGTCAACTACTGACGTAACTACGCATGCAACTACGTTGCCTGGTTTATTCGCTCCAAACCAGCTGATGGAAACGCACCTATTTCGCATGAACTTTTTTCTTTCTTTTTGCGACAGTTCAAAGTCTGCTTAAAATTCGCATGAATTTGGTTACACAGGAATGGCTACAGCCATCAAGCAATTGCAACAACACAAGACATGGCAATATTTAGGGCCCTATGAGTTCCTTAATGCGGAAATTGGAATCAACTATAAAACCCAGAATTTGCCAAAATATGGATGTATATATAGAAAACATGTGTTTCCCTAGAATTACAAGTATTTTTTTCACAGCACTTAAGCAAAACAAACATAAAAACAATACTGCTATGTTTGGGTCTCATATACATGCACGCTGTTCAGGGTTTCCACTATGTATATTTTGCAGTGGTGGGCTGCCACTGCGTCAGAATTTTATGAAGTCACTTTTAGTTTGACACATCAGTGAAGACGTGATTAATAAGAAAACTAATGTTGAAATAAACTGTCCTGGGGCTAAAGACTGTAGTGTATATTATAGCCTGCTCCCTGTTGACTCCTACATACACACACACAAACGCGCAAACACACGGCAGCCAGCTGCAGTGGAGACAGTGAAGGTAAATCCAAATTACTTGGCCTGACGACAGCTACGCTCATTATTATACAAGTATGTGCAATACAACATTCGTTAGTAAAAAGCCAATACTTAGAATACACCTGTTCAACAAGTACAAAAACATAGATTGTGATATTTTAATCTGCTCTGTCCACACTCTGTCATCCTCTGTTTTACCCAAGCACAGCACGCTTGGCAATTACCCGAATGTTACAAGCAAGCTAAGTTGAAAGCTCGCTAACTGTTTAGCTTAGTTTGCCACAGACCTTAAAATCTGGCACATTCTTGTAGTAAACTGCGGGCTGAGACAAACCAGCCGCTCCCCCTTCTACAGGCAGCAACGTTACCTGCAAAGCAGAGAGAAAGGAGGAGGACTGATGTCTGAGTTCATCATTCTTTCTGTCTGTCACTAAGTATTGTGATGTCAGATAGTTTATATAATGACTTAACCGTTGTAGAAAGAACATTTAGTTATATTTAAATGGTTTCTGTATCTTGGGGGATGCAGTTATTTGACAGGCTGTAGGGGGGAACGACATTATGTGGGTGCACGTTATATCATAAAAAACACTGAAGGGCGGATGGGTCAAGTACACAGGTCATGTGACTTCACACCAACATTGAAAACTATATTCATCATTTATATCAAAATCCATAATGCCAGTGTACGTGGACAAAGACACTGGCCATGTGGTAAGTGTTGTTATTTTTAATTTTTTTCATGTTCATTAGCCTACCTGTTGAGATTTTTTCTTACATAATAGTATTTTTTTTTGTGTTGCCTTATTGAGTCCTGCAGCAGTAGGGGTAAACCGGTGCAAAAGTAACAAGGCGATTTTCTCAGAGGCCTGACTGCATTTGCAGTCCAAGCTGTGACAGCACCTTCAGCACACAACCCTTGATGGAGCTGCCAAATATCGCATGATTTCGTCATCGTTTCCCGCAGCTGTCTTCGGAGAACTGTTTGAGCACAGCAAGTAAATTTCTGAAGCGGGACTGTTTTTCGAATTACAAGTTGTGTCTCTCGTTTCATGTGTCACAGTAAGGATTAATCTACAGGTTATATAGTGCTTTAACACACTTTAAAGTTTGCCCTGTCAGAGTTATTCAGTGTAAAAATAAATCGTGTTGATATGTCTGTCTCGCTACACCTGACCAAAAGAAGTGTTTCTTTTGTCCCGCTGCTATGTGGTGACTTTTCTGTGTGTTGCAGCATTTATTAAAACATGTTTATATTATACCAACAGAATATGCCAATAGGGTGGGTCATAAGACAGAGGTCTGATTCTGCCAGATGTTTATGAGGAGGCGTTTCTGGACATCTATATTACAAACATTAGTCTCAGGTCAGCTGATAAAGTCTCATGCCATATGCCATGTGCTTTGTTCCGATAATGCAGGAGGAGGGCAGAGATAATTGTGGAGAAGACTAGACCACAGGTACAGATCACATTATTAAGTCTTCTTCTTGGACTAGGAGAGGAAGCTGCATGCCTATATTGAGAGAGCGGCTGATCTTTATTTTGGCCTGTCTCCTAAGGAGGTCAGTGTAGTAGGTGTCAGTAAAAAGCACTCAAAATGCAATCACTCATACTGTTCTTACTAAAACAAGTTTAAATTAATTTCAAAATGTTCTGTTAATAGCTGTTTAATTTTTATCTTAATTTTATTGTTTTCATTTTTGTCTAAATTACGTTTCATTTTTTCACTGTTTCTGAAACTGCTGTGCAACATGCAAATATCAGTGTGCAGGATCAGTAAAGTCTCAACTTATTTTAATCATGTCAGGTTCATAAACAATATCCATGTAACCATTTACTCCCTGTTTTAGGTGCACACATTTGCATATTTATATTATATATTTATAATATATCCTTAATATAACATGAAATATTCTAAACAATTCAAGTTTGGTTACTTTTGAAACTGAATATTTTTATTATT
>NW_024041484.1:5536579-5552863 GCF_014851395.1 Micropterus salmoides
TTTTTTCAAAAAATACTGTGATTACAAAAACGCTCTTTTCACTGTGGAATACAGTCCCCTCCAAAAGTATTGTAAATTCCTTTGTTTTTGTTGTTCACTGAACACATTTGGGTTCAAGATCAAAAGATGAGACAAGAGTTCAGAATTTCTGCTTTTATTTCCTGGTATTCACATCTAGATGTGTTAAACACTCAGGACAAACCACCGTTTGTGACCACAGCATTCTTAGGTGAGTAAAGGAACAAATATCTTAAGTAAATAACATTTAATATTTGGTGGCATAACCCTTGCTTGCAATAACCGCCTCAAGCCTGCGACCCATCGACATCACCAAACTGTTGCATTCTTCATTTGTGATGCTATTCCAGCCTTTTACTGCAGCTTCTTTCAGTTCTTGTTTGTTTCGGGGTGTTTCTCCCTCAGTCTCCTTTTAAGGAGGTGAAATGCAGCTCTGTTGGGTTAGGTCAGCTGATTAACTTGGCCAGTCTAAAACCTTCCACCTTCCCCCTGATGAAGTCCTTTGTTTTGTTGGCAGTGTGCTTTGGGTCATTGTCCTGCTGCATGATAAACTTCCTCCCCATTAGTTTCAATGTATTTCTCTGTAAACTGGAAGACAAAATGTTTCTGTTCACTTCTGAATTCATTCTGCTGCGACCATCATCAGTCACATCATCAATAAATATTAATGTTCCAGAAGCAGCCATGCACGCCCAGGCCATGACATTACCTCCACCGTGCTTCACAGATGAGCTTGTGCTTCGGATCATAAGCAGTTCACACTTTGGCCTTTCCATCACTTTGCTAGAGATTAATCTCGGTCTCATCAGTCCATCAGATTGTGTTGCAGAACTTTTGCGGCTCATCTCTGTACTTGTTAGCAAATTTCAATCTGGCCTTCTTATTCTTCCTGCTGATGAGTGGTTTGCATCTTGTGGTGTGGCCTCTATATATTTCTGCTCTGAGTCTTCTTCCAGCAGTGGATTGTGATACCTTCACCCCTGCACTGTGGAGGTCGTTGGTGATGTCACTTCCTGATGTTTTGGGGGTTTTCTTCACAGCTCTCACCATATTTCTGTCATCAGCTACTGTTGTTTTCCTTGGCCGACCTGTTGGACGTCTGTTGCTCAGTACACCAGTAGTTTCTTTCTTTTTCAGGACGTTCCAAATTGTTGTGCTTGCTCTGCCCAATGTTTGTCCAATGGCTCTGCTCGATTTTCCTTCTTTTCTCAGCTTGACAGTGGCTTGCTTTTCTCCCACAGACAGCTCTCTGGTCTTCATGTTGCTTTATCCTCTTTAACAGGAAATGCAGTCTTTATAGGTTTGAACCAAGGATGAAAACTTAGACTAGTCATGCAGAGATATTTAATATTTGGACAATCACCTAAAAGGCAACACCTGGGCAACAAGAAACATCTGACAGCCACATGGTCCAATAGTTTTGCTCACTTGAAAAATGGGTGGGTTCAAATAAACGTGGTATGTTGAGTTGTTTAACACATCTAGATGTGAATACCAGGAAATGAGAGGAGAAATTCTGAACTCTTGTCTCTTGAACCCAAACGTCTTCAGTGAACAACAAAAACAAAGGACTTTGCTTTCCCGTTCCAATACTTTTGGAGGGAACTGTATGTGTTAAACAACTGTCTTGTGTATTTGCTTTGCACTGGGAAATATTAACTGGACATGTAATGGGGATAAAAACACAAATCTCAGAGACACGTGGGAGAAAAGTTTGTTGAAATCGTCATTGCATGTCATCCACTGTGCATCTTTTTAACAAGCTACAGTCCAAGGGTCTAAAACGCGGTCAACATTGGTAGAGACACAACATGATGTAAATGATTTCTTGTTGCCCATGTAGTGTAAAACTGGACTGAAAAACATGCACTTGCGTCGGTCAATTGTCATATTTCGGATTTTATCATGGGTCGTAGTGCATCTAGAGGACAAGGCTGCACAATTGCCATCAAAATGAAAATCACATTTTCTCCCAAGATTCTTAGAAACGCATTTTTTTTTTTTAAATGATAAATTGCATTCCATATAGGCCAAACAACATGATTGTTACTGGTCCCTGTTTGTTTGTTTTTTAATATCCAGTTTTATGGAACGCTACATTTAATAATCAACTCAGTCTCTTGTCTGCCGTTAATGGGAACACCTTTAAACAATTGTTTCCCTGTGTGTATAATTAAAATGTTACAGCTCACATATAGATGTAACACCGAGGCATAGTCAGCTACGTTCACGGTCCGTTAAGCACACAATAGTTTTTTTCCTCGTCCAAACTCCAACAGGTGAGACGATCTTTCAGTCCTGTGTGATCCTCGGGGGGGAAAACACAGTCTATTGGCTCGGCCCTTTCATGATGAAGTCATTGCTGATTTAAACTGACTGTCAGGCTCATGGACAGTACCATACTTTGACTAAATAATAAATCTGCTATGGCCTTAAAAGTGTTGCATATTTCATATTTTCATCTTGACTGCGTCTGGCGACCTGTCCAGGGTGTACCCCGCGTTTCGCCCAATGTCAGCTGGGATTGGCTCCAGCCCCCCCCCCCCCCCCCCCCCGCGACCCTGTACACAGGATAAGCGGTTGATGATGGATGGATGGATTTTGACACTTGGTGTGTAACATTAGAGCAGGTGGCACATGAAGAATAGTCGGGGATGGCATTGAAGCATTTATCTAGCATGCTTGGCCTTTTATAGCTTAATTATATTTTTAGTTTTTGTAAATATTTTGGCAGTGTTTCAGATGGTTTTTACAAATATGCTTTTACCTGTCATCACTGTCCATGAATCCACAAAACTTCCACACAGCAGACGGCAAAACACCAAAAGCACAACACTTTCATCAGAGCTGATGATGGACGAAAATATTTTCTATATAAACTCAGCAAAAAGAAGAAACCCTTTTTCACTGTTTTTCAAAGATAATTCTGTAAACATCCAGATAACTTTACAGAACTTTATTGTAAAGGTTGTAAACAGTGTTTTTCATGCTTACCTGTGGAACAGTCGTTAAGAGCGTACAGGCGGCAGCCAATTAAGGTCACAGTTATAAAAACTCAGAACACTAAAGAGACTTCTCTACTGATTCTGAAAAACAGAAAAACACCAAAAGAAAGACGCCCAGGGTTCCTGCTCATCTGCGTGAACGTGCCTTAGACATGCTGCAAGGAGGCACGAGGACTGCAAATGTAGCCAGGGATATAAATTGCAATGTCCGTTATGTGAGACACCTGAAACGGCGCTACAGGGAGACAGGCAGTGGCAGATCGTGTGTAACAACACCTGCACAGGATTAGTACATCAGAACATCACCACTGCTTGACAGGGACAGGATGGCAACAACAACTGCCCGAGTTACACCAGGAGCGCACAATCCTTCCATCAGTGCTCAGACTGTCCGCAGTAGGCTGAGAGAGGCTGGACTGAGGGCCTGTTGTAAGGCAGGTCCATAACAGACTGCATCACTGGGAACCTATAGGCACAAACCCACCTTCTCTGGACCAGACAGGACGGGCAAAATGTGCTCTTGACTGACGCGGTTTTGGCTCACCGGGCGTGATGGTCGGACTAATGCTGTGATTTACAGGGAAGATATCCTCTTTCCTCTTGCGGTACCCTCGAGGGCCATTCCCGCCAGAAATGTCTGGGAACTTGCATGTGCCTCGGTGGAAACGTGGGATAACATCTTACAGCAAGAACTGGCAAGTCTGGTGCCGTTGATGAGGAGATGCACTGCAGTACTTTCTGCAGCTGGATGCCACACCAGATACTGGCTGGTACTTTTGACTTTGACCTCCCTTTGTTCAGAGTTAGTCACATGTCTGTGAAACTTAATTCAGTTTATGACTTAGTTGTTGAATCTTTTTGTGTTCATACACATGTTGAGTTTGCTAAAAATCAAAGCAGTGGAAAGTGAGAGGACCTGTCTTTTCTTTCTTTTTTTTATATATATATATAGTTTCCTCACCGTGATATGGTTTACTCTATTCTAACTGATTTTGTTGTTACAAGGCTTTTTGTTTCTCTGCATTTTACTCCCCAGTCTCTAACCCGTTAGATTTATTCATATCATCCTTCTCTACCTGGGCACAGTTTTTCATGGGGACAACTTGGGAGCGCTTGATGCAACACATCTTCCTGCTAATGCAAATACAGCAGAATTATTGTCATCCAAGAGATGCATAGAGGCATTAATCAAGTTTCTGATTTTAATGTGATTAATCGTACAGCCCTGGCCTTCATGTGATATTTCAAACATTACTGATGCAGCTCTAATCCTAATGTAATTTATGTGTCTTTGGTGATGATTTACCTAAAGGATACCTGTATAATTCTTATGTTTATATTTGTGACTATAATCTGTGTGTAATCTGACCTGCCCTTACAGTTATAATAGATCTAGAAAGTAGTATTTCAGTCAAAGTCAAACAGTTCAGAACATACTATGTAAGTCTTCACAAAATCTATATGGTCCTGATTGAACCTTTAAAGCCTAGTGCTTAATCAGCAGCATACTTAGGCTTCTAATCAATGTAAAGGTGGGTGTAGCGGCGGCCAGCCTGCCTGACAAATTACAGAGAGTGACTTGTGTGAGTTGTGCCGGGGCTTCAGAAGTACCTCGCAGCGGCTCGGTTGCCTGACAGGCTTCACTCATGAATTACGCAGCTGACATCGCTGCGCTCTCGGGAGAAAAGTTCCTGCCGGGATGTCGAGAGTTTGCATCAGTTGTTTGTTCTTGCAGACCTTGATGAAAGCTCATCGCCTTCACCTCCTTCTCTGTGAATGTACTTTTAGACGTAAATGCCTTTCAAGTCTGGGGGTTGAGTTTGGATTTAAATACAGTAGCCTTACAAAGAAAGCAGATCTTGTGGTGCGATTGTGTTGGCTGTCTCGCATCCTGAGATTTCATCACTTTGATTAAGTTTTGCATGTCATGACAGCATTTTGTGATAAAAAGGCAGTATACACAATCCCTGTGGGCCATGTCAGTAACTGTTTGTCAGTCACTGTCCAGATTTGCTGCTGTGGGTTCGCCAGCCCACACCTCGTTCTGTCCACTTTAGTGTCTTAGGTCCTGAGAGAGTCTCCATAATAGAGAGGCAGAAACTGGGGCACCCATAATTCAGAAACCCCTTTAGTGTGTATGTGTGAGACTCAGGCCACATCAACTATTTATGCTCTGCAGACCGCAACCTCATTCAGGCACGTTCAAAGGGAAAGTAACCAGCAGTCATTATGCAGCTTGTACTCATTATGCAGTATTGTAAATTGATCCTTCTTTCATTTGCTGAATGTGTACTAGTTTGTACATTAACGCTGCAAGATACTTGGAAAGATTCAAGATTTCTAGTAATGTATCATACTGCGCGCGCTCAATATGTCATCTGGGAAAGCAGGTCAATTACTGAAGGGATTATTTTTCTAATCATAGTGGATAGATTTTTGGAATAAATGGAATTAGCAGAGCTGTCTGTTGGCAGGAGTTCAGTTTTAGGTTAAATATGCTGACATGCTTCCTGTACAGAAACTCAATGACCGATGTAAAAATAATGGAATCTATTTTGCAGCATGTTCTATTTATGAAAACTTTGGAGGTACATTTTGTATTGATGGTGCTTTACTAGTCACCCTCCTGGCCCCAAATGTTTGATATAAAATAGTCAGACTAACGGTGTGGTGGTTCTTAATTAAATTTTTTCAGCCACCTCCAGAGTTAGTGGTTATCATTACACATTTTTAGTAGTAACTTTCCAAATCCTGGCATCCTTACATGCAAAACTAGATGGTGAACATGGTGAACAAATAGCTACAATCATCATCAGCATATTAAAATGTTTATTGTGATCATATTGCCATGCTAATGTTAACTTTATTTAGCTGAAAGTGCACCTGCAGCCAAACAGAGCAGCTAGCATGGCTGTAGACTCTTTTTTTTTTTTTTTTTTTTTGGTGGGGAATGAGCTATTAATCATTACTGGAAAATAATGAATAATGCAGAGCTTTGGTCTTTTATAAGTCCTTGATTTTAAGAGATCCGTTTGTATGAATGCTTCCATCTGCAGAGGGACATTTTTACTGGAGATTACAGTAATTTAATCAACTAATAGATGAAGAAATCCTATGACTAATCAAGATTAATCAACTAACATTATTTTTTTCGGTTGCGGACAGCCTTGGTCACAACTGGGCCATTTTACACAATAACAAAAAAATTTTCTCTTGTATGGGCTCCTTGAAAAGAGCCTTAAAACATCAGCACATCGAAACATCCACTTCTCATCTTTTTGGATTAAATATTGGCACACTTCATGGCTCATCGTCACACAGTACATGAATGGAGACAAGGTGTAATGTTTGATTGAGGAGGGCGACTAGGTGGCACGTAGGCTTGGTGAACATAACACAGAGGGTTAATTTTTTTATACAACTCAAAACATCATCAAATACTCCATCCCATCTTCTTTAGAGTCAGACAAAGCACAGAGTAGCACAAAAGCTGCGAGGAGGAAGCGCATTTACCCTGAAGTGCTCCTGCTTTTCAAGTAGAGCGCGACATTGATTGGTGATTCACATGGTGAAATGTTGTTTTTGGACAACCATTAGTTTATCTTGTTGACAACAGTTTATGTGAAGAAGAGTGTAAAAAAATTACATTGCTTGGGTCCTTTTTAGAGTCTTTTCTAGGCCGCCTTCTTTTCCTTAGCCTACAGTGCACAATTGAAAAGCTGCACTTACAGAATTTCTTGAAAATCATGGGACAAGTTATCTCGCTAATATAACAGAGGGGCTCTACCCTGAGATTAGATTTTGCTGTGTTTTAAGATATTATGCTGTTTTGTGGTGGAACATGTTTACATGGATGATGGATGCTTTTCACTCGGCCACTGCCCTCATCAGGCCTCTCTGTCCTGCGAGGCAGAAATGCTTTCTCAGCTCTCTCTTGCACACTCAGCTCCACCTAAAAAGCTTTTCCTTCATTGTCCTTGATACCAAGAGGGAACCGCAAAACAGGAAAAGCTTGGTTTTTCCTGGGGCTAATTATAAATTAAGTTCAAGTTAAATGGCTCCAGGAGCCAAAGATATCACGCACTATGAGGGGTTATAGGAGGCAGGGTGAAAGTCTTAATGTTGCATCTTGAAACATAGATCCCTGCTCCCCCTCTTGTGATAAAGCCTTTAAGAAAGCAAACCATTCAGCAAGAGACAGCAGTTTTTTTCACAAAAGTTTTCAAACTTTCTCTGACATCTGTTGCTATCAAGAAGTGAAGGTTGTCCAAATTAGAGATGCCAGGACATCTGTGTTTCCACCGGAGGCTGTCCTGGTTATTGTGGTTGTACTGCACAATGATGCAATGTTGTGATTTATGATGACTATGATCACCGTGCAGCACAGTGTCATTTCATCATGTGGCTGGTCCAGTGTCGAACTAGCAAGTGTCTGGTGTTACTGCGCTCATCGAACAAAATGCTACGGAAATCCACCAAGATTCAACAATATCCTACTTGACTTATTTACTTTAAAAACACTTATATGTGTCACGGAATATTATGACCAGGGCATTGTGATGACCCATGTGTGCTCAGTGCTGGTTTTATTCAAAGATTAAGGCTAGAAATGTTCCTGATTTTTTTTATAGTCCACAAATCCCATTAAAAAATGACAAAACAATTTATGTATCTACCAACAAGCACTGTGTCTGTATACAAAGCCTGATATATCTGCTTCCTCTGAGCCAGAAATCTCCATTGTTGTCGTCATAAAACTATAAAATACACACCAGTGAGCCACACTGTTGCACTGTCCTGTCGCTGTAAATACTAGAACTACAAATTTGTATTAATCTGCGGCTCAAAGTAGTAACAAATGTACTATTTACGCCTTTTTGAGTTTAAATTTAAAAACTACAGGGACCAGCTGTTTTAAGAATTTGACCAGTTTTTGAAGATTTACCACTTCAGTTGGAACCATTGGCCAATGTGTGAGTGCCGCAGACAGAAGTCAGACAAGGAAGTAGGAAAGTATTGAAACACATTTTTGTTTTTGTGTTGTTTATAGAGAGCCTTCAGTCCCTCCCCTTCCGGTGGACCACCATGGGACCTTACTTTGGAAAAAATATGTACGGTAGCATGATGATGGGCAATTTAAAATGTACATTTAAATTTCAAGAAAGTCACAGTTTGATGTAAAACTGTTGAGGTATAAGACTGTAAAAAAAAACATAATTACAAACGCCACAAACTGAAGCTAACGTTAGAGGAGAGCAGGTGCCGTCTGCTGGAGCTGTATTGCCCAGTCTCTTCTATCACTTTCTGGCAAGTGAAACAGCCTACTGCATTTTATGGGTTGTATTGGCCATTTAAAGGTATTTTAAGAGGTAAAAAGTACTAGGTGAGCTATAATCTGTCAAATATAACTCTTCTGAATGAAATCAACTAATTTCAGGGCAGAAATAACCTTTCAGTCAATAACAAAAGGCTTCAGTCACTTTCTGTCAAGTGAAATACTGCATTTTATGAGTTGTATTGGCCATTTAAAGGTATTTTAACAGGTAAAAAAGAGTGGATTGGTTGGTAGGCCAACACAGCAAGTAAAATAATGCCATAAGGATAATAGCAAAATGGTCTTCATTTTATATCTAAGTTGGCAGTAAGTCGTGTTAATTAGGCTACAGCCCGTTTTCCAAATATAAACAAAGATATTACACATAGGCCTACCAAACATCAGTTCTCGGCGGACGATCAGTTTTCTGCACGACACCGGGACGAATGAAACACTTTTCAGATGTACGTCATTTAAAAATATAACGTTACAGACAGAAATCATTTGTTGTTGTCAATTCAAACAGGACAAAAAAGTAAGTTGTCACTCACCATTGGCTACCGTACATATTTACGAAATAAGGTCCCATGGGAAGCGGAAGCGGAAGCGGAAGCGCGTGACTTGGGCTCTCTGTAGTGGTTTAAAAAGTCCTCGTTCACTTCCCCTCAGGGGAATCCCAGTTGCCATGTTTAGTGCGTTCCAACACTGTTCCCGTATATTTCCGTGGTTTGCGAGAACAAGCATCAGAAATAAAAGCATATTGCAAAACCACTCTAACTTAAACTGTGATATATATATAATGATTTTTTATGGATATTGAAGACACCGGTGATCTCACTTTCTAATCACATATGGCAATTTGTTGAAAACGCTGTCCCCACTGGCAGTTAGGCCGATGGCTAAGTGCCAGTGGATTTGTCATTGAATAGTATTTGTGAAGTCTGAAGGGCAGATATGTCCCTTTTGAAGTCTTCTGCTCCACTCGGACACTACCCCCTTGAGACCGCTCATGTTATGAATGGTGCTACATAATATTACGTGCGGAGAGGGAGTGAAGGTGGGCATTGTAAATGATTAGTGAAACCCCTGCGGGTCTTCTCATTAGATTTGTTGACAAAAAAATAAAAAATAGAAGTCACGCATTATTATTCTAATAAAGTTCTCACTTTGTAGTTTTTCTGACCTGTAGAGATTTCTGGCTTTTGTTGAGCCTGTTTTGCAAGTTTAATAAGACTAATATTTGAAAACCATCTGCAAGAACCCTTTAATCAACAAAAATAGCAGGTCTTAAAGATAGAAAGAGCTAAAGTGATCAATTTATTGACCGGGCTCCATGACCATCAATAACGCCCCTCCATCCTCACCTCCCCTTCGCCCATAGGTGACTATTGATCAAGGCAAGATGAAGGGTGAATGGACGG
Source organism: Micropterus salmoides (assembly GCF_014851395.1). NCBI lineage: Eukaryota > Metazoa > Chordata > Actinopteri > Centrarchiformes > Centrarchidae > Micropterus > Micropterus salmoides. The sequence goes on from NW_024041484.1 coordinate 5,546,338, forward strand.
ATTAGGGTGATTTCACAGATTGGTGCATTGCCAATTGAGCGTAGCTCTTAAAGATACTCCGCAGAGAGCGAGGTCGCTTCTTGTGGGTCACTGAGGATGTGGTCCACTAACTCCACCATTGGAATAACAGCTGCTCATGTACACAAGCTCGTGACTGCTGTCTCTGGATTTTTATAACTAAAGCCTTGCACTTGAAGGGCGATGGTGAGTCAGCCCATGTATCAGGGTTTGCAGAGTATGTGAACATGTTGAGAACCCAGATGCAAGACACAGGAGCAGTGCAGGAACAGTTGCAGAGATTTATTAATAAAAGGAGTACATACTACTGGGAGTGGCAGAGTTCAAACAAGTCTAAATATAACAAGTAATCCAAACTGAGAATTAGGGCTGAATGATTTGGGGAAAAAAATCGAATAACCAGATATTGTGATTACCAATAGATTTGACATTTTTTTATTTTTTTTTTAATGAAGTTTTGCTTCATAGTTCAATATTCACTTCCAATCAAGCAGCACAGAGCAGATGAAGCAGGAAGTCAGATGCATTATCTCACGTTTTCCTCTAGTTTCGTTTGTTGTAATTTATACACACCCTGTGCTCGCTCTGATTGGTGAGTAGGACCATAACAGGAGGGGTCATGACAGGTCAGATTCGCTGTATAATTAACCTACATTTTAATCGTTGTCTTCACGATTAGCTAATGGCGTTCAGTTAATTAATCGTTCAGACCTACTGAGAATCTAAAAATGTAAAGCACAGTCCAAACAGGGGGGGAGTCATAAAAACACAATCCAAAGATGAAAATCGAAATGTCCACAGGAACAAAAGTCTCTCAAAGTCAGACCGACAAGTGGACAAAACCCAGAACAAACGACACCGGACCAGAATGAGTAAAACAAAACACTGAATACATGTGACTCAAAAGGGGAAAAAATAGTAAACGCATCTAAGGACCAAGACAAATAACTGACACAGACAAAAACTAAAATAATAACACAGAAAGAGATGGAACTGAACTAAGCTGAAGATGCAAATAAACATAAACAAGGCTGAACAGACGAAACGTGGAACAAAACCCCTAAAAAAAAAGACAGACTGAGACCAGGATTGTGACACCATGTACAGCTAAAGTGTGGACCTAAAAGTGTTTCTTAGTAATCTTCTATCATTTATCATTTACACATTTCTCTATCATTAAAATGACTGTATTATCTCCGAACGAGTAATTAGTTTTCTCTCTTCCTTTCTTTCTCGCTGAAGGTCATCTTCTGGTTTGTGAGGTATGCTCCCTGTTAGTGTCAGATGTGGTTGTAGGGGGGAACAAAATCCTGTACTTTCACAGTGCTCATGACTAATTAATATATGTGATAGAAGATAACAGGACACCTGAAAGATCTGAGGTAGTGTTAATATTTCTTGCATGAACCATTTAATAAATGAATTAATTCTGTTGGGTCTGTTGTCATTGCTGGAACAAATAAAGCATCTTTCTTATGTAGCTGAGGCGTGTTAAACCACGTGCGCCCTATCCTATTAACAATTAAGGATCATTTCACACATTTGGTTGCATTTGAGTGTTTGACGTGAGAGGACCTTTAAACTGTCTCATATGCGGTAGACTCTGCGCTGCCTTGCCATCATTTTTTAGTTTAGATTACCAAAGAGACCAGGGAGCCCCGGGAGACCTGTGAGGAGATCGACTGGTCTCTTTTTACTGTCAGCAAACTGTAACTCTCCATCACGGTGGAGCTGAGTATTGGCCGCAGGGGAGTGCACTGGTCAATGAAGCGTCGAGTCACATATTAAAGGTTTGTATGTTTGCAGATGGCTTTACTCTTACATTTGGTAGCTCAAAAGCCAGAGCGTGTGGCACATTTTGGACCTGGCTGTTTATGTGAATAAACTCTGGTGGCTCGTTACGTGGGAAAAACCTGGAATCCGCATTGTTAAATAACTGTGAGGGATGATGACCTTTTTGCTAAGCGTTCAATAGAGGGTGCATATATCCGATGTACCGTGCAAAGACTAAGTTGTTACAGAGAAAGACATGTTTGTGTATTAATTGAGGTAAATCAAACCCAGACTGTTGGACCTATAGGTTTTTCCCCCTCCTCTGTAGCTACAGTGACATTATTCTTCATTATTTCTATTGAATACCTGGTTTTGTGATTTTCATGCTTTTCTCATAATGCAGCACTGTCAGAGCCCGCGTGGCTTTTTCTTCATTTTCATTGTCGCTGACCTACGCAGAATAACACCACAAGGTCCCAGTAGAATTGTATATTAACAAAGAATTACAAATCAACAAAAAGTCAAAAGCAGACATATTTTAATTCAAGTTTTCAACGCCATCAAAAAACATTTCAAATTAATTAAGAAGTGGGTTTTTGTTTCTTTTGAAAGATGTTTTTAAAAGACGGTTTTTGTAATAATTCAGCAACATGATTTGACTGAACGTCAATTTCAATGGAACATATTTGTCTGAAGTTTGACAGATAACAATGCAGATCAGAGCAGAAACCATGAAGTTCAAGCAACTGGCTGGAACATTTATAGTTGTTGGGAGGCACAGAACTGGAAAAGCAAAGAAAACTATTTCTGAAATGTCAGTATTTTACAGGAGCATTATCAGGTTCCATCATTATCGCCATGATTAGACTGTTTCTGCAGCTGACCATCCAAATAACCACACTGATAGACACTTCACAGACACTAAAATGTTGTAAAACAAAAAAATGGAGTTCAACTGTAGTTGGCATGTAGTGCCCCATGAACAAAATGAATCTCTTTTATTGTTCCCATCAAATAATTTATATTATTTTTCATAAAGCTACCAATAGAAGTACATGGCTCATGTAGATAACCAATAAACATCTTTACACAAAAAGATTGCAGTCTGACAGAAGTGGTGTGCTGTCAGCTGGTCTTTTTGCTAAGGCAACAGCAGCAGCGCTGGAAGTAGACCACAGTTTATAATCTGTGGATAACCAGTCATTACATCTCCAGTCTCAAGTGAAACATATAAGGTAGAGTCTTTTTTATTTTTATTTTGACAAATGAAGATGGTTGACCCAGTTGCTAACCGATGACATCTTGATGTGGACCGGCTTTCACTGTGGAATCGACTGGAAGACTTGTTGGGATGGAGAAATTGTAGTTCAAGTCTGACTGAAAAAATAGTGGCCTACTGTAATGGCAATGTTCCCGGTTTGATTCCAGCCGGGGACTCTCTCTTTCCTTATTTCCGGTCACCTTGTGTTCACCTTTGAATTAAAGCAAAAATGTGTAAAATGATGTACAAAATCGCATCCTATTCATCATATAATATACAACATTTACCGTCCGCCATATTATTTGAGCACTAAAATTCTGATTGTGAAATCTGTGCGTTATATATAGCGCTCTCAAAAATCCCCACAATGGAACATTTTATCTAAGCAAGAACCACTGTCTTGTGAGTCTACACTATGATGATTATTTATAACTGTGAGTGTCCATTACATAGGGAGTAGTGATTATGGACGCATATGTACTGATAGAGAGAATCTATGATTAAGGTCAGCGTATTTCTGCTGACAAAAACACAGGGTTATGTGTGGCCAGAGGAAAAAAAACTCTTCATAAAAGACCCACAAATACCACATTAGGTGGGAAGCAGCAATGAATTGCCAGAATATTGCTTACAGAAGAGTTACAGAAGGGGTTCTGCGCCCTGTTTGGAAGATCTGCACACTGGTTGTTAAAGGAAAGAACACTGATTTGCATTGTGTTTTGACAACTTTAAACATTTGGATAGAAACATATTCTATATAGTGAGAAACAGACTTTTATTCATTCGTGTAGGACAAGTTATCAGGATAAAACCAAGCGGGAAGCTTCCGGTGGGAGACGCGAGGCCAACGCGGAAGTCCCTTAAACCTGCATTCTATTGGACGGCCAGCAGGGGGCGACTCCTCTGGTTCCAAAAAGAAGTCCTGTTCCATTAGAAATAATGGTAAAATGTTTCTACTTGTCAGCTGATTTATTCCCTCAGTAAACACTTTCCTGATGAGTTTATGGTCTCAGTCGCTAGTTTCAAGTCTTCTTCAACACAGCATGATGTTCATTTAGTAAATCATGGTGCCATTTAGAGGAACAGAGACCAGGAAGCAGGGGAGGCTTTAGGGCGGGATTCAGGCTAGAGTGACTCGTACCCACGGCACTGTGTAAATTTAACCAGCGCTGCTGAAAAAACGTATTAGCAGTTGGCTGTTCACTTTCTCATTGTCAGCCCTGTTAAAATGACGTTATTGTGACATACAGATGCACCTAGCTAAGCAAGCTAGCTAGCTTCCCACACGGCCGTTAGCTCCACCGTCTCGTCCAAATATGGTCACGTTCGTTTGCCGATGGTTGCAAAAACTCAGCATGGCGGCGCCCTATCCAGAAAAACCCGGCAGATGCTGACAAAAAATTGTTGGTAAAATAGCATCTCACTTTAATCCTTTAGCGCGCCCACACAATTGCACTTATTTACAAAACACGTGAGTAGGCCTATCTAAGTATTTGTCAGATGTAGACTTATGATATGGTGAGAATTCTGAATAATGCAAAAATGGATCAATTTGTACATACATTAAGTAAACAAGAAAATCATATTGATATGAGAAGTGTCCACGTTTTAAACCAGTAGATCCAGAATGATTCCTATCTGAGTAACAGATTAACTAAATGACCAACTTTTTCTGTGCCTATGTTGCATAAAGATAAAATAGGATGACTCTTTTGTAAGAAGTGGGTATTTCATAGTGCATTCTAATAGGGTTATTTTGGCGTATGTCTCTGTGTCACCAATGCTGTTTACTGTAATACATCATATCCTCTTCCTCTATAAACTCATAAAACCAGTGTCTGTACCACATTTTGGCAGCTCTGTCTAAGCTCACTGTCTGACAGCTCTGCACTGCAAAACCCCCGATGTTGAGACATTTATCAGGGCCGGGGAAATGTTGTTTGACTAACAATAACAGTGTTTTTATTGATTTTCTGTCACTGTGAGTTGCTGCTTATGAGAAACAGCACCCAATGAACACAAAGCAGGCACACATTCACATACATTACACACATATTATAGAGTTCAAAGCTCTGCAGTCCTTTGGTTGTTTTTTACTTTTCATGAGCTGCAGTGATAAAATATGGCAGAGCTCAGGTAAAACCACTGCTGACTGAATGTTTGATGGTTCTGAATTATCTCTCGGACTAATCCTAAGGAATATCAGATGGAGGCTCCTACCTGTATGTGCTGAAATTGAATTAATTTGAGGAAATGAATTCTCTGCAGTTTTGGTATCCTCAGGTGCATCTAACTAGAAGGTGATGATTAAGACGATGCAGTGCAACATTTGGGATACAGCATGTGGAGTGAGAACCATCCAGCTCATGAGATTTTCTTCGGTTTCCAAAATCCCTTAAAGAAAAGAACATACATATTTCATATCTTTGTTCTTAGTGTGTTCCTCTCTGTCTTAAACACAGGTAGCCTGAGGTCCAGTCCCACCATTGTCATCCAGCGGGAGTCTTTTTCTTGAGATAGAGTTCAGTTTCACAACAGATTATAATTCACCGCGCTCCGTTTTGCTCAAGGTAAGCTGAATTGTGTGTCTCCTGGTAACATTTTAGGTTACTGATGTTTGTTATGAATTGTTCCTTCAGTTCTATTTGAAACTAGCATTTATCTCTGGAAATGCTCCTTGTTTTGAACATTAGGTAAAGGGGAGACCGGGTATGGCTGTAACATGGGGAGAGTTGTAACAACACCAATTCTACCAATTAGAGATAAGATAGGAGTCATGTGATCATTTCAGTATTTACCTTAGTAGAGAAAAAATGATTTTGAGGTCAGAAAGTAAATTTTTTAACCAAGACAATATTTTGTTTACTATCTATACTATTGCAGATAAAATTGTTTGACTTATATGAGATTGAAATGTAGTTTCTCAGGCAACATGTGATGCATTTTTTCCTTTCTAATTTCAAACCACTATGTTAATAAAGCTAACTAAACATTGTCTGACAGGGGTGGTTTGGGTTGTAACACTACTTTAAAAAGTGTCACAACCATCCACGATACATAAAACTAGGGACTTTCTTGATTTTAATATTACTGTCCACCGGTGAGTAGCGGCCCACTTCAAGCACTGACTGTGACTAAGGATGTACAAAGATTATATTCCTTAAGTAAGTACAATGTAGTAATATTTATTAAATATACTGTTAGGTAAGTTTGTTCTATAGACAATTTACATACACATACATGACCGCGAGTCATCGGACACAGTGAGCGAGAAACATTGTTCCTTTATTTCGCTATACCTGTTTTTGAAGCATAACATATGGTCTGGCATCTATTCTTGCTACCCGGTAGGTGGTAACAAAGGGAACACAGTGCATTTGACATCATCACCTCACGAGGTCTGTGATATTCTTGTAGAGGATTGAACGGGTGCCATTTGTAGTGAACAAATGTGGGTACTTTTCATAAAGTTTG
>NW_024041484.1:5553363-5587266 GCF_014851395.1 Micropterus salmoides
ACTGCATATCTTTAAGGAATTCTGTAACTGTAACATCTTTTTCATTTACAGAGCACAACCATGTAATGTGCACCGCTACAACTTAATCAGCTTACAAACTACTGTAAGTCAATACATGCCCCAGACTCTCAAACAGTGTAATGTTACACGAGCAACAAATAAACCTGTAATCTGTTTGCAGCCTTAGTCGGCTACTTCAACTTTGGCAAGTAAACAAACACTCGTTCATCTTTTCACAACATCTTGTGAACAACAGTCGGACTTAAAAATGCTGAGCTAAACATGGTTACTAATGTGTTTTGCATTCAGCGATTCTTTTGTTGCTGTTGTATGTTTACGATGAGTTCGTTTATAATCCTAGAAAGTGCAACACCTAAGAAGTTATGTTTCCCTACTTTCCATCAACAAACAACCAGGTATAACCACATTACCGTCATGCACCACTGGTGGAACTACTTTTTGTATTCATAAAGAAATGTCTTTTGATGAAATAAAACAAAGTCAAATTGTAGTGCGTCTGTTAGCCTACTGTTTTTGCCATACTTGGTAACCGTTTTATAAAAGCAATAGCTCACTTCAGGCCGTGATATACAAAATTCAGACCTATCGCGAATTTAATCCTTGCAAAGCTTTCCACACGGGAGTTTTATCGCTGGACAACTGCCAAGTGTTTACACACAATAAGCACAACTCGCCATTACTACAGCTGTATGAACCGCAAGTAAACATTTTGCTGAGATTTAATAGCAATGAAACTAATGCCGAAATAACTACAATATGCTGCAGATTTGTAAACATAGGCCGAACAATGCCCCTTAACTGCTATAATAAACGTATACCATGGCCCGTCATGAGCTGTTGCTCAAGTATACAACTCTGTCAACAACAGTATCAGTTTTAACAGCAGTTTAAAGTAAATTCACTGCATTTAAATGTCACACTAGAGCACCAGCATCTCAGTCTGAAACTTCCACCGTGTGGGATAACAGTCTCTAGTGTATAAATCATCCCAGCAGTCATTTTGAGACAGTACGAGTTTTTGTAACTGTCAGAAAGAAAACAGTCACAATCACAGTCAGTCAGAATCATCTGAAATAACGCAGGCTAGAGTCTGGTACTTCTCACACATCCAAGGCTTACAACACTGAGACATCTGGGGAGCAGAGAAGTGTTCCAAAAGTGGGAAATAACTGGGATCTACCCTGAATTGAGGCACAGCCTATATTTCAAGTTAGCAATTTGACCAGCTGCTAAGGAACCATGTGTGGAAAAGGCTAAGAGAGGGACAGAAATAAATATATTATTTAGTTTTAATGAGTTGTTTACTTTAACTGTAATAGTCAATGGTCCTTTCTTGTGTATTATCCACATTGTTGTCATATGTTTAATCATTTGCTGAATGATTGTTGCATTTTTATTCACAATCATCTGATCATTGATATATCATATGTATATATTACACATATACACACACATATATACACACACGCAATATACGTGCAGTGCTCACATACTCTATATTCTTTAGGTAACCCAGACTTTTATGCCTCCCTTTTTCAATTGCAAGGTATGGTCACTGAGTCTGACACACAGACACACACATGAGATATTTGGGAGATAGGGTTATTCACTCTTGCCAAGAGAATGATTGGAAGATCGATACCACTCTGCATCCAGCAGCCAGTTAGCTTAGCGTAAAGACTGTAAAGGGGGGGGGGGGTGACAAGATGAAATGGTGAGTTGTTACATCTAGAAATGTACATTCCCATGAAGCTAAAAGTATATTTGTACATATTTGTTTAGAATAATCACAACGCTATCACTAATTGCACTTTAAGAAACTATGGTGAACTACAGTCACCACATTATACACGGTAGCAGAGCACAGGTTATCTTTAGATGTAAACATTTTAGGGATGCGTGTCCCAGCCTATTGTAATTTGTAGTAGCTATTTGAAATACCTGATCCCAACCTGGCTTGTAGCTGATTACTATCCTGTTATGTTTCTTTTGTGCTCACTCAAAATTCCTTGGATGTAAATAAGTTAGAAAAAGTGCACTTAGCTGTGCATGGAATACTGATGGAAAAATGTGTAAACTCAGACTATATATTTGCATCCCCATTCCGCTCCCCTAACACACACAATCTAACCGCCCTTTTGAGGACATATGTAGGACAAGAGAACATCAATCATATTCTTAATAATGGGAGGCTGTGGGTGGAGGCTGTGTGGCAGGTGGTGGGCCAGACTCATCTCCCAGGCGTCCACCAGACGAACATTCAGTCCTTTGAACACGGCTCTGAGCACCTTGTCACGCTGCAGTGAGTACCAGTCGCTGTTGGTCAGCGTCTCATAAAGTGTCAAAGCTTTGAGGTTCGCGGTCCGGATGACGACCAGTGTGTCTGGAGCCCTGACCAACAGCCGCACCACCGCCCTGCGGATGCTCTGCAGCCGCTGTATGTAGAGCTCCATGGGGAAAGTGCTGAAGTGAGACCAGATGCCAATAACTACAACAGTGTTGCTGCCTCCAGTTAACCCATCTAGTTCATTGGCAATGTAACGCAGCTCAGTGGTTGGGACGTTGCCAAAACGGAGAGGAGGACCGTGGCAGCGATACGTCACCAAGATGTTGTTTGCATAGTCCAAGGCCATGAAAGGTCCAACTTGCTTTGGACTGTGCAGGTTAAACTCCTTAAGATCTAAAAGTATCACAGAGGGAACAGATGAAGCTGCAGTGTGAACAAAATCAAACTGTTGACAGAAATCCCTGTGGATCACTTACCTGGCAGTGCTGCGTTGAGGTGTTCAAACCACTGTCTGATGGTGGAGTCTCCATACAGGTGGACCTTCTTGCCTTTCAGACACTGACTGATAGCAGACGAGGTGTTGAATTGGTTGACCATGATTCCACCTAGTGCTCGCCACGCACCCTGGTAGTAATAGCCAGAGGGTCCAGACTTCACACTGCTGCTCTTCACCTCCGGTTTACCTGAGAGGAAGTTAAGTTTAATGATGGGGTTATTTTATATTTGTCTTATTTTCAACATATCCCATGAAAAGATAAGAACCAAGGTCTCCCTAACCTGTTTATGACAATTAAGTTATTTCATTACAACTGAAGACGTGAAGTTTTATAATTCAGTCAGGACAACTTTCATCAAAGGCATTGTTGTAATGTTTGGCAGTATGGCTCTGTTCTGGGATTTCCATGACCTTCAACACGCTTTCGTGCCTGCATCTGTGCTGCACATGATAGCGTTGTTTGATTCTTATCACCAAAATTCTTGGCCTAAATTTATTTCCCGATATGATTCCAATAATGAAATATGCCCAATCGGCCAATACTTATTGGATCTACAATTATCGTGCATCCCTACCACAGCCTGAAAGGCAGAGCTGGGGTGGCGGTGGGTTATGAGCTGTTTGCAGTGTAAGCAACAAGGGCAGGCAGGCAACAGCAGCTTAAATAGGCGCCTTGTATGTAATTTGACAATGAATACTAAGAGAGAAATCAGCTGAGCTGTCAGCTGATGTGTCTGGCTTAAGATGGCTGCTATCAGCTGATGTACTGGGATTGTGAGCTGAGCTTGACTTTGTTGCCTTCGTGAACTAACGTTAAGCATGATATGTGTCACAAATACACTGTAATTTCCTGCTAGGTAGAGTGCATTTGTTGGACTATTTTCAGCAGTGGATTAATACACATTTAGTGCACATGTATAGACCCCTTTTCTGTTAGTAAACATAATGGGGTTTTTTTGTGGGTGGAGCTTACTTGGAGGCAGAATTGGAAAAAAACGACAAGAACACGAGAGCACCTGTTTTAAAGGTGTGCTATGATATAAAGCAAACAACAACACAGCAAGTAATGCAACGCTAGCTAAGTTGTGCATTAGCATGCTGTTGTTACAGTTGATACTGTGAAGCTAGCATGCAGAGTGGACGAAGCAGTCAAGAGCCAGCATACCAGCTCCCAACAGCAATACTCACTACTCTCCTGCTACCACACTTTGGCACCATAAACACAGCAGCTGCAACCTCACCTACACCTGGGCCCCTCCCCTGTCCTTCACTTTGGAGGAGGTGACGATGGAGCTGGGGAGGCTGCATCCTGGAAAAGTAACAGGCCCAGACAGCGTATGTCCAAGACTGCTTAAGGACTGTGCCACTCAACTGAACGAGCCTCTTCAGAGAATCTTCAATCTGAGTATACAACTGGGGAGGGTCCTGTTGCTGTGGGAAACATCATGGCTTGTTCCATTACCCAACGTAGGGCGTCCGGACAAGATTAACGTCTACAAACCAGTGGCCCTCAGATCACACATCATGAAGACCCTACAGAGGCTATTTCTTTGTTGACTGAGACCACATGTCAAACATGCACTAGACCCCATACAGTTTGCACGCAAGGAACACACTGAAGTGGATGATGCTGTCCTCTACATGCTCCACCGGGCCTATTCTCACCTGGATAAACTGGGAGGATGTGTGAGGATAATGTTCTTTTTGAGTTTTTAGTGCATTTAACACCATCCATCCCTTCATGCTTAAGGACAAACTGGAGGGGGTGAGGGTGAATCCCTCCTTCACTGCCTGGATTACCTTACAGATTACAGATGACCACAATTTGTCAGACTGGGGAGCTGTGTCTGTGGGATGGCGGTGTGCAGCAGGGGGCTCCACAGGAGACTGTTCTAGCTCCTTTCCTGTTCACATTGTACACAGCACAGACTTCAAATACAACTTCAAGCCCTGCCACATCCAGAAATACTCGGATGACACTGCTATTGTGTTCGTATTAGAAACGGACAGGAAGGGGAGTACAAGGACATGACAAAGACCTTCTGTGACTAGGGTGATAAAAACGGCCTCCTGAGGAACACCTCCAAAACCAAGGAGATGGTGGTGGACTTATGTAGGTCTAAACCCCCCTGCAGCCGGTTAACATTCGAAGGGCAGACATTGAGGCGGTGCAGACCTATACATTTTTAGATGTACACCTGGATGATAAGCTAGACTGGTCCCTGAATATGGATGCCCTATACAGGAAGGGGCAGAGGTGGCTCTTTTTCTTGAGGATGTGCAGGTCCTTTGATGTCTGCAGTAAAATTATGCTTTACCTTTCTTTTTCGGCAACACTGTGACATTGGCAGGTCCTGAAGCCTGAATAGAGACCTTCATGTTGACACCACTGGAGAAAAGTCATAAAGAAAGTAAAAGCTTTTTATTATACACCTATTGCAAATACAGTTTTTGCTCACATGTCATATGGTTGTAACCGTTAGTTGCTGTCCACGTAGAGTGACTTTAGTTATTTATTAGCATTAACCCTCATAACAAGTCAGGTAACGCAATATTTTAGAGATTTGAGGGTCTACTGATGAAGCAACAAATCTGGGATGGAATAAGCTTCAAACTGTTTCAGCATACTTGGATAGCAATATCGCATACATAACAACCCGTCTCCCAGACACTATACAAAAACGTACATGTTTTTTTTCCAAACGTACATGTTGCTCATGGACACACTGAAGTCAGAAAAAAAGAGTTCCCAACTCAGGAAACCATCCTAGGAGCACATCAATGCAGATTATAACCCAGCTTTGCAGTTCCCCTCCGGTCTGCAGAGTATTGTAGTGTCTTCCAGCTAACTGCTTTTGGTGTTATGGCCTGCAATTTGCTGTTTTGGTTGATTCTCACCCCTCTCCTCAACATATTTTATTAGACGCATCAAAAAGCGCTATGACTAACCAATTGTGCACTACCTACCACTAAATAGCAGACAGACAAAGTCAGCAACTAGCTGGTGAACATACCGGATTATTAGCAGATAGAAATTTAGATATTTCACTCATGAGCTGGTGGAGACCAAACTAGAGCTGAAAGGAGAGTGAATTTTGTATTTACATTTGCCAGGTGGCCAGAAGCACTCATAACGCATGCTAATGTTGCTGCATGCTTACTGGATGTGCAAATAGGCCACTGCTTTCTATCAGTTATAAGGTAATAATATGTCAACGTTACTTTTATTGTGCACTGCCCCTACATGGAAAAAAAAACTATGAAAATTATTATTTTGATTTGAATTATATTAGACTGATTAGATTAGATTCAATCTCTAGTTACAAACTTGCTAAATTTCCCACAAACGACATACATATTTATTACAAGTCACACACAATGCCAGTCCTGTGTCTCTGCTTCCTCACCTTTGAAAGAGCTTCTCTTCCTCGGCTTTGAGGTTTTGATTGAATCCTCCCATGGAGTGGCTGATCCTGGCATCACAGTTGAGATTCTTTGGCTTATAGCAGAACCAAGGCTCGCCTGTACGGAGGTCAGTGTAATTGCACAGCGGCTGCTGGGTTGGACGTAGGCAGACGTTACAGGTAGTAGTTTCAGAAAGAGAGCCAGAACGGAAGAGGCTGTGGAAATAAACCCTGTCTGGCTGTTCACTGGTCAGCCTGCGCAGCACTGTGACAGCCTCACTAGGGTGAACCAGCGTCACCTGATGGGACAGAGAACCAGAATTTTCACTAAGTCCAGTCATATCAAAAAAGGCAAATCAAATGAATACTGCTGCACACTATGTATTAGGCGTGCACAAGTTTGAGCTTTAGTCTACAATCTCTGGTGAACTGACCATTCACTCAACTAAACACCTCGAACAGAGATCTTTGAATCACAGCTTATCAACTGTAACTAGGCACAGCAGGAATGTGAAACTTTCAAACTTTTTTTTTTTACAGGTTTATATTTGGTATATCCCGTTCAGGCTAACATTAGCGGCCTCACCTCAACCTGTGCGCTTCCTTCCCAGAGTAAAGAGAACACAGCAGAGTAGGAGCCATTGAGATGATCCACCACTTGTCCAGCCACACCTGCACCAAGCTTCAGGTTGTGCAGCCGGGTGAGTACGACGTCTCCCCCAGACTTCTTGGGACGGCCCTGGAAGTCATACATTTTAATCATAATCTCCAGCTGATCCCCTACATGCCAACGTCCTCCTCCTCTCCCTGGGAGAATGATGAATTTGCTGTGTGCAGAATCACTGGTCTGCTCCAGGGAAAGAGGATCTAGTAGAAGTGGAGTTTCAGGCCAAGCAATGGAGTCTAGTAGGAGGCGTTCCTCCACAGATTCTTCCTTGGACAGTGATTGGAAAGTGCAGAAGACTTGATTGATGTCACGGTCTGGGGCTGGGATGGTGGGTTTCACTTTATGCTGGTCGAGAGAGAAGGTGATGAAGATGCATCAAACAAGTGTACTAACACAACATCAAGACATCCAATTCACTCTACGTGGACAGCAAACTAACCGTTATCACCATATTAAAAATTACATGTTTGCAAAATATGTATATGCAATATGTGATTGTGCACAAATCAACGTTCTGTATACTTCTTTTTGTCCCTTGTACACTTTATTCCTCTTTTTGCAATAAAGATTCAGGGATGAAAAAAAGATTCTGATTATTCCGACACCACATGAATGCTCCGCTCACCTCTCCCTTTCCAAGCGTGCAGGAGTTGGCTCCTGTGCTAAATAATATCTGTGGTCCTCCATTTGTTACTTCTTCTTCTTTTTCTTGTTTGTACGTACACATTCAACGTAGGCTTGGGCGATCTTCTCTATTTTCATATCGTCTGATCATGGCTACTTGAGATCACCGATTGGCAATCTGATCGCCAGGGGACAGTGTTACGTTGCAGCATATTAGTGAAATGCCAGCATGGAAGAAATAGGCTTATTACCTTTAAGAGAATCCACCAAAACATCTTTAAATGCTCAGTACAGTGTTTCCCACAGAATTACCATGTAACCATGGCAAGCAAGCGAACAAGCAGAGGCGCTGAGCAAATCAATGCGCTGTGCGCAACTCCACAGTGAATTATGGTTTTACTCAAATAAATCAGTGAATGGGAAACAGTGCAGTGTGGTGCAGATTCTAGAGACAGTTTTTGTGTCAACTTAGTTCTGATCTGAAAATCATCGCATTAAAAACCAATCACTGATCATCCCTAATTCTACGTAGTGAGAAACGCTCTCTGAAGAGTCCATTTTCGGCTACTGTAGAAACATGGTGGCGCAACTGGGCGACAGTGGACCCCTGATATATGTAGCTAGAAATGGCTCATTCTTAAGTAATAAAAACCTATCCCTTCATTTTGTAAGGTCTTTATACACCACTGAAAACATAGTTGGATGGATATTGCATTGCATTTCTGTCAATAGATTCTCCTAAATATTACACACTGAACCTTTAAATCTGTTGTGGTGGCAGCCCGGCTGACGGTGAGTGTCCTGGTTTTTTCTACTTTTTATCAGTTTTTCTGCTTTTTCCCTCGGTTTCCTGTTCTCTGCCCGCCTCTCTGTGTTTTCTCCCCCGTGTGCTCTCTCTCCCTCTGCTCCTGAGCCCAGCCAACTACCTGCACCTGCAACCCATCATCCACCTCGTCAGCCTGCCACACCTGCCAGTAATCAACCTCATCCCAGCCTGTATTTCAACCCCGGTTCTCCACACCATCCTTGCTTGATCGTCGTTGCTCCATACCTGGTGCCACTCCTGTGTTCAGGCTTCCTTGTTTCTTGTTTTTTCAAACTTACCCTGTGCCTTGTCATTGTCTCCCCCTAACCTTGTCTCTCTGTTTGTTTCCCTCCCAGGTACACTCACCCTCGTCCTCCGCTCGGCTGGGCTCATCCACTGGCCCACTCCCCTTCGGACCTCCCTCTCGGCGTCCTCCCTGTTCCCCTGCCTCTCCTCGCTTCCTCGGCCCGTGTTCCCCGGCTCCCTGGCCCCCTGTCTCCTTGGTTCCCCGTGCCAGTACTTCCCCGACGTCCTCCTCTCCCTCCACTCCAGTCCCTCTCACCCTTTTTTCCCCCAATAAACCTCCTTCCCTCTGAGTGCAGCATTTGGGTCCTCTCTGTCCACACACCACACCCCGTAACAGAACGATCAAGCCACGCATGGACCCAGCTCACTCACCCTCCCCCCTCTCCACCGACTCCTTGGAATTTGAGTCCTGGCTCCGGGACTTCCTCAAGCTCAAAGAGCTGTGGAAGGGAGCCATAAATGACGGCCTGAAGAAGGCTTTCCGCGCCAGGGCTCAACAGCTGCTGTGGGCTGAGCCTCGCCTGAGGGATTTCGTCCCACCATGGGATGCCAGCTTCCTCCACGCCCTGGCCCTTCCCCCCGCCAAGGAGCCCCTAAGCGCGCCCCTGCCGGTGTCTGCATCTGGTCCGTTACCTCGGCCTGAGCTCGGAGACTGCTGGACCGGACCGGAGGTGGGCCTGGCGGCCGTTAGCCCCTCCACAGAGGATCTCTGCCAGGTGAGGACCCTCGCGGACAGTCTTCTTGGGGACTTAAGGGTGGAGGATTGGCACAAGAGGCTGGACGCGCTAGTCGGCTTCGAGAGGGCTCTGGGTCAACAACCGCGCCTACTGCGTACTCCAGGCATGGCTGAGCTGCTTTGGGAGGTGGGTCGCCTCAAGGAAGCCCTGCGATCGGCCCTGAATTCCCCCGGTGCTCTTCTTGCTGGGCTTAGCATGCGGCCCGCTGGTCCCCTGCCTGTCCCTCTAGCGGCGGGCGCCGCTAGCCTCCAGTCAGTCCCTCCTGATCCCCAGCTCACTAGCGCGGACTTGGCGGACGGACCGGCTTCAGCCCCGCCGGTGGTCCGGCCGACCCCTGCTCCTCGTGTTCTGTTGGCGGACGGACCGGCTTCAGCCCCGCCGGTGGTCCGGCCGACCCCTGCTCCTCGTGTTCTGTTGGCGGACGGACCGGCTTCAGCCCCGCCGGTGGTCCGGCCGACCCCTGCTCCTCGTGTTCTGCTGGCGGACGGACCGGCTTCAGCCCCGCCGGTGGTCCGGCCGACCCCTGCTCCTCGTGTTCTGCTGGCGGACGGACCGGCTTCAGCCCCGCCGGTGGTCCGGCCGACCCCTGCTCCTCGTGTTCTGTTGGCGGACGGACCGGCTTCAGCCCCGCCGGTGGTCCGGCCGACCCCTGCTCCTCGTGTTCTGTTGGCGGACGGACCGGCTTCAGCCCCGCCGGTGGTCCGGCCGACCCCTGCTCCTCGTGTTCTGTTGGCGGACGGACCGGCTTCAGCCCCGCCGGTGGTCCGGCCGACCCCTGCTCCTCGTGTTCTGTTGGCGGACGGACCGGCTTCAGCCCCGCCGGTGGTCCGGCCGACCCCTGCTCCTCGTGTTCTGTTGGCGGACGGACCGGCTTCAGCCCCGCCGGTGGTCCGGCCGACCCCTGCTCCTCGTGTTCTGTTGGCGGACGGACCGGCTTCAGCCCCGCCGGTGGTCCGGCCGACCCCTGCTCCTCGTGTTCTGTTGGCGGACGGACCGGCTTCAGCCCCGCCGGTGGTCCGGCCGACCCCTGCTCCTCGTGTTCTTTTGGCGGACGGACCGGCTTCAGCCCCGCCGGTGGTCCGGCCGACCCCTGCTCCTCGTGTTCTGTTGGCGGACGGACCGGCTTCAACCCCGCCGGTGGTCCGGCTGACCCCTGTTCCTTGCTCCGAGGCCCTCAGCCCAGCTGCCTTATCCCTGACTCCCCCCGCTGCTGTCGCACTGCCAGCCCCACGCCCGGCTCCCCGGCCTCAGAAGAGGTGGTCTCGACCCCTAGCCCGTCCTTTGGGCCGCCCGCCCGAACTCGCTGGCCTGTCTCGCCTTGCTCCCCGGCCTCTGGAGAGGCCACCACGCCCGGCTCCCCGGCCGCCACGCCCGGCTCCCCGGCCTCTGGTGAGGTCGCCACGCCCGGCTCCCCGGCCTCTGGTGAGGTCGCCACGTCCGGCTCCCTGCCCGGCTCCCCGGCCTCTGGTGAAGTCGCCACGTCCGGCTCCCTGCCCGGCTCCCCGGCCTCTGGAGAGGTCGCCACGCCCAGCTCCCCGGCCTCTGGAGAGGTCATCTCGCCCCCTAGCCCGTCCCTCGGGCCGCCCGCCCAAACTCTCTGGCTTGTCTCGCCTTGCTCCCCGGCCTCTGGAGAGGTCGTCTCGCCCCCTAGCCCAGCCCTCGGGCCGCCCGCCGGGCACCCCTGGTCCGCCGGACCCTCCCGGATCCCCTGGTCCGCCCTCGGGCCGCCCGCCGGGCTCCCCTGGTCCGCCCTCGGGCCGCCCGCCGGACCCTCCTGGCTCCCCTGGTCCGCCCTCGGGCCGCCCGCCGGACCCTCCTGGCTCCCTGGTCCGCCCTCGGGCCGCCCGCCGGACCCTCCTGGCCCCTGGTCCGCCCTCGGGCCGCCCGCCGGACCCTCCTGGCTTCCCTGGTCCGCCCTCGGGCCGCCCGCCGGACCCTCCTGGCTCCCCTGGTCCGCCCTCTGGCCGCCCGCCGGGCTCCCCTGGTCCGCCCTCGGGCCGCCCGCCGGACCCTCCTGGCTCCCCTGGTCCGCCCTCTGGCCGCCCGCCGGGCTCCCCTGGTCCGCCCTCGGGCCGCCCGCCGGGCTCCCCTGGTCCGCCCTCGGGCCGCCCGCCGGGCTCCCCTGGTCCGCCCTCGGGCCGCCCGCCGGGCTCCCCTGGTCCGCCCTCGGGCCGCCCGCCGGACCCCCCTGGCTTCCCTGGTCCGCCCTCTGGCTCCCCTGGTCCGCCCTCGGGCCGCCCGCCGGGCCCCCCTGGCCCGCCCTCGGGCCGCCCGCCGGACCCCCTGGCTTCCCTGGTCCGCCCTCTGGCTCCCCTGGTCCGCCCTCGGGCCGCCCGCCGGACCCTCCTGGCTCCCCTGGTCTGCCCTCGGGCTCCCTGTCCCGCCGGACCCTCCTGGCTCCCCTGGTCTGCCCTCGGGCTCCCCTGTCCCGCCGGACCCTCCTGGCTCTCCTGCTCTGCATTCGACTTGCCCCCCTGAACTTCCTGGCTCCCCCTGTCCGCCCTCGGGCTGCCCGTCGGACCAACCCTGCTCCCCTGAACTTCCTGGCTCCCCCTGTCCGCCCTCGGGCTGCCTGTCGGACCAACCCTGCTCCCCTGAACTTCCTGGCTCCCCCTGTCCGCCCTCGGGCTGCCCGTCGGACCAACCTGACCCCCCTGAACCCCTTGGTCCCTCTGTTTCGCCCTCGGGACGTTCCGCCCGAACCCCTTGGTCCCCCTGTTCCGCCCGAACCCCTTGGTCCCTCTGTTCCGCCCTCGGGACGTCCGCCCGAACCCCTTGGTCCCTCTGTTCCGCCCTCGGGACGTCCGCCCGAACCCCTTGGTCCCTCTGTTCCGCCCTCGGGACGTCCGCCCGAACCCCCTGGTTCCCCAGCTCCGCCCTCTGGCACCCTGTCTGAACCCCCTGGTCCCCCAGCGCTACCCTCTGGCACCCTGTCTAGCCCTGAGTTTTCAGTTCTGCCCTGCCTGTTCCCCTAACTCTTCCCTGTCCTGAAGCCCTCCCTGAACTCCCAGTTTGGTTTTGGACCCTGGACCCCCGTCAGCCGGACCCCAGTACATCTTCCCCCCCGTGTTCACCTGCCAAACCCCCTGTCCTATAGGAAGGCCGCCGGGAGGCGTCCATTGAGGAGGGGGCCCTGTTGTGGTGGCAGCCCGGCTGACGGTGAGTGTCCTGGTTTTTTCTACTTTTTATCAGTTTTTCTGCTTTTTCCCTCGGTTTCCTGTTCTCTGCCCGCCTCTCTGTGTTTTCTCCCCCGTGTGCTCTCTCTCCTCTGCTCCTGAGCCCAGCCAACTACCTGCACCTGCAACCCATCATCCACCTCGTCAGCCTGCCACACCTGCCAGTAATCAACCTCATCCCAGCCTGTATTTCAACCCCGGTTCTCCACACCATCCTTGCTTGATCGTCGTTGCTCCATACCTGGTGCCACTCCTGTGTTCAGGCTTCCTTGTTTCTTGTTTTTTCAAACTTACCCTGTGCCTTGTCATTGTCTCCCCCTAACCTTGTCTCTCTGTTTGTTTCCCTCCCAGGTACACTCACCCTCGTCCTCCGCTCGGCTGGGCTCATCCACTGGCCCACTCCCCTTCGGACCTCCCTCTCGGCGTCCTCCCTGTTCCCCTGCCTCTCCTCGCTTCCTCGGCCCGTGTTCCCCGGCTCCCTGGCCCCCTGTCTCCTTGGTTCCCCGTGCCAGTACTTCCCCGACGTCCTCCTCTCCCTCCACTCCAGTCCCTCTCACCCTTTTTTCCCCCAATAAACCTCCTTCCCTCTGAGTGCAGCATTTGGGTCCTCTCTGTCCACACACCACACCCCGTAACAAAATCATCTTTAAGGACCCAGTTGCTGGGAGTGGAGGGAGGAATGAGAGGGTCTGTGTTTTGCTTTGTTTATGGTTATACAGAGTTGCATATAGATACATAGAGAAGGGCTAGAATTGGTCTTTGGGTGCCAAGGTTCCCTCTGGGACTCTCACTTTATTGTCGTATGTTGTCTTTATGTTGTGCTGTGTTTGTGTTGTGCCTTACTTTTACAATGAAAACATGTACCCCATATTAGGAATTGCGCTCATGCGTACACCACTGATTGTTACTTATGCACCCCATTACCACTATTATTATTGCTTACTTATTTTATCATATTTGAATAAATAGAGACCTGAACAGCTACAATATGGCCCAGTCAAGATAGTAAATGTCTAAATTTCACCATATTCCTTTACTTTAAATTTTTTGATTAAAATTGAAGGATAACATTAATCAAGGGGACTACATCCTACATAAAAAAAGTAGACTTTTTGGAGTGCTTCATTAACCTTGAGTCTGGGGTTGAAGGCAGTTTTCCTATAATAATAATATTAATCATAATAATACATTTTAAAAACATAACAAATAACAAAACATATATAGCAAAATATATGAACATTAGGTAAAAACATGTGGTCCAGAAATACATAAGAGTGTAGGGGCGACCATATAAATAACAAATAACAAACAGCAGCAGGTGCAATACAACATTATTTGAAGTAAAAAATCTAGTCTAAAAAGGTGAGCTTTGATAAGTGATTTGAAAGAGTACATGTCACTGCAATCTCGGACGTGTCTGGGTAAGTAGTTCCAAAGGGCCTGCGATGGTGAAAGCTCTGTCGCCCTAGGTACGGTGCTCAGTCCTGATTTGTGGGGAGAGGAGGTTAATTTCAGGGGAGCAGAGGTTACGGGAGAGATTGTGGCGGTGGAGCAGGTCTGTGAGGTAGGAAGGGGCCTTGTTATGGAGGGCTTTATGTGTGAGGAGGAGGATTTTGTACTGAATGCGTTGGGGAACAGGGAGCCAGTGAAGATTCTGGAGGACAGAGGTGATGTGGTCAGGGTTGCGTGTGTGGGTGAGGAGGTGGGCAGCAGAGTTTTGGATATATTGAAGTTTATTTAGGGCTTTGGCAGGTGAACCATAGAGGATGCTATTACAGTAGTCAGTTCTGGATGTAATGAAGGTGTGGATCAGGGTTTCAGCAGCAGAGAAGGTGAGTGGTTGAGGTGAAAGAAGGATGTCCTGGTGACATGGTTGATTCAAAAGTGTGTTCAAAAGTGGGGTTGCAGTCAAAGATGACTCCAAGGTTGCAGATGTGTGGGGATGGAGACAAGGTGAAGTTGTTGATGGAAAGGCTGAAGTTGTTGGTGTTTTTGTGAGTGATTTGGGGCCAGTGATGAACATGTCAGATTTATTGAAGAAAAAGTTGGTTTGCATCCAGGTTTGTCGGTGAGGCAGTTGGTCAGAGTTGCAGAGGTGTATGTAGTGATGGATTTGGTGGAGATGTAGATCTGGATGTCATCGGCGTAGCAGTGGAAGTGGAGGCCATATCTACATATGATAATATGGAGTGGCAGGATATAAATGATGAACAAGAGAGGACCAAGCACCGAACCTTGGGGGACGCCTTATGACAAAGGAGCAGTGGAGGAGGTGCAGTTATTGATGTTGATGAACTGTTGTCTGTTGGTGAGGCAAGAGCAGAGCCAGGAGAGTGCGGTGCCAGTGCTGCAGTGAGGTCGAGCATGATTAGGATGGTGAGGTGACCAGAGTTGGCGGAGAGGAGGAGAGGAGGAGGTCATTGGTTCTTTTGATGAGGGCTGTTTCAGTGCTATGTTGTGAGCGGAATCCAGATAGAAATGGTTCGAACTGGTTGTTAGTGGTGAGGTGGGTTTGAATTTGAGCAGCAACAACACGTTCTAGGATTTTTGATAGGAAGGGGAGATTGGAGATAGGTCGGAAATTGGACATAATGGTTGAGACCAGGTTTCTTGAGGATGGGCGTGACAGCTGCAACTGAGTGTTGTGGGGACTGATCCGGATGTGAGGGAGGAATTAATGATTTTCATGATGAGTAGGGTGAAGAGGGTGATGGATGGAAGGCAGGTCGTGATGAGGGATGATGGGATGGGGTCTAAGCTGCAGGTGGAGTTATTCATTTTTGTGGTGAATTAGGGTTAGACGGAAAACAGTCTCCAACAAATACTCTTTATTCTTTATTTGATTAATTTTTGCTTAAAATTACAGTGCCTACCTGTTTTACGAGCATCAGTTGTCAATTTTAAAACATACTGTATATATCTGTGACCCATTTCTAAAGATTTATGTCTTCAGTAGGAACGAATGGGAACCAGTAGGTTGGAACACATTGATGGTTTTGGTATTGTCATTAGATGGAAAGAACAGAATAATGCCTTCCATGTCCTTTAATTAGCGAAGCTGCTGCTGTCAGCAAAGCAGTGCAAGATTTACAAGGTGAAACTATGTTAACTCAAGTTGCAATGAAGTACATTGCTGTTACTCTGAGCCACATTGCACTCTAACAAAATCCTGAAATCTGACATTTATGCTTCAAATGATCCCACTAAAACCAAGTTCTCACCTCCAGGAAATCCATCTTGCGTAGCACAAAGATGAAGCCAAACACAGCCTGAGAGAGGACGATGAAGAAGATGACGATGATTCTGTACTTTGTGAGGCGCATGCTGACCACCTTTCTTATGCAAGCTCTGACCTTCATGATCAGTGTTCAGTCTTCATCTCTGGCCGCCAAATTGCACTATGATCACTTCATCTGCTCCTGGATTTTTTTAAAAAGGGGGACATCTTGTTATGATAAAAAGTATTACTTGCATAAACTTGAACTCAAATGGCAAATGTCTGGCTTTCAATCATTAGGACTAAACTAAACAGTTACCCAGGACATTGATGGATCAACCAACAACTAAGTCTACAACCAAAGACAGCAGCCTTCCAGTTCAACATGATGATTCATTCCCAGGTGATGCTATGATGTACACTATTTAACTACATTTGGACAATGATGTGTTTTGGAACTACATTTCTGACACCACACTTGCAGATTGTGGTTCCCTTACAACAAGTTGCACAAACAATCTGTTTTCACTAGTGTCCTGTTAATTACAGTTTTGCACAATTATTCAAATGTTTTTCTGCCAAGACTGCAAATGCAGATGATGTAAAAGAAATATGTGCCGGGAAAAAACAAACAAATGAACAATCTCAATTTTTTCAGCTTTAGTTTACAGGGAACATCAGGAGCAGCTCCAAACAGGACTTTTGGGGCCAATCATAGATTGCTTGAAGCAGTATTTATTTAATTTTTCTTAAAAACATAGTACAATAAGTATTATAATTAAGAGATGAGAAACATGCTACTATACAGGCTACTTGTGAATTTCACCCCCCCAATTTTTTTAAATTTATTGTTAAAACCTTATGCTTGGGACTTTAATCAATTGCCTGAAGTGTTTTACTGGGTGCATGTGTGGGCATGGTCGCCGTGATTATGTGGTTGCCATGGTGACATGGGTGAGAGTGCAGACGCTCTGGTCAGAGCTGTCCCTGTTATGACCAGAGGTAAGCTGCTGTTGAACTGTGCTCCACCCATATAAAAGTTTATAAAAGTTAATAGGTTATGTATGTTATGTCCCACTCACCCTGTGTGAGAATTTTTAAGTAATTCGGTCTCAAACCTAAAGGCTAACGTTAGCATGCTAGGCGGCCCCAGTACAGAGGGGAGGAAACATTGTGTATTATGGCTAATGGCTGAATTCTGTCTGTTATCAGGAGAGCTACATCTGATTGACACACATAGACCTAGCTCATGTTTGCTGTCTTTCAAATTGTGAATGCAGGTATCGAGATGTCCTTTTTGTATTTTGATTTTAGGGTAATTGATTACATCTCTGCCATGTTTGTGCCTTTTGGAGAGTTTTGTATGCAATTACCAGATGAATAATATGTCTTGCTGTGTAGTAACTGTCCAAGAAGCCAGTGCTCCAGTTTTTTCGGTGCGTGAATTTCTAGCATGTTATTTATTTGTTAGCAATAATTAGCACACATTGGTGTGAGCACTCGCTGTAAAAAACTTGTTAGCTTATCTCTTGGTTGGTGCTGTAGCACGTGTTTTTATCATGAGCATGTGAAACATTCCTAATAGTTAATTTGTTAAAGAGGAAAAAAAAAAAAAAGCCTTCGATTGAATGGCCTGTGCATTACTAACTGAGCTAACCAGACCCACTAGCCTATTTGTCAACCCCTGACCTACAGCATTAAAAACAGCATTAATAACGCTGAAACAGCACAAGAGATCCTGCTAGATATTCAGTTCTTCCTTACAACTTCATAAAATTTTAACAACTCCGTTTTAACACATTCGTGTTTACATACATACGAACCTGCGTGATGTGATAACTCAGTTTCAACAATTCACTACCACATCGGAACATATGTCTGTCTGTACCTGTCCCTGTGAGCGCACCCTGTTCTCGCTGTTGCAGAGCTGAGCAGCATAATCACCGCCTGCATGAGCAGCTTTTCTGTTCCCCTGCAAGTGCTCCCCACAGTATATCTGTATATTAGTATATTTGTTACACAGTCTAATTTCTTCATTCATTAGAAAGATTTTAATTTTCAGTTTTTTCCTCCATTAACTTATTATGGAGATCGTTAAAGTCAGAGAGATATGAGGGAGAGATTCTGAATGTGCAGAACATTTTGAACATGAGCAGAAAACTTGCTGAAACACAGGAGCTATCTAAGTCCAGGAGTTTGAATGACAATCAGTTCATTTATAATTAAGGTGGAAAGGTGCCGCATGCACATTTAAGAGGTTACTTCCCCAAACAACTGATTCAGCAGGGATTGTGTTCACTCAGCAGGGATTTTATTGAGTGAAAACAAGTGATCTACAGGAGAATACATATTTAAAAGTAATAGCCAGAATGCCTGAGAGCCTTACTCTATTATATTCTATTGTTTGTTTTGTTTTGAATTTGTACCTGCTGCCTGTTTTTTTCTCTTTAGCCTATGTAAACAAAGACATTTCACCATAAATTAATGCAGAAAAGGGGGGAGATCACCCAGACCTCCCTGTCCGCTCCAGTGCATTTCTACAAAATATTTACCCCATAAATTCACTAGAATGAAAGAAAACCGTCTCTGTTTGAAACATTTTGTGGGGGCAGTATAAAATCTTACCCAGGGCTCCAACAATGTGAAGGACGGCCCTGGTAAAACTGAATGTGTTTTTTGTTAAAACTCAGAGGAAAATGTTTCCCATACTGAGAAACTGTTCTCATACTGAGAGATTCTGGTCAGACATGGAGTTTATTCAAGCTTATGTCATTCTGGTGTTTCTTTTTGTTTTAAGGATGTTTTCTTTTGTGTTTTTGATTTCAGGAGGGATAAGAGAGGAAAATATTTCATAGAAAATCTTTTATTCTTACTTGCTGAATACCATATCCACAGATGTACTGGTTCTAAACCGTTCTTCCCTTTCTTTAAGATTGATCTTAATGTTTTGGACCATAAAATAGGCTAATCATGAAATTATAAAGCTCAAAGGACTGTACAATGTGCTGACCTAAATACTGAAACTCTCAACAGAAATTGGTGCTTTAATCCAGATTTTTTCGTGTATCCCTGAAAAAAGGAAAGGTTGTTTGTTTCTTTATAGGTATATAAAATTTACGTAAACAACTGCCAGGAATATGTTCACGAGGCAGTCCGCAGCTGCTGCACACGGCACGCGCAGCGTCAGGCAAGTTTGGAAACCAGGAGGAAAACACCGGAAATGCAACAGTTGGATTACTCTAAACGTTCACAGAATATAAACTTTGGATCTTTTATCACCATTTATGAACCTCACAAAGAAAATAATACTATATCGTTTTTAACATTAGGCCTTGTTTGCAGTAGTAGGCCTAATCATTACGTCAGTTTTCACTTTAGCTGTAATTACGTAGGCTACATCAGAGAGAGAGAGAGAGAGAGAGAGAGCAACTAGGTTTCGTTTTTTATGAAAACGCCTTTGATTCTTCTGATCGTTTTACCTTTACGGACTAAAGGAATATACATTATCGAGGAATGGACACATATTCGGACTTTATGCTTCAAAAGGAGGGACCACTTTCTTCCGTCTCTCTTGTTTACCATGCCAGCAGTCGATATCTATCGTAAATAAACACATTGTTGCTTGTTTCCCGTAAAATAAACTGAACGATTGAATTGTGGAGAATCTAACCGATCTAACGATGTACAGCATGTCCGTTTTGACAAATGTTAAAACATTTTATTTGTTCTGTATCTTAGCAGATAGAACCAGAACTCGTACGTTCATATTTATACAAAATACAATCAACAAATAAATAAGATGAATTATTATAGGTAGCCTAAATGATAAAAGTAGTTCAAATCAGCCTCAACTTTACCAGCTGCAACATTAAAGTGATACATGCATCAACACAATACCATGATATATATTTCTGAAATGGGCCATTGTGCACAACTGAAGGCTACTTGTGGTACTTTAAGTAGGCTATAGCCTTTGATGCTAATACTTTGATACTTCTACAAAGTACAACATTTCCCTGTTGTGGAGTAGTAGGTCTATCTCAAAACTATACACATATTAGAAAATTTAGTGGCAACATTTAGTTTTATGATGTCTATAAAACCAGACTTTAAATATAGGCTACTCAAATAAATCATGTTTTACCTGAGCAGAGACTCATTTCGAGGCAACATGGAGATGATCTCTTGGTGGGATTCTGCAGTTTCCTTTTGTAGACAATTTTGTTCTCTTTGCTCAACATTCAGGAAATACATGTGTGCAGAGCTCCACATGCTATTAGGCAATTTAACTTGCATATGCCCCTAAAATAGATGCACCAGAACAAGTATTTACAAGCACTGAAACATTTACAGTGGGCTACATTACTGCAGTAATCACAGTTTTAAATCAAACTGAGCTGTATGAAGCTGTAACTGATCAATAAACAATAATTTGTCATGCTGGGATCTGTCCCACTGATGATGGGACTGTCATAGTTATCATCTTTAAGATGATGTGAATATTTCTGAGTGACGATGATTGTGGAGCAGCTGAAACAACTTAAAGTGAGTTTTCCTGCATAGGCTATAATCTTAATGTGTTTTGACACTATTTCATTAAATGCGAAATGAGCACAAATTTTAATTTAAATTAGCCTAGATGTCTAAAAATGTAGGCTACACTCAGTTTGAACCTGGACACATTTTCAACTACAAATCACCTAAATAATTATAATGGGGATCGGACTATGTCTTTACAATCCTAGGTCAATAAGTAAACTATGTCTTCTCTGTTTTGATCCATATTTTCATCTTTACTTATTGCTACCTAAATTTTGTGCCGTGAGGTTCCAGGAATTTAAAAATCCAATGTAACATACAGTGAATAGGCTTTCTGCACTTGATCATTAATTCAGGTCTGGTAAATGAATAAGAGGGCTGTACTGAATAAAATGTGGACTAAGATTGTTAACTTATTGACTCCTTCCCCCACTCCTGTCTTTTAAGATAAATGTGATTGTCTGCATTGGCAGCACTCATATTTCTAGTACCAAGGTATCCAAAGGCTTTGCTCTTTATTTACCCGTTGCCCTAGTGAAGAGTAGTATTGGAGCTCCACTGATGATCACACACTTCCATGAGGTTTCAAACAAACTCAGAGTTGATCGAAATAGGCCTCATTCTGATCAGCTGTTCTGGAACTGAAAATTCTGAGTTTCCCATCTCAGACTTAATCTACTCAGAGGTCAGGGTTCAGCTCAGAGATTGTTGAACCTGCTTTCTGAAACAGGGCCCATGCTGTAGATAGTGCATCAGCAGTGGACAGATGTAGATTTATCTTCTTAACCACCCACATGTGACACATGTGAAGTATGCCCCAGTGTGGTGACCATCTTCTTCTAACAGATTTGCATAGCTGTTTAAAAAAAAACAGCAGACTCCCGCTCCAAAGCCACTAATTAACATACAGCATGAAAATAAAAAACGAAGATGTTAAATTCCAAAAAGCTTCAGAATTCATCCGTCTGGGTCTGTTTTCTGTCACATCATCAACAAACACTATGACCCAGTGCTACTGGAAGCCATGCATGCCCATGCCATCACACTTCCCCCAACCGTGTTTTACAGATGATTTTGAATGCTTCAGATCATGAGACGTTCCAAGCCTTCTCTTTACCGTTTTCTTCCCATCATTCTGTCACAGGTAGATCTTAGTTTCATCTGTCCAACGAATGCTGTTTAAGTCTAATCTGTCCTGTCTATTCATGAGGCTTATGAATGGATTGCACCTTGTGGTGAACACTCTGTATTTGCTCTAGTGAATTATTCTCTTTATGATAGACTTGAATAATGATTTGCCTACCTCCTGAAGAGTGTTCTTCACATGGCTGGATGTTGTGAAGGTTTTTTTCTTTACAATGGAAAAGATCCTACGATCATGCACCACTGTTGTCTTCCGTGGACGTCGAGGCCTTTTTGTGTTGGAGTGCTCACCAGTGCGTTCTTTTTTTCTCAGAATGTAACTGTTGATTTGGCCACTCCTAATGTTCCTGCTATCTCTCTGATGCAATGTTTATTTGTTGCAGCCTAAGGATGGCCTGTTTCGCTTGCACTGAGAGCTCCTTTCACCCGATGTTGTGAGTTCACAGCAGCACTTAACAAATGTGAATGCCCATCTGGAATCAACTCCAGACCTTTTACCTTCTTAACTGATAACACACCTGTCCATGAAACAGCTTTTGAGTCAATTCTCTAATTATGTTTGGTCCCTTGAAAAAGAGGGGGCTACATATTAAAGAGCTTTATTTCCTAAACCCAATGTGATATATAATTAAGCTGAGAGACTGCACTTTAAGCCCATATTCATTATTTAACAGCAACTTGAAGATGTTTAAGTAAACAGCCAAAATAACAAAACTTGTATCAGTGTCCAAATGGACTTCACTGTAGCTGTCTAATCATAATGCTTTGTTTGCAAGTGATGAACAATCATCTGTTTTTTCTGTCTTTTATTACAGATCATTGATCATGAAACTCCAGTTGGAAGAACTTCTGTCAATTTTTTGTTAGTTTACTAACTGTGATGTCACTATTTAGGTTTGAGCGCATCTTTAGGCCAACATGCACTACTTCAGTTCTTCCTTCAGTCCATGAGGAGAACCCACAGAGATGGAAAGAGAGGGAAACATTATACATCTGATTGTTGGTGGAAAAAAACCTGTATTTTGATGACGTAAATGTTCTCTATCTCTTCAGTGAGTCTTTAGCAACATAACTATTATTATGCGTCTTCTGCTGAACTCTACTTCACAGCACAATCCCAGCATTTCTTCAGAATCTTTAGCGATGATGCCAGAAAGGATCAACTTGGAAATCGGTGGTTGTCGGTGTGAGATATGCAAGTTAAAGTGAACATACATTTACTATAACCTCCTTTATGGACGGGTATGGTAACTGATGAAAACTGATACAACAGTCAAAAATTATATATCAACCATGAAGAAATATAGTGGAAGGTGCCAGTTAGATGTGCAATTACACATCCTGTCGTTATATGTTTATATGATACAAAAATTACTTTAAAATGAAATGGTATTTTAGCTAAATTTAGGTGCTCAGTAAACTTGAATTTTGTCTTACTGAGATCTGGTTTTGAGGGAGGAAAAAAAACTAACAGACTTTTTGGGGGAGTAAGTAATGCATGGATCTATATCTCATTTTCTTTCAGCATATAATCAGGTTTGAAGTTGAACTGACAAAGAAAAAAAGTAGTAGTTTTGTTTTGAATAATTTCCTCCATCTGCCATCTGAGTTTAGTTTCACACACGTGTTCATATGCATGCTGCCATCTTTCAGCCTTTTCACTTCACATGTTGTAGTGTTATATTTGTCCAACAGATGGCAGGATAGAGATATATTAAAAACCGAGAGTGCGGGTTCTGTGATCCTGATCTGGTTACTTTCTTTCATTCTGTCTGTGTCTTTTTGGTTAGATTAGGCACAGGTCAGTTGGGTCTGAAAGCTCTGGGACAGATGTGTGGCAGTTGAATGCTATACTATACTATAGCTATATTGTTGAGGCCCTGTTTTGCAGAGACCCTGAGGGCTTAATTATTTTAGTTTATATTGTGCTTACATGGTGCATTTCACTGCAAGAAAATGTGTTTATAACTTTTGCCATTTGCCATTTTTACCCCTAATTTGTTAATATAGTTTATTAATATAATTTATTTATGAAAAAAAAAGCTGAAATAGCCATATCTGTATTTTGTACAGATGCATGTACGCTGACTTTGGACACAAACACAGTTGCCAAGTCTCTCTTTCTGCACGATAGTGGAAAGCAGGTGACGTGGGTCAGGGAGACACAGCAGTACCCAGATCACCCCGGCAGGTTTGAGAGTGTCTCCCAGGTGCTGTGTCGCGAAGGCCTCACCCGACGCCACTACTGGGAGGTGGAGTGGCGAGGACGCTGGGTGGACGTTGCTGTGGTGATGAGGGGGATCCGTCGGAGGGCTGGCTCTCACCTCTGTGGGTTTGGATACACAGATCAGTCCTGGAGTCTGTTCTGCTCTGAGGATCACTACAGCGCTCAGCATGACAACCAGCCTGTAGAAATACCAGCACCCCCGTCTCGCTCCCACAGGGTTGGAGTGTATCTGGACTGGCCTGGTGGCTCCCTGTCCTTCTACAGTGTCTCCTCTGGGACTCTCAGTCACCTTCACACGTTCCATGGCTCCTTTACTGAGCCTCTCTACCCCGGGTTTGGGATGGAGGAGGATGACTGCTCTGTCACTATTTGCACAGTAGAGTGTTTGCCAACATTAATTTCTCGGTCAGCTAGTGCAGAAAGAATTGAGGAATTTTGACTGCACGTTGATTTGGGTTGCTGAACATTGAAATGTGATTAATAGGAGCAAAAGAGAATTCTGAATGTTCACTTATGCTATCTAAATGGATTTCAAACCTACAAGAAAAAGTAATGTATATATGAAAACATGGCCAGTGTTTGACAGAGATGCTCATAAGTCTCTGAGCTAATTTCCAAGTCAAGTCTCAAGTCTTTGAGCTAGAGTTCAAGACAAGTCTCTCATTGGTATAATGAGTGTTGTATCACCTTCTACGTTCAATCCAGGCTGCTTATAACACTGCATATATTTAAGGAATTCTGTAACTTGTCTTTTTCATTTACAGAGCACAACCATATAATGTGCACTGCAACAACTAATCACAGCTTATAAACTACTGTAAGTCAACACATCCCCCCCAGACTTTCAGACCAGTTTAATGTCTATGAAGATTCTCAGTCATCCAGGTCATAGTTATCCAACGAAGGTTAAAATCAAGGGCAACTGGACTTGGTTGAAGATACTGGAAGACATTTCGTCCCTCATCCAAAGGACTTCTTCAGTTCTGACTGACTGGCAGGGAAACTCCGCTATTTAACCTCAGAGGCCTCAGGTGAAGATACCAACGATGGTCGTTCAGTCTTGGCCACAGGTAGTCTTAACGACTGTAACGACTGTCGTCACAGCAACCAGGAACACTAATGAACCAGCGGTATCGATGACCCGGGATAACGACCCCACTGAGGTTAAATAGCTGAGTTTCCCTGCCAGTCAGTCAGAACTGAAGAAGTCCTTTGGATGAGGGACAAAACGTCTTCCAGTAAGGGTAAAATAAATATGTTAATGTAGTTAATGTATATTCCTAAGCTTCTGACCTTTCAAAGGAGACCACAATTATGCATCTAGGCCTAATGGTTGAGGAGTTATTCCTGATTGATTTTGGGTATGTTATTTTAGGTGTTTTTCCTGGAAAAGGGTGTCTGTTTTCAGCAGGTTAAGTACGACTTGAGTACAAGTCTCAAATTCGCGTCCCCATCTCTGAGAGGTATAGCCAGATGGGAAAAGTCAGAGAACCAAGTCTGTAAAAACTGCTAGTGTTGAAATGTCACAGTTGTGAAAGTTGTGTGAAATACTTCATAAAAAGAGCAAGTTGCTTAAGAGAAATATGGGAAGTTACGGAGATGACTGGGTGTTTTGAGTTTGCTCCTAATCAGTCTGCATATCAGGAAGTGCCTTCATTTATCTAAAACAGAGGTGTGTTAGTTTAGTCAGTTGGAAAATGTGCCGTTTCTGTAGTTGACCAGGGATTCAAGGTTCACCCAACATATAGTAAATATTTGCAGACATAAAGGATTGGCTGTTAATGGTCGTATTTTACCATTTAGTCTTGTGAAAGTAAATGAACGTTAAATTGTCTGGTATCTCTCATTTCTAAGCCTGTCACTTTGCAAGGGTTGAGTTGTGAACTACAGTTTTTATTTGACATTCAGTGACACAGCAGCTGCCGGTGCGGTCAACATGTGTGTCTGTGCGCAGCAGATACATACAGTGCCTTGCGAAAGTATTCGGCCCCCTTGAACTTTTCGACCTTTTGCCACATTGCAGGCTTCAAACATAAAGATATAAAACTGTAATTTTTTGTGAAGAACCAACAACAAGTGGGACACAATCATGAAGTGGAACGAAATTTATTGGATATTTCAAACTTTTTTAACAGAAAATTTGGGTGTGCAAAATTATTCAGCCCCTTTACTTTCAGTGCAGCAAACTCTCTCCAGAAGTTCAGTGAGGATCTCGGAATGATCCAATGTTGACCTAAATGACTGATGATGATAAATAGAATCCACCTGTGTGAAATCAAGTCTCCGTATAAATGCACCTGCTCTGTGATAGTCTCAGAGGTCCGTTTAAAGTGCAGAGAGCATCATGAAGAACAAGGAACACACCAGGCAGGTCCGAGATACTGTTGTGGAGAAGTTTAAAGCCAGATTTGGATACAAAAAGATTTCCCAAGCTTTAAACATCCCAAGGAGCACTGTGCAAGCGATAATATTGAAATGGAAGGAGTATCAGACCACTGCAAATCTACGACGACCCGGCCGTCCCTCTAAACTTTCAGCTCATACAAGGAGAAGACTGATCAGAGATGCAGCCAAGAGGCCCATGATCACTCTGGATGAACTGCAGAGATCTACAGCTGAGGTGGGAGACTCTGTCCATAGGACAACAATCAGTCGTATACTGCACAAATCTGGCCTTTATGGAAGAGTGGCAAGAAGAAAGCCATTTCTTAAAGATATCCATAAAAAGTCTCGTTTAACGTTTGCCAGAAGCCACCTGGGAGACACACCAAACATGTGGAAGAAGGTGCTCTGGTCAGATGAAACCAAAATCGAACTTTTTGGCAACAATGCAAAACATTATGTTTGGCGTAAAGGCAACACAGCTCATCACCCTGAACACATCATCCCCACTGTCAAACATGGTGGTGGCAGCATCATGGTTTGGGCCTGCTTTTCTTCAGCAGGGACAGGGAAGATGGTTAAAATTGATGGGGTGAAGATGGATGGAGCCAAATACAGGACCATTCTGGAAGAAAACCTGATGGAGTCTGCAAAAGACCTGAGACTGGGATGGAGATTTGTCTTCCAACAAGACAATGATCCAAAACATAAAGCAAAATCTACACTGGAATGGTTCACAAATAAAACCTATCCAGGTGTTAGAATGGCCAAGTCAAAGTCCAGACCTGAATCCAATCGAGAATCTGTGGAAAGAACTGAAAACTGCTGTTCACGAACGCTCTCCATCCAACCTCACTGAGCTCGAGCTGTTTTGCAAGGAGGAATGGGCAAAAATTTCAGTCTCTGATAGAGACGTACCCCAAGCAACTTACAGCGCAGCAAAAGGTGGCGCTACAAAGTATTAACTTAAGGGGGCTGAATAATTTTGCACGCCCAATTTTTCTGTTTTTTATTTGTTAAAAAGGTTTGAAATATCCAATAAATTTCGTTCCACTTCATAATTGTGGAACGCTTGTTGTTGATTCTTCTTGATTCAGTTTTATATCTTTGTTTGAAGCTTGCAATGTGGCAAAAGGTCAAAGTTCAAGGGGGCCGAATACTTTCGCAAGGCACTCTAGTATGTGTTATGTAAGTAGTGTATACAGTGAGGAAATTAAGTATTTCAACACCCTGTTATTTTGCAAGTTCTTCTGATTTCTGGATTATTATTTTTTTTTAGATTATGTCTCTCACAGTGGACATGCACCTACGATGACAATTTCAGACCCCTCCATGATTTCTAAGTGGGAGAACTTGCAAAATGGCAGGGTGTTCAAATACTTATTTTCCTCACTGTATATGTACAAAATATGGTGCCAATCCATCAAGCTGATGAGAGATTTCACCAGATGACCGAAAAGTTTGACCTGCTGGTGATCCACTTAAGAGAAATACGGGAAGTTACTGAGATGACTGGGTCTGTTGTTGAGTTTGCTTCTACTGAGTCTGCATATCTGGAAATGCCGCCCATTTATCTAAACAGAGGTGTGGTATTTAAGTCAGTTGGAAAATATTCCGTTTCTTTAGTGGAAGGTGACCAGGGATACAAGGCTCACCCAAGACACAGTAAGTATTTGCAGAAAGAAAGGATTGGCTGTTAATGGTAGTATTTTACCATTTAGTCTTATGAAAGTAAATGAAGGTTGATTTGTCTGGTGTCTCTCAATTGTAAGACTATCACTTCGCAAGGATTGAGTTGTGAACTGCAGTTTTCATTTGACATTCAGTGACACAGCAACACTGCTGTGCGTGTTTACTGTACATTAAAATATATTAAAATTTAAATAAATGTAAAACATATTGATATGATCTATCATGGCTAACATGTCACTTTTAAACTCTGAAAACCAGGTCAAAATGAAGAGGCTGGTTGGGTATTGTGGGCTCATCTTGGCATTTCTTTTGAGCTGCACAGAACAGGCACAGGTACATTAACCTCTCCTCCTCTTTGCAATGTCTTCCCCCTCTATTTTCTTTAATATGTTTAGGACAAGAACATATTTAGTTTCTTCTCTAGCTCTGGCCGTAATGCCTGTATTTTTAAGTTGCACATTTACAGGTCACCAAGTCTCACTTTAAAACTGTTTCTGTGGTATTCCTAGGAACAGAGGAAAGCAGTTTTTTCTCAAGGTATGGTGAATGTTATTATTGCTTACAGTAGCCTATACTTACAAGTTCATGTAAATTATCCAAATGAATTACAAATTAGGTACAAGGCACAATGCATTCTAATTTAAGGTTGATCATCCTCCTCTTGTTTTTTTTCTCTTGTCATGTTAACCTCAGGAACAGACTGCACACAGATTAAGGTTCGCTCACCAAAAGCATCCAGTGGGGTTTATGTAATAAAGCCTCCGGGAGTCAAGACCCCATTTAAGGTATCATACCTAAACCTGACATGAACACACGTCAGTTTTGTAAGCTGAAATGACAACTTCCGCTTGCAGATTTCATCAGCTGTAGCCAGCTAAATTATGCTAAACCTAACTTTATGAGTCTGTTGGAAATGCCATCTTCAACTGACTTTTAATGTTTCCACATGACATTTTAAAATGAGGATGCGGTAAAGGGGCGGTAAATATGTACTTGATGGCTACATGAATGATATTGTGCTAAAAGACTGTATTAAGCATCCTTGCATGCACTTGTTTATTTAACCCATATTGTGATCTTTTCCACAGCCCTGTACAAGAAGTCTCAGTCACACACTTTCCCAGTCTTCTTAACAGTTTTGTAACAGCTGGTCTCCCTGCTCAGGTGTACTGTGAGATGCGACCTGATGGAGGCTGGATGGTGTTTCAGAGGCGCATCGGAGAAGCGGTTTCCTTTAACAGGAAATGGGCAGCATATAAAAATGGTTTTGGTAATCTGACAGGTAAGTAAAGTACTTGTTAACTGTACTGTGTCATTACTTGAATTCTAATTTACAGTTTGTGTAAATATCCCTTCATACAAATGAACATACAAGATAAGGGATTCAATTTGCTGTTAAGGTAAAACATTGACAAAAAAGCAATTTTCCCTAACTTTTGAAAAGTGTTTTGAATAAGGGCATCCTCTGAGTAGTAACATGTAGCCTACTGGAGAAGTGATTTTGTGCGAAGACGAGAAATGAAATGTAAATCCTCGTGCTGTGCCGATTCCCTCAGGCGACCACTGGCTCGGTCTGAAGAGGATTTTCTTTCTGACCAAACAAAAGACCAAGAAGTGGACCATGAGAGTCGACCTCTGGGACCACGAAGGTGGCTCTGCTTTCGCTGAGTACACAAACTTCAAATTGGGCAATGAGAAAGCAGCTTTCAAACTGCATGTCGGGAAATACAGAGGAACTGCAGGTACTGCAGGCTTTTCTAATGACTTCTTTTTAGCTTTTCTCTTTTCCTTTTGCTCTTTATAAACACACAGATGCCCTCCCATTTATTTCCCTCTCTTATGCTGGTTGGAATAATCTTTTGTCTTACTTCTGCACTACTTCTGAAGTCTGTGAGCACAATTCAGTGATGGAGGTTTTATTGTATATTGTTGTTTGCCTTAAACTATTTACCCAGGAGTCCACATTAAAATATGGTTTGTTGCTTCTTTCAGACCCCAGTAAAATTTTTAGTGCTTATGGTTCCCAATAAAACTTGCTCCTTCAGTCTCTAACTAGCTAGTGTTGGCAAAACCTGTTCCTGATAAAGCTGGATAACTGGCTTTGACTCCTTATTACTTATACTATTATGCTACATTTAGCATGTCAAAGATTTTAACATTTTAATGACAAAAGTAAAACAAGAGGATATTTGAAAATGAAGGGAAATTCAATGTGCCATCATCTTGTACTGGTACTTGTGCTCACAGTGACCACTGAATTCTAAACTACAGTCTCCCTTAAATGTTTTCCAACTTTGTCCAAAGGTGATGCCATCCGTGGTGCCTATCCAGGCATTGACCAGAATGGCTACGGCTTCAGCACCAGTGACCGTGACAATGACGGCTGCTCCCCGTGCATCTTTGGTGACATCGCTGAAATGAAATGTTCCAGTAGACGCAGTGGCGGTTGGTGGTACAGCCGCTGTGGCTCTGCCAGTCTGAATGGCGACTGGCATCCTGGTGGTGACCACATTGGTTGGGCGTCAGGGCTCTACTGGCAAACCTGGAAAACTCCGCTTTACTCCGTAAAGGCTACCAGAATGATGATCAAGTCTGTGTGAGAGGACCCAACACACTTCTCACTTCATGCTGGCTTTTCTTGTAGCACAGTGAGAAATTTTATTAGATTTTAGTACATGTATCACATGGGTCACAAAAAAAAAAAAAGTTTTGTTAGTTTTAGACACTGGTTGTATGGTTTATTTCAACACTTCCAAGGTGTTTTTTGCCTTAAGAGATCGATTACTCTTTTATACATGTAAAGTAGACATTTGATATGTGCCAGTGGTCTATGAGGTCATCATTAAGGCACTCCATTCAAAAAGTAGAGAAATTAAAAACATTCAAAATAAGAATTATAGATGCCAATAATTTCATTTACAGGCATCCCTAAAAATTTTTGTATTCTTCAACTGGTTGTTACATAAATTAAACATCTGACATAAAGGCAGTTAACTTTGGATCCTATTGCTCAATCATAACCTTTTAAAACTTGTTGTCATTATTTTACTTGTCATTTCTGGTTTACCAAGTCACCTTGCTGAAGATTTATTTCATTGTGTTCCAGAGTAAAAATACATATGTTTGCAGATGCCTGTTTTGTCCAGTGTTTTTATTACTGTTAAAACACCACACCATGTGATTAACAGAGGGCACTTCACTGTGAGTTTATCATCAAACTTACATCCAGAACCTTTGTGCGCCAGTTTATACATAATCCTAGAAAGTACAACACCTAAGAAGTTATGTTTCCCTACTTTCCATCAACAACCATTTCATACAATGTTGAATACAACTCTGGCAACAGTATCAGTTTTAGCAGCAGTTTAAAGCGGCTGTAAGCCACATTCACTGCATTTAAATATCACACTAGAGCACCAGCATCTCAGTCTGAAACTTCCACCGTCTGGGATAACAGTCTGTAGTGTATAAACCATCCCATCAGTCATTTTGAGACCGATTTATGGGTTTTTGTAACTGTCAGAAAACAGTCACAGTCAGAATCATCTGAAGTAATGCAGGCTAGAGTCTGGTTCTTCTTACATCCAAGGCTTACAAAACTGAAACATCTGGGGAGCAGAGAAGTGTTCAAAAAGTGGGAAATAACTGGGATCTACCCCTGAATTGAGGCACAGCCTATATTTCAAGTTAGCAATTTGACCAGCTGCTAAGGACCTAAGGCCTAGGCTAAGAATAAGTGAGGGACAGAAATAAATTTACACTCACAGAAGTGAGTACACCCCTCACATTTTTGGAAATATTATCTTTTCATGTGACAACACTGAAGAAATTACACTTTGCTACAATGTACAGTAAATGGAAAGTGTCACATGGAAAGATTTAGATTTAGGGGTGTACTCACTTTTGTGAGACTGTACATCATACATACAGTTAAATGTTTTTGATCTTGTTTTAGCTGTATGTTTTTCCTGTGATGTACATTGAGAGTGTAACGAAAACTGGAAAAATTCCTGTACACATACCTGGGCAATAAATCGAATCAGATCTGCTTCATCTGATTTTGCTTCGGTTAGTGAACTAACACATCTAGCCAACCTTTTTAGGGCATATGTAGGACAAGAGAACATTAATCATATTCTTAACAATGGAGGAGGTGGGTGGATTTCGTGCGGCAGGTGGTGGGCGAGGCACATCTCCCAGGCATCCACCAGATGAACATTCACATCTTTGAACACAGCTTTGAGCACCTTGTCACCGTTCACCGCATACCAGTCGCTGTAGGCTAGTGCAATAGTACAAGTCAAAGTTCTGGGGTTCCCGGTCCGGATGACGACCAGTGTGTCTAGAGCCCTGTCCAGTAGCCGCACCACTGCCCTGCGGATGCTCTGCAGCCGCCGGATGTAGACCTCGATGGGGAAAGGGTAGAAATGAGTCCAGATGCTGAGAGCTACGACAGTGTCGGTGCCTACGGTTAAGCCATCTAGTTCATTGGCAATGTAACGCAGCTCGGCGGTTGGAAGGACGTTATAACGGAGAGGAGGACCGTGGCAGTGATATGTCACCAAGATGTTGTTTGCATAGTTCAAGGCCATGAAAGGTCCAATGTGCTTTGGACTGTGCAGGTTAAACTCCTAAAAGTATTACAGAGGGAACAGATGAAGCTGCAGTGTGGACAAAATCAAACTGTTGGCAGAAATCCCTGTGGATCAGTTACCTGGTAGTGCTACTCTGAAGTACTCAAACCACTGCCTGATGGTGGAGTCTCCATACAGGTGGACCTTCTTGCCTTTCAGACACTGACTGATGGCAGAAGGGGTGCTGAATTGTTGAACTGCGGTGCCATCTAGTGCTCACTACACACCCTGGTAGTAATAGCCAGAAGGTCCAGACTTCACACTGCTGCTCTTCACCTCCAGTTGACCTGAGACGAAGTTGTTTTATACATTTTGTACCATCAAAAAAAAGTTTATACACAGCATCTTTATAAATGTGTCACAACTACATAGATTTTTTAAAGGTTCAGTTTTAGTATTACTCAAGGTATGCATGTGTTGAACTATTTTCAGCAAAAACACACATTTGGGAATAAGTGATCAGCATGACAGTGTATGTGGAGTGGTCACTCGCAACAGTGTGGCTCATTTATCTGTATAATCCTTGCCTATATATATATATATATATATATACATATATATATAATTAGGTAGTTCCATGCTACCTTCCATCGTTGTACAAGAAACACACCCCTGGTTGAGTCTCACTGCCCTTTTCAACATACACCAATCAGTCATAACTTAATGACCACTGACAGGTGAAGTGAATAACTAATAACTAATTATCTTGTTACCATGGTTCCCGTCAGTGGGTGGGATGTATTAGGTAGTAAGTGAACCTTGTGTCCTCAAAGTTGATATGTTAGAAGTAGGAAAAATGGGTAAGCGTAAGGATTTAGGCTACTTAGAGGCCAAATTGTGATGGCTAGATGATTGGGTCAGACCGGCGCAGGAAGAGCTGCTTTTCATGTTAGGCCTGCTCTGTCTACAGCTGGAACTGTTACAATGTGTAACCTTCATCTGCATTTTCAAAGCAGCAGAGCCCTCCTCTCTGTCCCCAGCCTTGTGAGGGCATGGAGAACATGTGATATTCTACTATGCTGTGACATTGGGGCATGTGTGGTGAGTCATTACGCATTGTGCAATTCTGGGTGGGAACTGCTTAATTAGTGCTCTGGGAAGGTGGATTTTGGCTTAATGGTACCAGATGGACCCAGTAAAGCATAGACTCATACTGCTTCGCCTCTAACCCAATAGCGATAGCCTTAAGCCTGATTTATACTTTTGCGTCAAATCGACGGCGTAGCCTACGCGTAGCCCTGTTCCCTACACAGTAGCCTACGCCGTAGCTACCATGCTGTAGATACTAACATCCGTACAGCCAGCCGGATTCCTATCTGCATGTGCAAAAGTGGCCCTGTCCACCAAAGAAGGTTTCCACAAAAGCACCTGATCATAATTACTCATGTGCTGTTGTCTGATACTTTCAGAAAAGCTGACAAAGCGTTATTTGATGCAAATGCCCTGTCTAGATCTGAAGCGCTAGTAGGTAGCTAGGTACCAGCATCACCTGATGGGACAGAGAACCAGAATTTTCAGTCATGTTCAGTCATGTCAAAACAAATAA
>NW_024041484.1:5587766-5607468 GCF_014851395.1 Micropterus salmoides
CAGGCATTTGGTCCAGACAGAAATATATCAACAATTATTGAATGGATTGAAATATCCATGGTCCCCAAAGGATGACTTATTACTTTGTAACTTTGGTGATCTATTGACATTGCATCTAGCGCCATCATCAGCTTAAAAATTTCCAGTAATTTGGTTTTTGACCAAATACCTGTAAAACTGACATTCCCATCAACCTCAGATGTAAGCTGGGTTTAGAGCTAATTAGCAAGGTTTGGACTGTATGACTGTATACACCGTGCGACGGTAGAAATGTGTCCACCTGTAGAGATTTGGCAATACCGCTTCAACTGGAGCTATGCCTTAATGTCTCTGCTATATTTGGGGCAGACTATGCAGCAAATGAGGGCTGGATTCCCAAGTGATTCTCGTGCAATCTTGCCAATCCAGCTATCTTGCAAGGTAACGTGATTTGGGCGGCAGGACTGCTTACCAAGTTCTTACAGAAGAGAGTGACACGAAAACACTGAGGAGTAGAGTGAAATTGTAAATACAGAGCTAGAGGAGTTGTTTTTGTTCGTATGGAAGTTCCAAATAAAATAAACAAATGAAGTTAATTTGTTAACTTAGGTT
Source organism: Micropterus salmoides (assembly GCF_014851395.1). Lineage (NCBI taxonomy): Eukaryota > Metazoa > Chordata > Actinopteri > Centrarchiformes > Centrarchidae > Micropterus > Micropterus salmoides. Next base: position 5,588,358 of record NW_024041484.1, read on the forward strand.
CGGGAGCAGGGCCACGCCACGTCAAGGCTACATACACCGCTCCGCTCAGCCTGCCCCACTTCAGTTCAGATTGCTCGATGCAAGTCAGACAATGATCTATGCTCAACAGCACACACTTAACAGCACGCTTGTTTCGGATCACACGACCCACCCCCCCCTTTCCCTTCCCTTTATCCATTCATCCCTACACACATCCACTCATCCTGTCTTCCCTTATGCATTCATCCCCTCTTCCCTGCTCCTCTCATCCCATCATCCCCCATCCCTGCTCCCCTCATCCCCTCCTATTCAATCAGGGCACAGCTCTCTCATGTCTCATCTAGGTACCGTCTGGGGGGGCTTGAAAAAAGCTCGGGCGAAAACACTTCCGAGACGGAACCCCCACACTGAGTCTTTCTGCCCGGTCTTCTGTACACCCTCTCAGACCAGCCAGACGACATCCTTCTTCCACCATCACCCTTCCCCTCTACACGCATCAATCCATCCTCCACAATCCATGCATTCCATATTTGCATGTACCTCCAAATCACACTTGTTGTGGCGTGGTCCTTGCTAGTGAAATGTGAAAAGTATGGTACAGTATGGGTGTTTTTAAAAACATCTTTACTGAAAATGAATAGAGATTAATGTATTGTGATATATACCATACCGCTTGGCCATATCGTTAAGCGGAAAGCATTAAGCGAAAAGCATTGCTTCTCAGGGCCTCACAGAGGCTAAAATGGCTAGGGCCTCTTGTTAAACAGCAGCCAGCTGGAAACAAGGTTGATGAGAGCAGTAAACAAACTATATAAAAACATGCTGTAAACAGTTGGCATTAAAGAGGCTAAAAAGCTCATTAGCATAGCAGAGTTGGGTGACAATTCTTTGTGGGTTCTTCACTTTATTTAGTGAGTTCTGTTACATTTCACAGTGTCATTTAATTCATTGTTATAAAAAAAATGTGGAATGGGACATTGGAACATGGGATTTTAGATTTTTGACATTTTATTTTTAATCAATTTGCAAATTAGGGTTGGGCAACATGTTGCTGTATACCATGAAATGATGAATTAAATATGCCATCATGGGTTTTTTTATACTGTGCAAACTATCCCTTTAACATCTTGAAAGTGTATTAAGCCATTCTGAGTAATTCTGCAAATCAATTAGCATGTATTTAGACTTTTATATAATTATTTCAGTATTTAATTAACACTGCCGTCTCTTTATCCATAAAGAGATTATGATACATATCAATGATGCAAAATCAAATAACATATACCAGTATATACCAGTGTGTCCTATTCACATCCCTCAACTCAATTGCAAATAAATAAAAATATTTAGAATTAAAACAAGTCATTAGCCTTCAGTTTGCATTCAAGAAAGTATATCCAGTGTTCATTCTCTGAGAGCTGTGTATAAAACGAGTTGTTGGCCCTCCTATTGGCGGATTGCCCAGGAAGCCCTTACATTTAATTGGCCTCCAGTTTGTTTTGAGCTGCACCCACCCATTACGATCCCTCATAAACGTAGTAGTATAAAACCAAACTGCACCTGGGCATCGAGAGAGAGAACCAGGCCGAGAGCTCTGCCACTAATGTCATTAATCTCTCAGCACTAAGGACCCCACATATTTCTCTTAGCCGTTGAAACCGTTATCTTTGAACACACTCTGCAGCTCATCCGTTACAGATTTCAATTTGGCGTCTCTTCAAATGTCTACCGTCATGGCCACTAAACCAGGTAGCTAGGGGACGGCCAATGGCGATAATGACAGAAAAGGCCACTTCCAGCAAAAACCTGTTAATTGGATTTGGCTCTTTTTTTCCACCAATCAAACACTGTCCGTCAGGGTGTTTTCTGGTGTGAGGGATTGCCTGTCAACAGTTGAAATTGTACTTTTTTGAAGAACCATACCTGTGGTTTTGCTTTTCAGAGCTCATTGAGCTATAACTTTACTGGCAACCCATTTCCAAAGCATACCATTAGCTTTCCCTAACTTCTATACAGTTATTCATTTTGGTATGCCATGAAAGTAACCTTCATGAGAGAGTTAATCACTGGGAACATTTAGTTTGATTTCTCTCTGTGTTTTATTTAATGCAAGACATTATGCAAATTATTAATTTGCATGATCATTTCCACACATTTTACTGTCTCATTGATTAGATTGTGTGACAACATGATTGAATTCAGCAGTTTTTTGACATCTAAGCAGAGCATCCACCAAGTATTACCTGTTGTTTATGATCGTTCCCTTACCCGAATGTGACACTCTTTCTCTCCAGACAGCCCTAACCTTTTCAAGCTGTTTTGTTTTTGCATCCCAGGAGGGAAGCCAGTGCTTGCATGTCAGACAGTACATCATGAACGTTCCCATCAAATCTCTGCTTAAATTACCTACAACACTCAATGCATCATGTTGTTTTGAATATCGAGCTATATACAGAAGCATTTTCAAGAGTAGATGTTTCTTTTTCAAATATGGTAAATCTTTGCATGAAACTCTCCCAGTGAGGCATATTTGGTCTCTAGGCTGCTTTAACCTTGTAAGCTGTTGTTTTTGTATCCCAGGATAGAGGACGCACATGGAAGTCACACATCATGGCTGTTCCCATCAAACCCCTGCTTGGCTCTTTAGTGCCTTTTCTAGCATTCTCCCTGGTATTCCCATCATTATTGACAGACCTCAAACAGCTTCCTTAAATACTTGACTGGCTTGTTTTTGCCCTGATTCTCAAGTGCGGGGTTGTTTCAATAATTAAAAAAAAACAAAAAAAACTTGGCTCTGTGTGTCTGTGAGACCAAGAGGCATATTCTGAACAGTTTGTCTCCCTGACATTGTGTGTAAACTTTGCCGTGGCCTCTTGGGAATTGGAGAGGAATGAAAGTGGCCTTAGAACCAGAGATATAAATTATGATTCTCCTTTATCACCACTGTTTTTGGGGGATAGAGGCAAATAATCCCCACAGGTAATTGATTTTTGGGAACGGTACAGAGGTAGGACGTTGCGCCTTGGTGGGGACTATGAGGGATGAGTACAATTTCCACAGCCAAAGAGTTGACTCAGAGTTTATTGGGGTTTTTTTTTTCAAATGGGGGAAACTTTAAGGAGAACTGTTTGTGTGCTCAAAGTTGCTTTAATGTCTTCCTGCAACGGGTAGACTTTCGGTCACACCATGTTACAATACCGGTGGGATTTTTTGAGGGACCGCTGTGAGCAGCAGGAGGTAACTATTGGCATAAAAGTGGATATGGCTGAACAAATCACTTCCAGGATCTGCAGTGTAATCCGTCCATTTATGAGAAATTTAAGCAACTGTCCCCTGGTAGCCACGCTGTTTTGTTTTTTTTCTGTCCTCAAGGAAAAACTCAAGCGTGACTAAACTGAGATGATTATCACATTTGTGTTTTCGAGCTTCTACCCAGGTTAATGTGTAACAAATCTCTTTTTGTCTTCCCGCTTTTCAGGATCTTTTTAGCACTGCTGGCTGTAGTAATGAACACTGATATGTGGTCAGCGGAGGAACAGTGAAGGAGCCAGAGGAATCCTGGTTTGATGTAAGTTCAACCCCTTTACACTCATTTATCTACTCCTTGCTTGACGTGAATCTGTGACCTGACTCTTGACTGTCCTGCTTAATGCCAGAAGATCACAGGAACATGTCTGTTCGGCTGATGAGATTCAGATTTGAGGTGTGACCTTGTTCTTCTTGGCTTTGAAATCTGTACTTCTTGGCTTTGAAATCTGTATCATCTATATATCACTCAAGATCCCCCCCCCCCCTTCCTGATTCCTGATCTAACTGGTGTGATGTTTTTTTTTTTCAAAGTGGTTGCAGTCAAAACTCCTCATATTATATTGAATGACATGCCAGCAAGCTAATTGTCAAACTGTTGGATTAATGCTTGATTATGATGCAAGGAAATGTAAACATAGTATGCTGCCTTCACTTTGCTGGCTCTTTTTTGAACAGAATTATATTTTTGTCAACCAGAACAGTGCCACCCAATACGCTAATCAGCATTTTTAGTTGTAGATTACAGAGAACAGCTGCCGTCATGGTAGAGTGTTTTATTTTACTACACCTAAGAGATGAACATATTACTAATGTATTAATATAAACAGGAATGCAAACCTTTATGCATGCATAGTCTCACCTGTCTGTCACTCCTAACACACCTGAGAGAAAATGGCACATGAAAAGCTCAATTTAGGGCTGTTCCAGTCATCATTCTGGCTGCTATATGGATTGTGGTACCTTTTTAGTTTATGGAGAGAGATGGAAAAAGTGACAGCTGGATCGTTGGAATAGAGGTTTAATTTAAAAGCCCTGAAAAAGATATTCTCACAGTCTGCTTCTGAGCTATGTGGTCCTATATGAACACAACATTTTCTGTTCAAACATGCCAAAGTTGATAGATTTCTGTAATTGTGTTTTTATGTACACTCACATACGTCCACACACCAAACACAATATATCAACATTTGATATTTGATGGGTTGTTTATGTCTACTGTCAATCAAATCTGATGAAAGCACAACCACATTGTCCTGAAGAAGCATTTGCTGAATATATGAGTGTTGTTAAAAATATCTAAGAATCTATTTCAATACTACGATTGTTGCTTATTTAGTCGTGGATATTTAGTGTTGTTGAGAATGTTTTGGATTTTATAGTACTATATTTATTCAGATAAAAATCATAATACATTCTAACATGTCAATAACAAATGAGCAGCCTTGCAAATCCACCAAGTTGACGCTGGTGAAGGGTTTGGGGACATTTTTGCCCTTAAATGCACCTGTCAGGTGGGGTTTAATCCTGAGCTGGGACAGCATCACCAGTCTCCCACTACTAACATAGGAGGCGGAATGTAAATGCAGCCTAAGAGGCTCAATTTAGGGCATGACAGTCACCCCTGTCAGTCGTGCTTACCAGCTCGACTCTGGTACCAACTTTCTTACAGACAGTTGGAATTCTGTATTTTAAACAAACAATGGTGCAAGCTCCGTTTTAGGTTGAGGGTTTAAGGATGCTCTGGGGACAAAATAACGTTAGCTGGTACGCAAAGCCAAGTTAAAGCATGCTACCAGAAGGTAACATGCAGTAGAAAACATTTCTTTATATATTTTCAGTACATACAAGATCGGAATCTCAATGTTACTTGCAATTCAAGCTGAGACGGTTAGTTGACTAATTCAGTAGTAGATTGAACTGAAAATGTATCTGCAGCTATATTAAAAATTGATAAATCTGCAAAAACTCAAACTAGACTCTGGTTTAATTTTATCTAGACTTTGCTACTTTCTTTGTTTTATGTAATTATTAACTGAATATTTGTATTGGACATTTTTCTCTATTGTCTGACCTTGTACAGAGTAAACAATGAATTGATTAATTGAGAAAATAATCAGCAGGTTAAAATTTGTTCACAACATTAGTAACATTGGTAAAAATGGTTAAAGCAGAACACAAAGAATTCAAGGTTGTCAACGTAATTAAACAGTTTTGATAATTTTATCTCAGTTTATGGCTGTGTGTTTCCATATTTATATTGATAACTAACTGGGCATTTAGAATGAAGTTGACGGGAGGTGAATGTGGAACTCTCTTTTTGTTTGCCTTATTGAATTTAGATTTTCACTTTAAATGACTTATTATGCCTCTTAAGTATAAATGTGTGCTTAGTTGTAATTAGTGATGCATACATTACAATTAAATCGTTTTCTATTTTGTCTTCGATCGGTTTTATTATTTCTTTAACCCTGCTCTACTACACTCTACTATACTGCAGTTGACTGAAGGTACTTAGTGTGTTTTCTGGCACACTTCACTCCTCTCCTCCCATCATGGTGTTCCTACTGGTGCCTCCACATGCTGCCTCTGCGCTCTTTGTTCCACTTCATTGGGGTGTGTGCTTATGTGTGCCTGTGTGCGCTGCTGCTGCTTGTGTGTGAATGAGAGTGTGCACCAAGAGAGCATTTTGAGGATGGGTTGGATCTCTGCGCTAACTCCCCCACCCTATCTTCCCTGTGCGACGGGAGTGAGTGTGCTTATGTGTGTGTGTGTGTCTGTCAGCAGCAGTATGATGTTGAGCGTAAGCCTGCATGGCATGTGTATATGTCTGTGTGTTTCCGTATGTGGTGTGCAAATGAAGAAAAGGGTGTGTAAGAGTGTTTGTGTAAGTGAATCTGTGCAGGATTGCGGTGTGTTTGAGTGGGAGTATGCGCTGGTGAACGTTTGTAAAAGAGAGAAAATGAAACAGACTTGTATGCTGTGTATGTTTGTTGCATGCCTCTGTAGGTGTGTGTAGTGTAGACCCCCCCACCTCCACCCCACCCCACCTACACACAACTCCAGGGACTAGCATGTTCATTATTCTTCCTAAAAGAACCATTAAAATTTCATCAGTGCAATGCAATCTGTAGCAGGGCGGGGGGTAGGAGTGTGTTCATGTGTGTGTTGGAGAGGGGGAGAGAGAGACTCAGCAGTGTGAGGGGTGGGAGCTTGCATCCTCCTCTCATTCACCACTGCCTGCCTTCATGCCTCTCTCCTCCTCCTCCTTTTCTTCCTCGTTATCATCTTCTTCTCTCTGGTGGCTCAATTCCCTCGCTGAGAGCACGCCGATGCGCAGATTACGCCTTCTGTCATGATGTGAGCCGCCAGCACCCCTCCCCTCCTACACCCTCCATCCATCCCACCTCATTCTACTACTACTACTACTACTACTACTACTACTACTACACATCCTCTCTCTCATGCAGGCACTGCAGGAGGATTTTTTCAGGCTACAGGAGGAAAGAGTTAGCATCCAGGACTAAAGGGTTAATAAGGTGGACAACAGTTGGATTCCCAGGGAGGATTTTTTTCTCCTGGCTGCAGGCGGGTTTGGATATGTGATGTACAGAGTGCTGGATGGGTCTCATTCACAACATTAAGAGCTGGGTCCGGATTGGAATATCATTTTGAGTGGAATCTTTCTTTAAACTAGTGCATGGCTGGAAATGTAAAGGTGAGCCATGCTTTTGATTCCTGTCACTGCCTCTTTCTCTCGGAACTAACTTGTTGATTAGCATGGAAAGAAACCACGTGCTTGATGTATTTCCTTTATACACAACTTTTCACAGTTTTCTGTTTCGACCTTTCCTCCTCTTTTCTTTAATTAGACTTATCCAGCGCGTTGTACAGGTGTTTCTTGTAAAGGAGTGAGGCTCATTAGTGCTGCTCTTTTTCCTCCTTGATCAGAAATGTGGGACTTTAAAGACTGCGGGAAGTGAGCGAGCAGTGGTTTTACTCCCCCACACCACCGCCGCCCAATCCCATATGTCGCTTTGTTTTGTCAGCATGAGCGTGAGGCGCCATCTCTCAGGTAGATCTGATGGCACTAATTGTGCCCTAATTGGTTTTCCCCTCTGCCATGGAGGTTTTTGGCTTCTGAGAGCCACAGATGAAAGAGTTTGTGGGGCGGAGTGTGTGTGTGTGTGTGTGTGTATGAGCGAGAAGGAGAGAGGTTGTTGAGAGCTGTTGTGAGTGTGTGTATGTCTGGCCAACCCTGTGAGTGTCTGTAGGAGTGAGAGTCTAGAGCTTTTGTGTGTTCGTATGTGTGTTGGTGACGATGCCTGTGTGTGTTTGTGGCGGTGGGAGTGAGTATGGTGACTGTGTGTGTGCACGCATGTTATTCGTAGGCCCATCTGTGGAGGTCTTGTGTGATGGATGGTGACTGACGGAGGGTGTGAGGTGTGTGAAGGAGGAGGAGGATGAAGAGGAGAGGCAGTGGGATGGGGGAGGGTGTCGGGAGGAGACGGGGAAACTGTTCTCCCATCTGTGTGTGTGTGTGTGTGTGTGTGTGTGTGTGGAGCAGTACATCACAGACTGGCTAATGGAATACTGGGTCCTCTCCTGCTTCTCCACCGTCACCACACCTCACCCCGCCCTCCACACAAGATTCTGGGTGTGAGACACCAGAGGGCATTCTGTAGTCTTGCGCACTAGATTGGTCAGGGACTGAAGTAGTGTTCCTATATAGACGATATTTAAGATTTCTGTTCTGGTAGGTTTTTAAACACCTGCGTTACTGGTGGCAAGAGTAAGTGTGTTTTTAATGATACAGTTGGCCTTGCTAGCTTGTTTACTTACTGTGAGAAGTTAATCAGTGAAGAAGCACATAACACAACCGTCCCTGGAAAAATTTGCAAAACCCTCAACAGCACAGGGGCAAATGCAGTAAACCCTGTTAATCTACATGCTGCATTTCTGTATCCTTTCACCTCCTTTTAGTTTTTACAAAGCGTCGTTGTGATTCAAATATAATAAATGGAAAATCTTTCAAATATTTAAATACGATTGTAAAACAAGTTAGCAAGCCAGCCTTCGTTTCAAGTCTGACATTGAATTTTAAGTGTGAAGATTTTAAAAATCTAATTTAAATTACTTTCAAATGTATTGTTAAATTATTTATTACAGTCATCTTATCAGAATGTTTACAGACGTCCTTCAATGAGTGGGGCTGTCGCACACCAAAAGTCTCTGGAAGAATATCTGATAATGAACAGGAAACGGCTCAATGCAGCAACGCCATTTTCAATCATCAACTGCTAGCAATTGATCTAACTGATTTAAGCATTCTGTTGTGCCTGCTGCCATTTGTTTCTTAAACAATTAAATGTGATTTTACGTGGTATGCATTACTACTTCAGACACTGTAGTATTTATTGCGCCAGATTTATTTTATATCATTATGGTTGAGTAGCCTACCTGTTACTGTTACTGCTTCTGTGAAGTGAATGTGTATCATTGTTTTACTGTTGTGATTAATTTGCTTCTGCTGGCTGCGAAATTATTTACCCCTCGGGGATAAGAAAGAATTCCTTACCTTTCTGTCAATTTCCATTTAAAAAATTTTAAATAAACATCTCAAACCCACATCCAGTGTGGTCTATAAGTAGTGTTGATTTTGTCAGCCTTGTTAAAATTTAGTCTTAGTCCTGTGTCAAATGTCCTTGTTGGTTTTTGTCATATTTAGTCCACTGTATACTTTTATTTTTTTAATCAAGTTTTAGTTGACTAAAAGTCTGGGTATTTTAGTCTGATTTTAGTCATTAACCATTTTAGTCTTTTCTAACTCATTAGTATAATTTTGATTATTTTGGTCAATCTGCTCAAACCAAAATAGAGATATTTATCATTTTAGTCTTTATTTCACTCCTCTCACATATAGATAAATTTTTTTGTAAAATTTTAATGTTGCTTTATTCTCATTTTTATTGCAAAGGAGACATTAACTTACCTCAATTCCCGGTGGTTAGTCTTGATATGCCGCTTCAGAGTTTGCATCCTCCACAGTACAGTAACAGTTTTCCTCGCGGCCCATGCGTTGCCGCGGTTGACCAGCATTCAAAGCACAGGAAGAAAAAAACACCGCTGAATGAACACTGTTCAAGTGAAAATTTAGAGGGAGAAAATATGGCCTGTAATATTTTGTCTCCACATTATACTGAAAAGAAAGAGATTTTTTTTAACGTTTTATTTTATGAATTACATTTTAGTCTCTTAATTTTTCGTTTATTGCATGTTAATATTGTCACAGTCAGCGTTTAAGGACATTGCCGGCGTCTCGTCTTCGTCTCGTTTTCGTCAGGGGAAAAAAGGTTGTATATTTCGTTTAGTTTCATCTGACGTGCAGCAGCCAGTTTCATTTGGAATCTGGTTCCCCATAAACATCCAGATTTGCAAACCTCTGATGCAATCGCACCTCTTATCAAACATTTGTTCCCCTCCACCCTTGTTTTAGTACAAATACCGCTGTGGATAATAATTAGGTAACTTTCAAAGGCTATTCATTTTTAACCTGAGCTGAAAACATAAATTGTTTTCTCCTATAACTCCAAAACCAAGAGTAGAGTGTGTGACTGTGTGTGTTGTAGTTTAACCATACCAGAGACAAAGAGGTGGCTCTTCACTAGAGAAATTATCTGGCTGCCTCATATCAATTTAAGGAGTATCTCAAAGTTGAACTTTTATTCATATCATTGGAATATTTTTAACAAAAACAAAAGTTGGTGTAAAAATTTGCTGTAGTTCTACATCAGGTCTGGTTCCCCAATTGTGCTAAACTACTGTTGGCTTGTTACACTTGTTATTCTAATGTGTCAGACACATATTTTAGGTTGATGGTTTATTTTATTTGTCACTCTATAACACAAGGCTGCACAATTAACTGAAAGTTGCGGCCCCATTCACACTATATATACACAGAGAATATACTGTATATACAAATATTTAAAATTAGAATAGAATAAAATCTGCAAAACCAGAATAACAAGAAGTTCCATGTCTTTTATTTATGGTGGAGTGAAGAGGATAAGGAGGAGTCAGACAGTCACACAGCCTGTGGAAAGAAGCTGCTTTGTAGTCTGGTAGTACAGCAGCGGATATTCATCCATCGTTTGCGAGACGGCAGCAGAGATGAACCAAGCAGTTAAATTGTGGTTATTAAGGAAATTGGGTCAATACGATCTATGTAAACACATCAATGAAATAGTACTACATTGATTCAGAGTAATCATCATCTTCTCATACTTTGACTGCCTGTACTTGACTTTGACTAAGAGTCTACAGCCATGCTAGCAGCTTTGTGAAGCTGTGCTTATGGATTGAATTGATTTGAGCTAAATGCTAACTTCAGCATGCTACAATACTATGAATGAATCGGAATCAGTTTTATTGCCAGGTATGTGTACACATACGAGGAATTTGATACAGGATTGTACATTGCTCGCGATGTGCTTACTTATACAAACATAAAATAAAATAAAATCAGACACAAACTACAGAATAGACAACACCTAATATACACACTATGAACAAAACAATATAGACATATTGACAAATAGTGCAGTGATCAGAGTGCAAAGGATGCAAGAGTAAACTATTCTCATTATGTACATGTAGGTGGATATGAGATACAGGTACACATACACATACATGCATACATGTACACAGTGTGATGGAACATAGTGCAAAGGATGCTGGAAAAAATAAATAAGACCTATGACCTTATGATCTGAGGTAGGTGTATTGGTATACAGTATATACAATATGACATAGCATGAACAGCACTGAAATAGAAAATTGTGAATAAATAAATAATAAGTGGAAACCAGTAAACAGGTGCTGATTAGAGACAGAGTTACTGAGTTATTGTACAGGAATTGTTCCTGACACTGAGTCAGAAATCAGCTGTTCATCAGAGTGATGGCTTGTGGGAAGAAACTGTTCCTGAGTCTGTTGGTTTTGGCGTACAGAGCTCTGTAGCGCCTACCGGAGGGGAGGAGCTGGAACAGATTGTATCCGGGGTGAGATGGCTCTGCAGGGATGTTTCCTGCCCGTTTCCTGACTCTGGAAATGTATAAGTCCTGAATGGAGGGCAGGTTGGCACCGATGATCTTTTCTGCAGTCCTGACTATCCGTTGTAGTCTGATCCTGTCCTTTTTGGTGGCAGATCCAAACCAGACATTGATGGAGGTCCAGAGGACAGACTGGATGATGGCTGTGTAGAACTGGATCAGCAGCTCCTTAGGCAGGTTGAGCTTCCTAAGCTGACGCAGGAAGTACGTCCTCTGCTGGGCCTTCTTGATGATATTGTCAGTGTTGGGCTCCCACTTCAGATCCTGGGATATAGTGGATCCCAGAAACCTGAAGGATTCCACAGCAGACACAGGGCTGTTGAGTATGGTGATGGGGGGGGCTCCTCTTGAAGTCCACGGTCATCTCCACAGATTTAAGCGTGTTAATCTCCAGGTTGTTCTGACCGCACCAGAGAGCCAGCTGATCAACCTCCCATCTGGAGGCCGACTCATCACCATCCCGGATGAGGCCAATGACCGTTGTGTTGTCAGCGAACTTCAGGAGTTTGACAGATGGGTCCCCTGAGGTGCAGTCGTTGGTGTAGAGGGAGAATAGCAGTGGGGAGAGCACACACCCCCTGGGGGGCACCAGTGCTAATAGTCCAGGTGCTGGATGTGATGTTTCCTAGCCTCACCTGCTGACTCCTGTCAGTCAGGAAGTCTGTGATCCACTGACAGGTGGAGGCTGGCAGAGTGAGCTGGGTGAGTTTGGTGCTGAGGATGTTCGGGATGATGGTGATTTGTTTATTTAAATGGTCCCAAAATCCCTGATGGCTTAGAAACTAGTTTGTGTTGTGACCCAAAGACAGTTCCTTTAGTTTTGAATATATTTATGGCTAATTTATTTGTTTTAATCCAATCATATTATTATATTCGGTAAACAAAACTTGATTTAATTCAAGGCATGTGGTTGCTGTATAATAAACAGTGAATCATCAACGTACATGGTAATACCTGCATTTTTCACAGAAATTAAAAACACAAGTGGTCCCAGACAACTTCTGTGAGGTATACCACATAATAAACTACTACAGTTTGATAGACTACCATAACATTTAAACTTTTCAATTAAAATATCATGGTCAGTGTAAATGCAGCACTTATGCAACCACTCCCACTATATTTGAGTCTAGTCTTGAATGTACCATAAAGGTCCAGTGTGTAATATTTAGGATTTATTGACAGAAATGCAATATAAAATCCATAACTGTGTTTTCTTTGGTATATAAAGACCTTACACAATAAATCATTGTTTTGAATGTTTTTATTATCTTAGAATGAGACATTTATATCTACATAACCGCAGGTCCCCCCGGACGTTGCCACGTTGCGTTGTCATGTTTCTACAGAAAACGGACAAACAGCGCTACAGAGCGTGTTTCGTGTCTACGTTCTTCTTGTTCTACTTCTGGTAGAATTCAGACAGTGTAGACACTCATCATTATGTTGAATATATACGTTCAAAGAAGAAGTAGTAGTAATAATATACAGTAGGGGTTGGTAAATAAGTTTTGCGTCAGAGCAATATTTTTAGCCATTAGATGGTGGGTAAGAATATAAGATAATATTGACTGTGATCATCATGGTGTTAGGTTAGCTCAGTTGGTAAAATGCAGGTTTGAGCCCACCGTGTGTCAAGCAGGCAGCAGACTCTTAATGTCAGTTCAACTCCAATTTCAGCATTACAGTAAACAAGCTTCTTGCGCTTTTATTTTATAGGCAAAACCACCAAAGAGGAAGTTATTATGTGAGAAGTATTTATTTATTTATATTTTTGCTGCTATCAAAGCACCATAATCTGGCTGTGGGCCAGGTATTATTGCTGGCAGGCAGTTTTGACGAGGGTCCATAATCACAGAGAGAATTAATGTGTCTCCCTTATCAATGTTTGTCTAAACTTTATCTATTATGTTGTTTATAATGCTGTGGTGCAGAAACAGTGACAGTGTTCACAGTCTTGGCTTACATTTTAATGTCTGTCAGCGGCCAAGTCACAATAACATATGGTTTCACTGAATAATTAAGTAAATATAATTTCTTAACCTAAAGAAACCTCCTTTCTTGACTGGCTACTCTGCTGTCTCAGAAGATGCTCGCGGCTTCAGTAGGAGCTTTGCAAACACAATGGCTGGGAAACAACCTCCTGCAGGTAAAGAACAGCCCATACCTCCTTTGCCAACAACAGTATATAGTACAAAATATGTGTGCAAACATGTCCGGGCTCTATACAGAGCTTTGGGTTCATTATGTTTGATGCCATGTCGCTCGTATTGACAAGGGGCAAAGAGGCATAATGACAAAAAGTGGGGATTAACTTTTGAGGGGGGACAGTGGTGTGTGTGGTGTACTAGCTTGATCCCGCTGTTAGAAGGCGTTGCAGCTCCATCTGAAGCCTGTGGCCCTGGAGACATCTTTAAGAAAAGATGAGTCGTGGCGAGAGGGGCTGGGGTCTTGGCGAAGCTCTCACCGCGGAGAGCAGGCCCTACGAGAGATGAGGTTTTACAAGGCCAACCGGCTCCTTCTGCTACTATATGAACTTGTGGGTTTGGTGGGAGGGGCTTAGCAGAGTGATACGAGCAGCAGAGAAAAAACGCGGAAGGATTTGCATTGCGTGTTCAATTGTTGCCAACTGGAGCTTGAACCAATCATCAGACATTTGTATAAGTGCTGTACAAGTTAAGTAACCCTGTCTTACACACATTGATATTTGGTGATCAAGCTGTTATTGTTAAAGTAGTCTTTGATCTGAACATCAATAATCCATAACCTTACAGGAGTAATACTTCAGTCTACTATCCACTGCTATGTAATTTTTTGTCCTTAAGCCTTATGTAATTATACTCACTGCCTAAAGCATCGTGTAGTCTGAGCTTATTGTGAAGATTGTCTAATTCTTGTGTGACAGCCTTCTTGTGGCAAATGGCATCCATCTGAGTTTTCATGTCAGAATATTTGTTGTGTGAAAAGGCTCACTTTTTTGTTGTTTTTTTTCAAATCATAGAGTCTCCATTCAAGGTTAATTGTGGTCCATCTTCGCGCCTTGCGGACAATGTCATGTATTGGGCCCTCATATTTTCTCCATCTTTACCTTTCTGTCAGAGTTCTGTTCAAAGCTGCTGTAAATCAGCTTGGTACTGTATTCCCTGTTGTCAAACTGACCTCTGGCGTTGTCAGAGGCTGTGTTCAGGACCGGCCGTGTTCACTGGGAGGCTTCTGAGCCGAGCTTGGTTCTATTGCCCCCTTGCGAGGTTCTGGTGTTTCTAGTGCTCATTTCAGAACCGCTCCCCGTTGGCAGTCCCTGTTGTGTTCCCCTCCTCTGGGCCTGAAAACCTTGTTGGCAGACCAGTCCACCACTTTGGACCAGACTGAAATATTTCAAGAACCATAAGATGGATTGCCATGAAATTTTGAATTTCGTGGTTCCTAAACAATGGTTAATGTTCCCTGACTTTGGTGATTCCCTGACTTTCCTTTAGAACTACCAGTGGGTCAAAGTTTTAAAAATATTACTGACATATGCTGTAGCAGGTGAATACATCCATATTCCTTACATTTCACTTTCACAATGTTGGTAACAACCTACATTTAGTGATCAACATTTCCAGGCAGTTTGGCCTCTATTAATAACTTCCTGCTGTTTTCTTCATGGCTCCAGATCTTGTGATGGATTTACCAAATGGAAGCATAGCTGCTGCTTCTGATGGTTGCTTGTATACGAGATGCACACTGCGTGAGATCCAGCGGCGCATGGACTGTGGGGGACCTGTGCTCTTTTGGGTAACAGATGACACACACAGACACGGTGGCTTTATTCACGAGCCACGTGAAGCCTGGCAATATTGATGTTGCACTAGAACCATCCAGAATATCTCCGTCTGTGTGATTACTTCACCTTAGTAATTTTTGTCCCTTCATCGATGCCGCTGGCCGTTGAAAACATCCCTGACTATGTTAGCGTGATTTGATTGCCACAATAACATTTTACCCAGCCGTTGCCTGTGTGTGTAGCAACCCCCCTCCACACACACTCACACTCTCCAGTCCCTGGCAAGATCTCTCTCCCCCAAATCCTCCCCACCCTGTTGTGAAAAGGAAAGGATTCAGCAATCAATGGTTGTAACACTGCTGTGCTGTTATCCCCCATTTCTGCTGGGGCCTCAGTGTGATTTAGTGAGGCTCCCGAGGCTCAATAGTAGCACGGTGCACCGCTGGGGGAGGGGGAATGTGTGTGTGTACATTTGTTTTGCGCATGTGTTTGCATGTATGTTTGTTTTCATTCACTGTGTGTGTGTCTGTGTGTGTGTTTAGCATGTTCAGAATACAGAGCACGGGAAGCGTGCATATCTGCATAAATAAATGGCTTGAGTGTGTGTGTGTACGCAGCTCCCCCTCTCCCCACCAATCCTATCCACCAGCCACCCTTCTGGGAATTGGGGCGTATGCGTCGAAATGTGATATTGGCCCTGGTTGTTTAGCCTGACAATCTGTTTTATTTAACAGTACGAGGCTCTCCCCTCAACACCACTTTGGCGTGGTGGCGTTTTAAACTGAGCGAAATTGAGCCGCGCCACGATGCCGGCTATATATCACTTAGGCAATTACAACCTTCACGGATCTATTGGTAATAAAAAGAGGTTTTTGAAGCGGGAGCATTCCAGGCTGGGGGAAAAGGCTAACAGGGGAGAGGTGTTTGATGTGGAGGGGCGAGGCGTGGTGAGCTGAAGGGGGGGGGGTACGGCTGTTTGATTTGTGTCGTATTTCGCTGTGCTGTGCTAAAACACATCTCCTTTTGACCCCTTAACCCCTGTTGGGTTTGTCCTGGTCGACTGTGCCTTGTGTGTGTGTGAGTGCTCATGGGTGTGTTCAACAGGCCCACATGGCAAATTAGCCAACAGGCTCTTGTGGATAATAAATCTACCTCCCAAATGCCACCGTGTGTAATTGAGATTTCATAGCGCTGATCTCATCTCTTCCTTTTCCTCTTTTTTTCATTTTTAAAAACCTAAAGAATGAATAAAGATGTAAACCCCCCACTTCCAACCTCGCCTTCACCATCGCTTTCTTCCCATGATCCACCACAGCCATAATGAGATTTGATGTTAATCCCGACACAATATCACAAGTTACGCGCCTCCATTATGCTCCACGGGCACCGCCGACGGTGGAGAATGGGCTTGGCTCGTGTAGAGGAGGCTTGGCGGGGTGAAGGCACATTAATGTAATCTAAGTGTAATTGGGTTGTAATGCAGCTTGTATTAAATGCAAGGAGGGAAGGTTGTTTTTTTTTCTTTCTGTTTCATCCTCCCTGTCAGATGAGCTCAGGGTGGGGGTGGGGGGGGGGGGTGGCCACAACATAACCGCAACAGCGCGAGGACACTTGAGCGCCTCAGCTAGACAGGGGAAGAGATTGATAGAGCAAAGGCGACAGATTGCCTGGTGGTGTGGGGAGGATTATTTATCTCCAAACTGATGTCAATTCTTGTAAAAGAGTGGATTGGTCAGAGAATGTGATTAATAAATGGAGTGTGTCAGTGGAGGGAGTTGGCTGAAAAGAAGAGATGCATTTGGATTTTTAAATTGGGTTACATGAGAATTAGATTTGGATTCGGTGGACTCATACTCAAAAATAAATTTCAGTTATTATTCTGTGCTGAAGTCAATTATAAATTGACTTAGAAATTAGAAGTTCTTCAGAAGTGTTAATTTTTTTTTGAATTTCCCAAAACTTGGATGATAGTATATAAATACAAGGTGTTTTAAAACCATTTAAAAAAAGATGAATTGTAATTTTTGGTTACCTTGCATATGGTGATTTATAAGTCAGCATCACAGTGGACCTCACATGATCATCTCACTCTCCACCCTGGTTAAGAAAACTCAAAAATGTCTGTATTTCTTAAGGAAACCTATGAAGGCAAAATTCTCATACCAAGTTCTTGTTAACTTTTACTGGAGAGCAATAGGAAGCATCCTGACTGGCATGGGATGTGGACTGCCAAGGACAGGAGGGCTCTGCAGCAGGTGATGAAAACCCCTCAGAAGATTAATGGTACCCATCTCCTGAGCGATATTGATGAGGTGAGGTGCCTGTGTGGAGTCTAAAGGATACCAAAATACAGCACCCACCCAGCCACAGCCTGTTCACCCTGCTGCTGTCTAGAAAGAGATACAGAAGTATCTGCTGTCACGCTAACACACTGCAGAGCAGCTCTTCCTAAGGCTGTGAGACCCCTTAATTCACCATCAGCATGCTCATTTGAAAGAGTTTTCTTCTATGACTTGTTATTTATCTACGCCTCTACTGTATATCATTTATGTATATACTGCTTGCTTTTGGTCATATGATAATCGTAGTGAGTAAAATGATGTTGTCTCCTCTTCTGCTCTGCTGTCCACTGTTTAGGGATGGGTATCGTTAGGATTTTATCGATACTTCTACTACTCTTAAAAAACTTATGAGTATTAGAATTAAATATTTTAAATATAACAACAGTAATGTTTAAAGCAAAAATCACTGCATACTATATATGTGATCTTCATGTTTACATGTTCAGCTTGTTAGAACACGCTTATTGATTAAGTTTTGGCTTTTTGCTCGCAAAGGTTTATGCACTTACTTACAACGAGGTATATGTCGTCAACTTGAATAAAATAGTGCAATGACAAAACTACGCAGAACGCGTACTTGTCAACATCACTGCCGCTTCCAGCATACCTGTAGCCAGTACTGATGACAACGCGGACACAGGGCCCTGCAATGTGAAGTCTTCCCATTGGCTGGATTTATGGTGCGTTCAAGCACAATAAATTATATTTTTTAATGAACACGCTTTAGAAACAGTGTAAAATAGCTTAATGACAGTTAGCAAGCCAGGATAAAAATAAAACATCATTAAAAAAAAATAAAAACATTAATCATATTTTCTGTTTGTTGCTCTGTTACTAGTTATCTTGCTGGCGTTGCATTTCTGTGGTTAGCAGGTTTCCTGCAGCTGCTAGTGTGATTTTGAATCTCAAGTGAGGGGGTGCTTGGCAAGTACTGTTTTAGCTGTGAGGATCCTGATATCATTTCTGAATCATTTGCTGTCGCTACCACACACCATGTCATCTTGCAAACAATAAACAGCAAGGTGCCAGGGAAATGTCGGGCTCAGGCAAGTGTGTGGAACAAAGTAAACAGCCCACAATTGACACTGCAACATGCATTCCTCAAGCTAATGAGCCGCTGCTTCCCGTGTCACTCTTCACCTTCACATTAGTGATTACCCTGTTAAGAGAGCCAGAATACCTGTAGCCACACACACACGCTCATGCCTTCTAGCCGCAGTTACCGTGACAACAGAAAAAGCCAGGATCCATTTGGTGCAAATGTTGCTTAAATACCAGTTAAACATATTCCTTAAACATGTTGCTATCTGCAGCTTATCTCGTATCGCTCTAGTGATTCTTGCTATGTAAAATCAGGGAGAACTTTCATGAGAACTGTAAAGATTTGGCGTTTGTGTTGCTTTTTTAGCTGTTCATATATTTCTTGCAGTGACATGAGGGATGGAGGGATCAAAGGTGTTGCTGGCATGAGCTCGGGATGTGACCAGTGCCAGTCCTTATATTCAGTCAACCTCAGGAACTCTAGCCGGATGGCCCTTTTGCACCTTATTTGCTAAATTAGTTCTGTGGGGAGTGGTGCGATAAGACTTCTTTGAGCTGCACCATTA
>NW_024041484.1:6207968-6524012 GCF_014851395.1 Micropterus salmoides
GGAGATTCAGATTCAAGATGCTCACCATCCCTGCCATCGTCAGTCAGATTCAATCCGAGGATTGGTTTGTCACGATAGATCTACAAGACGCATATTTCACATCTCCATCCGTCCCTCTCACAGGAAGTTCCCGAGGTTCGCCTACGGGGGAGTGGCATACCAGAATTGGGTTCTCCCGTTCGGCCTAGCACTCTCTCCTCGCACGTTAACGAAATGTATGGATACAGCGGTTCGGCATCGAGATGTCGTCCTCGCCCACCTTCGGCGTTTGGGGCTGCGGCTCAACACAAAGAAGAGCGTGCTGCCCAACAGACTACGTTCCTAGGGGTGGTGTGGAACTCGATGACATTTCGGGCCCACCTGTCACCTGCACGCGTCGGGTCCATTGTGTTCTCAGTAACCAGGATAAAGCTAGGCCGCTCCATCACTGTGAAAAACTTTCAGAGAGTGTTGGGGCTCATGGCAGCAGGGGGAACCAGGGGGATCTGCGCTCGCGCCCATTATGCAAGCTGGCGCATCGGATCCTCCTGTGGTCCCAGCAGAGACTGCTGTCCCTCAGAGCGATGTACATCCCTGGGACCCAGAATCAAGGAGCAGACCTGCTGTCGAGACAGGGGCTGAGGCCCGGGGAATGGAGACTCCACCCCGAGGTGGTGGAGTTATTGTGCGAAGAGTTCGGCCCCATAGACGTGGACTTGTTTGCGTCTCAAGAGACGACGCACTGTCCTCTGTGGTTCTCCCTCTCGCCCCCAACCCCACTAGGGCTGGATGCCATGGTACAGACGTGGCCAAGGCTGCGGCTGTATGCTTTTTCCCGGAAAACTGGATTGTTCAGACTATTTCCCTGGCCTATCAGGTGCGCGGGTTACCTTCACCTATGGCCTTAAGGGCGCACTCTACTCGAGGCATGGCGGCTTCTAGGACCCTCCTCGCAGGGGTGTCACTCCAGGATTTGTGTGATGCGGCTGGCTGGGCCACCCCTCACACCTTCATCCGGTTCTACAGTCTGGACCTTCCTTCTGCACCTGGCACCCGTGCGCTCTCCTCCTAGTCGTGCCGTCAGGTACTGCACACTGGGGGCAGGCGGGGTTTTGGCGCGGCCTAAGTGGGTATTCTCG
The DNA here is from genome assembly GCF_014851395.1 of Micropterus salmoides. Taxonomy (NCBI): domain Eukaryota; kingdom Metazoa; phylum Chordata; class Actinopteri; order Centrarchiformes; family Centrarchidae; genus Micropterus; species Micropterus salmoides. The sequence goes on from NW_024041484.1 coordinate 6,209,087, forward strand.
TTCCATAGAAAAGGGCTAATGTGTCCTGTGTGCCGGCGTGCTTATATACGCCTCCATTTACGCCATCACACGCTACCGTTCTAGCAACACCAATAGGATTGGAGTAGTTTCATTCATGTTCCAGCCCTGCCACGCCCAGAGGCGTTCCCGTAGTCTCGTTTCCCTTCTCGGGAACAAGGGTTACATACGTAATCCAAGACGTTAGGTTCACAGGATAAGTTGAAGTTAAAACCGTCAGTTTCTCTTGACTCTTGTCTGACACACCATTTCATTTCCTCATTCATTCTGTCGATTTCAAAGTAGGCCTACATATCGTAACACATTTACATCTTTAAAAAATTTTAAATCGTTAGTTTTTTACCCAAACATGATCTTGAACATGACCGCTTTATGATCAATCTGTTATCGATGTAAGGACAGATCTCCACTCATCGTGGATTTATGCTCAGCACAGAATAAAATCTATGTCCGTCTTTAAGTATAACACTGTGACTCTGTGGACAGTTGCACTGAAACACTTACTGTGTGCTAAATTACTGCAATGACCACTGTTTAATATGTAACCTATAAAACTGATAGATAGATAGATAATTCTTTTCAGGTCGCATCGAATCTCGTATCTGTGGCGAATATGATTGTAGAAGTGAGCACTACACTCGAATTTCTAACTTAAGTAGCCTACGTCAGCATCAAGGAAGCATTTTGTTTTGGGCTGATCTGAAGCAGCTGGTTACCTGAGCGATCTAAGAAAATACCTGAATATGTTTATCAAGGGTTTTTCCCTCAAGGCTACGGCCAGGTTGTGACCTCCTCTCCCTCACCATGTATGCTTCAGCCACCCACTCTCCTTCCCCCTCCGTTCACCCTGCTATGGGTTGTGTTGCCAGTGGAACCAGCGCACTGAACGGTCAGTGGTCGTTCCCTCTGGCTGGATGAAGTCTGAGCTCTTGATTTTACGCATAATCTGTGTGTTACTGCAGCGAGAGGCTCTCCGCAGTGCTGCGCAACTTTCTAAATTCTTCCAACTCACAAAGAAAATAAAGGTCAGGTCGAAACAGTGTATGAATCGTTAATATACAGCTCTCCAAATTAACTAATGGGCTAACAGTTCATGATTGCTGTGTAGGGTACCATTGGCTGTAGTTACTGACAACTATCACTGAATTAATTTGAGAAATCTTAAAATGTTCCAGTTGCTAGTGAGTTACGAACTGAACATTGATACAGTATTATATAGCTGCAGCCTCCGGTACTGCAGCTATATAATATCGTCCTGTTTTTCTAACTAAAAACCCACTTATGTTAATGTTCAAGCTCATCTTAATTACATTAATCAGGCACCGCCATCGCCCAAGTGTATCTGCTGCAGGTTTATCAAGTGTAACACACAAAGCTACACGAATCGCAAAAAACACTTGGTTTTTCCGATTCGGTTTTGAAATGAAATAATCAAAGAGTGAACCATACACAGATTAGAAGGGAACCCTATATTAGCTAATTTGTATGCTTTGTTTCCTCAATGTGCACAGTTTAACAACAAATAAGATCAGATGCAGTAAATGCCAAACCTACTCAAGTCAAAGTTCCTGAAATCAGTGTCTTGTCCATATTAACACAATCAATTGAACAGTTCTCTTTGAGTGCGTCACATACTGTTAATATGTGTGGTGTGGTTGAGCAGGTTGGAGGACCCAAATGCAGGACACAGAGTGGAACAGGTACACTTCAAAGGGTTTAATTCCAACAAAAGGTGAGCCCACAGTGCCTGAGTCCAAAACAAATCCAAACAAAGGTATGGGGAAACAGATCTAATGCACAGGCAGGCAAGGGTACAGGCAGATATCCAGGGCGGAACAAACAATACAGAAGATAGAGCATTAAGCTACAAACTACACATGACAGAGCAATAGCAACCTACAGCAATGACACATACACACATCCGCTGCTGCTGCTGCTGCAGCTGCTGTGTGCCTGGCCGCAGCAGTCTGAAGTACATGTGTTGGATTTTACAGTCAGTATGTGTTATCTAGACTATAGTAATTACAAAGTACAGAAGTCAAGAGAAGGTTATCAGACTTCAATCAACAAGTGCTCAGCGACAACCTGACCCAGAATTGATATTTCATTTGGCATACACCAAAAACACCCTTGAAAAGCACTTGTAGGCTACTTACCTATTTGAGCAAAACCTTCGACAATGTCTTGAGTAATAAAATCCAAAAGAATGTAATTTGGGAGCTTTGCGGCTCTCTCCTCCTGTTCTTTTCTCTCCTGTCTCTTCTTGTAACCACTATTATGTTTGAATGCTGTGACTCCCAGCTTGCAGGTGTGGTGTGCTAGGATGCTTGTCAGGTTTTGCGTTTCACCTGGGGCCTGTACAACAACGTTGTTCAGGATAGTCTCATGACTGGAGGCCCAAAGTTGACCCTAATATGCCCCTAGGTGGCCCTGTAATTGCAGTTTAAAGACGTTTGTTGAAATTCACTTACATTAATTTCATATCGCCGCATGTATCAGTCCGATTACCACCAAACTTGGGTCAGCTTGCAAGGGTTAGGGTTAGAGGTTAGGGGCGTGGCTCGCATCGGGAGGCTTGGACTGAGCTCTGAGCACCTTGTCACCGTTCACCGCATACTAGTCGCTGCAGCCTAGCGCCAAAGTACAAGTCAAAGCTCTGGGGTTCCCGGTCCAGATGACGACCAGTGTGCCTGGAGCCCTGTCCAGTAGCCGCACCACTGCCCTGCGGATGCTCTGCAGCCGCCGGATGTAGACCTCCATGGGGAAAGGGGTGAAATGAGCCCAGATGCTGAGAGCTACGACAGTGTCGGTGCCTCCGGTTAAGCCATCTAGTTCATTGGCAACGTAACGCAGCTCGGCGGTTGGAACAATGGTATAACTGAGAGGAGGACCGTGGCAGCGATATGTCACCAAGATTGTTTGCATAGTCCAAGGCCATGAAAGGTCCAACTTGTGTCGGGCCGCGCAGGTTAAACTCCTTAAGATCTAAAAGTATTAGAGAGAACAGATGAAGCTGCAGTGTGAACAAAATCAAACTGCTGTCAGAAATCCCTGTGGATCAGTTACCTGGCAGTGCTGCTCTGAAGTACTGAAACCACTGCCTGATGGTGGAGTCTCCATACAGGTGGACCTTCTTGCCTTTCAGACACTAACTGATGGCAGAAGGGGTGTTGAATTGTTGAACTGTGGTGCCACCTAGTGCTCACTACACACCCTGGTAGTAATAGCCAGAAGGTCCAGACTTCACACTGCTGCTCTTCACCTCTGGTTGACCTAAGAGGAAGTTAAAGAATAAGGATGGGGTTATTTTATATATTTTGTACTGTCAAAAAAAACAAAACATATGTCTCTCACTAATTGGTTTGTGGAACACAGTCCCAAGTAATTTTTTACTACTGAAGACATACTGTATATCTTTATAAACGTGTCACAACATAGATTGTAGTTTTTAAAGGTTCAGCTTTAGTATTACTCAAGGTATGCACGTGTTGAACTATTTTCAGCAAAAACACATTTGGAGCACTAGTAGGCTCATTTATTTGTTTAGTTTTTGAACAACAATGAAGCTCACAGAGGAATGAGCCATTCACAGCCTTATCATTTAAAGCAATATCCTGTCCAATGTTGAGGCTCAAACTCACTATCTAGAGATGTAAATTGTCTAAATATTTTGTAGTTTACTGGGAGCAAAACCTTATTGGACTTAATGTACCTCACCAGATGTATGAATGTAGAAAATTGGTCTTCAAAACTGGAAGAAACTATGATAATGCAAATGAGAACACAAGGGCATCTGTTTTTACTTCTAAGTGTGGCTAATGTACCTGCTAGCTGCTAATAACAGCGACTAAAACTAATATGTGATACTGAGATATTGTCCCTCTGCTCAAACGTCCTAATTCACCATAATACTACTCTTACTCCTGAGAGACTATATACACTGCTAACAGCTGGTGAATTGGCCTGAATACATTTCTATACAGGAGAAAGATAGCCAGAAGAAAATAGTAAGTTGTTTACAAATGTAGTCATTTTCTGCCTGTTTTACTTTTGTCTGTAGCTCATTCAGTTTTGAATTATTGTTGATTATTATTATAGGCGGTGGTCGCAGTAAAATATCATGCTTTACCTTTTGTTTTTGGCAACACTGTGACACTGGTGGGTCCTGAAGCCTTAATGTAGACTTTCATGTTGACACCACTGAAAAGAGCACATGTAATAGAATATTTTTTACACACACTACAATATATATTCTACCATGCTGTGCCTTTGGGGCATGTGTGGTTAGCCTTTACGCATTGCTTAATGCTGGGTGGAGACTGCTTAATTAGTGTTCTGGGAAGGTGCGTCTGAGCTTAGTGGTACTCGATGGACCCAGTGATGCATTGACTTATACAGCTATGCCTCTAACCCACTAGCGATAGCCTTAGGCTACGTTCAGACTGCAGGGCAAAGTGACCCAAATGCAATTTTTTTGCTGATATGTGACTCAGATCTGATCTTTTTATAACAGTGTGAACATGTCAGGTCACATGGAATCTGATCTTTTCCAGTTCGGATTTGGGCCACTCATATGTGGTCCAGATCAGACACAGATCGGATCTTTTTAAATGTGTGAATGTCTGGACACTGAGGTCGGAATTGATGCGACTTTGACGTCACTCAAGAGCAGCTGTTCTAGCTGAGCTGTCACAGTTCTGCTGTACACGGAGCCACGGTGAATGAAAAAGCTCCACAAAAAAACATTATAAACACGTGGCTCTTTTCCTTCTCTACCTCGCTATCATCTGCTCACAAATTCCCTTTCTTACACTTGAAATCCACCGGACCGCGAGCTCTCTTCAGAGTTACGCACATGCTACTTTTGCCCGTGCGGCACTGTGAGGAGAGAGAGAGAGCGAGAGTAGTAAGTTGTGTGGCAGTTTCGTTACAGAGCCAGAAACCGTAATGAAAAGAGCAGAACTGCTTTACACTCTATACACCTATGACTGCCCACCATCCACAGCAATAACACTTTTATTAAATTTGTGGACGACACAACTGTGGTGGGCTGCAAACAAAACATGAGTCTGCCTACAGGGATGAAGTCCAGAAACTGACTGCGTGGTGCCACATTAACAACCTGGTACTCAACTCCTCAAAAACAAAAGAACTTTATAATTGACTTTAGGAGGAAGGAAGAAGAATATGCTCCTCTATATATCAAAGGAGACATGGTCGAGCGAGTCAGCAAACTTAAAATTCCTGGGCACACAAATCTCTGAGGACTATTAACACTACCACACTTGTGAAAAAAGGCAGGGGAGCGTCTCTATTTTCTAAGGGCACTGAGGAAGGCCAGAAGCTGCTGATTTCCTTTGTAGCATAGCTAGGCTACGTAAAATTTTAATACAGTTATGAAAATTAATATTTCCGGGAATATTAATTTATGCCTCGAAATTAGGAGCACCACCTAAAGATTTGCTTGTCCGCCAAGGCTTTAGGTCCTTGAGTATAGCCTGAGAATTATACGAATTTCTGGTAATTCATTTAGTTGTTACTGGTTCAGTTATTCTGAAATCTTAAAGTCAATCAGTCAGTCTCAGATCTGAGCATAAGTTCTATGTATAGGGACTCTAGATTCTTAACACACACCTCATCACCGTGCTCAAGGTGAATTTATTAACTAACAAAAGAGTACAATAGTGGGTAAATGTGGTAATATTACAGGGTAACAGTCAATATGACAACCAGGAGGTAATAAAACAGGGTGGCCTGTGTAAGGCTCGACTGAATTTCAGTTTGTATTGTAGAGAGAGAATTCTACAAGTATGAGGGAACGAATGACCGAAATCAGGTTGCAGATTTAGTTTGACTAATCTAAGGGTTATTAACTGTGGATGGAGCCACTAGAGAACACCAACGAGTCACAGAGTGTGGTTTGTTTTGCCCTACCGTTGCCGCAGGTCCCGTATTAAGGCTGCCGGTTGGCTCGTGAAGTCGGTTCTGGCCCAACACCAGTGGCGTTTGAGTTGGGTTCGAAACCGGTGGATTGGGTCCGGAGTCCTCTGTGGGAAGCGCTTGCAGCAAAGGGCTGTCAGCCAAGGCTTTTGATCTGATCTCAGTTCGTTTGTTGTCGCTATAGCGGAGCCCAATAGTGGTTTCATTTGTTCAGGGACATAAATGAAGGCTTCTGAGTTTCTGGTCCAAAGTTGCTCACAACGGTCGGATGAGGTTGCAACAACAAAATCAAATAAACTCACACATTCGCCGTAGGTTCGCGAGGCCTCAGGAATATAGGCTATTTAATGTTGCTGAGATTAAGCAGGCGGCTCCAAACAGAATAAAATTGGATTCAGGGGCTTTCTCAGCTCGTCTGAAGGAGATTAAATACGAAACGAAAAAAATCGGAATTTCAAAAAGTAAAGGAAGTTAAGAGTTTAGTTTCAAGAAAGTTTTTAGAAGAGAGGACCTTTTTTTTTTTTGAAGAGAAGAGAGCGAACAAAAGACAGCAGGGCCTTTTTATTGATTCCACTAGGTAGTGTGACGTCAATTTTGGGGTGGGGGGGTGTCTCCCTAGGAGGTCGCTAACGTGTTAAGTTTTTGGGATAACTAAATATACCATGCGCGTATTTCCCTTTAATCTCCCTCTCTACAATATCGACATTTGGAAAAATACTTAGTTCTAAACATTCGGATAAAGACAGTTAAAACAAGGCTAAACACTATGGAAAAAGGTTATAATGGTTATACAAAACGTAACAAAATTTTATTTTTTCAATTTAATTACCTGTCCTCAGTATACTTGCTGGTTACTGGTTTTAACTCACGAGACAATTTAGATGTAAGCGGGACAGCAAAATTTCATTTATGCAATTACATGGTGATATGCAGCACACCTGGACACACCACCGGTCACTGAACAGATCTCTGCCTCACTGCCACAAATAACTGTCTCCACCTGCTGGCATGTAAAGCCGTCTGCTCCCAGCGATGTTCCACAGACTTCTATTCCTGTCATCATCACGCATAGACCAGTAAACCGAAATGTGCACATCCCACACAGAAATAATAGTAATCTTATAAGGATTAGGACAACTGCACCAACTCCAGCACCCAGAACAAACTCATTTAAAATGGCTCTCTTCAATGTGAGATCACTTTCAAGTAATACTTTTATCTTAAATGATTTTATCTTGTCTGCAAATCTAGATTTTATGTTTTTAACTGAATCCTGGTTGCAGATGAATGACTATAGCCAGCTAGCTGAACTGTGTCCGCCTCAATATGATTGTTTTAGTCAACCGAGGGTCAGTGGTCGTGGTGGTGGGCTAGTGAGCGTGTATAAGAAAAATTTTAAATGTCATCAAGTACGCTGTGATGAATTTAACTCCTTTGAAGTTCTCACTCTTAAAGTTGGAGGGCTGCAACCTATTATATTTGTTATAATTTATCGCCCCCCAAAACCGCCTGGAGGATTTTTATCAGAACTTCCTGAATTTTTATCTACTCTGGTTTTAAATTATGACAGAATTGTTCTTTGTGGCGATTTTAATATTCATGTTGATGACCCCAACAATGTTAATGCAACTGACTTTTTAAATATGGCCACTTCTTTTAACTTCAAACATGTCAAATGGCAAACACATAACCGTGGTCATACACTGGACTTGGTTTTTACCCTGGGTGTCAGCATTTCCTCTGTGGAATTAGTGGACACGACCATATCTGACCACAGATGTATTGTTTTTAGCTGTGATTTGCCTGTTACTCATGCCGCCTCACCAAGCTCCGTGTGTTGTCGCATCTTTAATGAACAAAGTGTTTCAAAGTTTTGCGCATTCTTTCAGAGCCAAAGCCAACACCTGTCTGATTCCAACACCAACAATCTGGTTGATCACTTCAATCATATCTGCTTGTCGTCACTAAATATTACTGCTCCTCTAAAGGTTAGGCCTACATCTAAAGCTAGTAACAACCCTGGATAAATGACAGCATTCGCAGCCTAAAAAGGGAATGCAGGAAAGCAGAGCACAGATGGAAAAAATCCAGTCTCCAAGTCCATTACCTCAGTCTGAAGGATTTATTAATTAACTACAATAACATGGTTAAGGATGCGAGAACACATATTTTTCTGAACTCATTACTACACATAAACACAATCCCAGGTTTCTGTTTAAGACTGTGGATCAGCTGGTAAACCCAACCCCTCCTTGTGCCTCAGCTGGAAGTAATGATGACTGTGAATTGTTTTTATCTTATTTTACCAATAAGGTGGTGTCAATCAGAGCCTCTATTACCCCCGCGGCCTCTTACTCAGAGGTTCCTCACCAGCAACAAGAGAGTTTTAACCAGTTTTATCCCATCGACTTGTCTGAGCTTTTAAAAACAGTATCACAAATGAGAGTGTCCTCCAGCCCACTTGATGTAATACCTACAAAATTTTTACTGAAAGTAATAGATTCTGTTGGGCCCCATTTGATCTCTGTTTTCAACAGCTCCCTATCTACTGGTTGTGTCCCTGATTATTTTAAAACGGCTTGCGTGAACCCACTTTTAAAGAAACCTGGTTTAGATCCCTCCCTCCCACATAATTTTAGACCAATTTCAAAACTGCCTTTTATTGCAAAGATTCTAGAAAGAATTGTGTCCAAACAGCTGCTCACTGTGCTGGAAAATAACAAATTATTTGAAAAGTGTCAGTCTGGTTTTAGGAAGTACCACAGCACTGAGACTGCCTGCTTAAAGTCACCAATGACCTTTTAATGTCTGCTGATGAAGGTATGTGCTCAGTCCTGGTACTCCTGGACCTTAGCGCTGCTTTTGACACCATTGATCACAACATCATGTTAGACAGACTGAGGCACTGGGTGGGGATCTCTGGTACTGCCCTAGAATGGTTTTCATCCTACCTGTCAAATAGGAAGTTTTGTGTGTCTGTAAACAACTATGTCTCCTCATTCTGTCCAGTTAAATATGGTGTGCCTCAGGGGTCGGTCTTAGGACCCATTTTGTTTTCCTTGTATCTGCTTCCCCTTGGACATATTATCCATAAACATGGCATTTCTTTTCATATTTATGCTGATGACACACAAATATACTTGCCCGTCAGATCCACAGACCCTGGAATGCTGAGTTCACTTAACAACTGCCTTTGTGAAGTTAAAAAATGGATGTCAAATAATTTCCTCCAGCTGAACTCAGACAAAACAGAAATCCTGGTCATCGGGTCTCAGCAGATGGCAAAGCAAATACTGCCATCTGCTGGTTCCCTAGTAAATCACATTAAGCCTGTGGCAAAGAACCTTGGTGTTTGGTTTGATAGTAATTTAAATTTCGAGCAGCACACCACAGAGTTTGTTCAATCATGTTTTTATCAACTTAGAAATATAGCAAAAATTCGATCTATGTTAACTTTTAAGGACACCGAGACCATTTTACACGCCGTCATCTCATCACGCCTGGATTATTGCAACAGCCTTTTCACCTGTTTAACCCCCGGGGCTCTGGAACAGCCTGCCCGAGGAAATCAGGTCGGCTGAGTCAGTGAACTCTTTTAAGTCCCTTCTTAAAACATACTTTTATAGGAGAGCCTTTCCTGATCTTATTTGACTTTATTTTATCCCTTTTATTTTATTGTATTTTATTAATTTTATATTAATTTTTCATGCTCTTATCTTGTTTTTTTTGTATTATTCTTTACACTTGTTAAAGCACTTTGTAACTTGTTTTTGAAAAGTGCTCTACAAATAAGGATTATTATTATATTATTATGATAGTTAGGCCTACTTAGCGATCCTGTCAGTGTAAGCCGAGTTTTAAACACTTGCGTGTTATACCTTTCTTGTCCCCTTGGTGGCGCTTGGGTCACACAAGAAAAGAGTAGACATTCCACTTTAACTGAGAGGCTGGTGATGCACACGAGCGTTTCAATGGATAATTTAGTAGGAAATTGTATATGAAACATTTAACTAAAGCATTAGTTAATACTGAACAGACAGTGATTACTAGGGAGTAACAGGGATGAATTAAAACAACACAGAAAGAGGTTAGAAAACTAGTTCAAGATTACTTTCTTATGGGTCTGCTAGTCAAACATCACTAAAGGATAACAACAGGGTCATTACTTACTAAACTCAGAGGCAAACACCGCTGCTCACTTAGCAAGGTTATTATTTAAACAGAATAAACACAGTTATAATGGAACCTTGCTTGGTTCGAGAAACAGGGGTTTTTATGGTCTCTTTTCTTTGCATTCCTGGCTTATCGCATCGGCTATCAGAGAATGAAATGGTGGTTTATGGCTCAGCCGTTCTGTGGAGAGAAAAGAGTCAGGTTGAGGCTGGAGGTGACCTGCTGGAGGGAGAAGGGGTCAGATCGCCCCCTTTCCTGTCCTGTGGACTGTCTTTAGTGACACCTTTACGGCTAGAAAGGTTCACTAAGGCTCTTTGAATACACAATCCTTAAGCGATTCATTGTCTGATTGAGTCTCTTTCGGTCCTTACCAAACACCAGGCGATGTCTCGGGGTTTTACATGTGAAAAGGTCAACTCTCGGGGAGGGAAACTTCCCTCCCTCTTTTGACACCACCTGACCTTCTTTGAAGTGCGTCTGGTTGAGTTCACAACACCTTTTACAGAGGTTCTGTTGAAAGTGTCCTCTCTCACAACTTTCTGGTGTGGTTCACAAGGTCCATTAAGACCCGCATCTCCAGATTCCTGAACATTTTCTTCCTACAAGCCATAAAATAACTGAACTGTCAAAAACAATGAAACAGGGTGACGAACTTGGGACTACTCAGTATCATGGCTGAGTGCTATGATCACTACTGGAATTGGTGCAAGGTTTTTAGAGTTTATTACTTTTATATTACATTAACTGTGAAATATTTGTTTTGATTTGTAGACAATATTGTTTTACTCCTGCTGATTCTGTTTATGAGATGCGCATGTGGGTCACTTTCAGGCCGCGGACAATTCACACTGAAGTCTGATATGAGCCACATTTAAAGAGGTCATATTATGCTCATTTTCAGGTTCAAAATCTCATTTAGGGGTTGTAGCAGAACAGGTTTACATAGTTTTTTTTTTTCAAAAAACATCATATTTTTGTCATACTGCACATTGCTGCAGCACCTCTTTTCACCCTGTGTGTAACGCTTCATTTTAGCTATGGAGTGATATATCTTACCTCTACAAGATCTTTGTTGGGAGTTGCACATGCACAGTTCCTAGTTAAGGACAATTAGCCAATCAGAAGCAGAGAAGGGCAGGTCCTGAAAAGCCGGTAAACGGGCTTCGATTCAGTTGTATATGTATCTTTTGTAAATGTATCTTTCATCCATAAAGTTTTACATCACAGTAACAACTTTACGTCTATTGACTGCCTGGAGGGTAGCTAGTGTTTGGAAGAGGAGAGGCAGCAGGTGGGTGTCTTGTCACTGTGTGCTGCAGCCCAGTGTTTTTCCACCGGTGTTTTTGAGGGCGTGCCAGACTAGCCATTTGCCGAGCATTATATATAAAAAAAGAGATAAAAAAAAATACACAGTATTCGTAATATTGATGTTTTTGTCTAATGTTTTATTTGAGGATTTAAAAAATAAAGATAACAATAATAATAAAATACAGTTTAATGTATTTGTCTCATGTATTGTGTGCTCGTCGGCCGGCGGCAATCTGCAATAGAATGAAGCTCATTCACGGACATAGTTACACGAACATGTCCCCCCACCCCCACCCCGGAATAACTACACATAAGCACTCGCTTTGTGTGGCGCGTCTCTTATGGGAGTTGTAGTTTTAAAGTATATTGGTATATTTCTCACAATTAGAAGTTAAAAGTGTAAAATTTTGGATACACCCTGTGTTTTTTTGGGATGGGGAACACACTGGTGTTATCAGATTTCAAAAAATTAATCATTACATAGGTGAGATAGCTTATTTTCATATTTGACAGTGCTTATACAGTGGGTAAACTTTGGTGACCATATCTACATGACAGCAGAGGCCCAGAGCTTTATATATAAATGCTGTTCTTATGTGTTTAGCACCTTCTGTTGCTAAATTACAAACCAAGATGGACTGGGTTCAAAGTTCAGAGGTCATTGCTCTCTGCAATGCTCTTCTGGCTGTACTTCCATCTTGTGCAACTAAACATCTACAAATGATCTGGAATGCTGCAGCTCGTCTTGTCTTCAACGAGCCCAAAAGGGCCCACGTCACTCCTCTGTTCATCTCTCTGCACTGGCTGCCACTCTCTGCTCGCATCAAGTTCAAGGCCTTGACACTTGCTTACAGATCGACCACTGGCTCAGCTCCCTTCTACTTTCACTCGCTCTACGAGTCTACACCCCACCAGAAGCCTACGATCGATCAATGAGCGACGGCTTGTGGTACCATCACAAAGAGCCACAAAATCACTCTCTAGAACATTCTCATTCACAGTTCCATGCTGGTGGAATGATCTGCCCACCCTCATCCGGAATGCAGAATCCCTGACAGCATTCAAAAGACAACTGAAAACTCATCTCTTCCGAAAGCACTTAACATAAAAAAATAAAATAAAAATAAAAATCCTTTAAATCCTCACTTGCCTAGTTTATGCTACTCTGAGCAATGTTTGAACTTTGTATTTTGAGCACTTCTTGTGTTGTTATTGCCTCCTCACGATAACTTGTTTGGTTTAGACCTCAGATGTAAGTCGCTTTGGATAAAAGTGTCTGCTAAATGACTAAATGGAAAATGTAAATGGAAAATGTATGGAGAATAAAGATGGATCAGACCACATTCTTTATGCTTGCCTGGAGAGACTGGTTTCTATTCTTCTCCACAACCTTCATGACAGTCATATTAAAATGCTCTGTAATGCAGCCTTGTATAACATTAAACCCTCTGATTCACTGTGAGTGTTTGCTCTAAATGATAACACCCACTTTCAACACGGGCCTTCCAGCCAAAGGTATTGTCCATATACACCCCAAGGTGCCTGTAGGAGCAGAGCTGATGGATTGGTTCATCATTTATGACTTCTAATACCTTCTGACCCTTTCATCAACTTGTGAAATGGTTGAATGAGATATGCGAGTTGTGTCTGTATGCTGTAAGCCGAGGAAGAAGTGTACCAAAAATGCCAAAACACATGTTGTATACTGTATGTACACTAACCCTAACCCATAAATTGAAATTTTAAAAAAGTAATTCATTTAAATTTTAAAACTACTAATAATGCAGTGTGATTTTAAATCAAAGTCCCACCCATAAATATGCTCTCATGTTTTTTCCCCTTTAGTCTCTGCTATTAACATTTATCAACCACAAAATTTTAAAACCAACCACAAAATTGCTTTTTTAAATAACTATGCATGGAAAATAAAAATAAAAATGCTTCTCTTTTTATAGTTTTATTTTTTTGTTTTTCACAATAGTACAACAAATCCAAATTAATCAAACAAGCCATTAGGCTGTATTTTTAAACACTCAACTGTAGTTTTTTTTATATAGTATATAAGGCAAATCAAAGTGCTTAGGTCAGGAAATGTAGTTATTAAAGCAAGTCTTGAAGTAATTCAACGACACTTCCCAATTAAACATCCAAATTCAGAAAAATTGGTTTGTGTGTGTATATAATAACCACTATAGTGTCTATAATTAAGTCACATTTTCAAGTTTTGGGCCAGTTTTTGCATTTGTTGAAGCTCTATGTACCTTCACTGCACATGTGAAGCAGCTGAAGACCTGTCAAGGATGCTTTCAGAGACCATCTGTAGCAGGTGAGTTGATGCAAGAGTCCAAATTCAGAAAAAAATGGGGTTGTGTGTCCATGTAAAACTGTCAGAAAACTCAGATTTGCTACAGCAGATGACATCAGTGGAATTATGTTTATTATTATTAGTAAAATACACATATTTACACCTTCCTGTAAACTTTTCTGCACATAGTTTTGTTCTACCATAAACAGAAGACGACTATTCGAAAAACAGTTTCTTAAATTAATTTCAGTTTGTATAACTACATTCATTATTATTGTTGTAATGTAACATGTAGATATGATAATTACTATTATTCAAGCATATCTGACTTACAAACAGTGTTTCCTCTTTGTTGATTTGACCGTGGTGGCCCCCCACACCAACATTTCGAGATGGTTCTCACTGCGGAACATGAAATCCATGGGGAGGAGTCGGATCCAGATCCAACTCCTCCCACCTTACATACACCTAAACCTACCCAATCCCTAAACCCAACCCTAATCCTACCCATTTCCACCCCTTGGATCTTGATCCGACTCCTCCCCGTGGATCTCATGTACTGCATTGAGGTGTTACTGAACATTTCTGCCCCCCCACGGTATCAGAAATAGGGCGATTATAGTGTCGATTTCACTGAATATGATCAAAAAATTTTTGCCGACGGCAGCTTTAACTGGTGATTTTTTTGGACCTGCCCCCACTACTAAAAACAAACAAACAAAGGAAACACTGACAAATATAAGAAATCGAACCAAAAGTGAATAACTGGTCATTTATCACTTCGAGAGCTCCTCAAACTGACAGTTCAGAATCACTGTCGTATCCATCCCAATCATTCTGGAAGTCCATACTTGTTCCAGTCAAAACTTGAGCATAGCAGTCTCTTGCATGCTTCATCATTCTGGTGACTTCTTGCTTCTTTCTCAAAGTTAAACTGAGGAAACCCTTGATCCCTTCTTCATTTAGAGCCCACAGCTCACCTTATGGGAGTAAAACAAAAAATTATCAGAAAAAAAATTACAATGTAGAGTATAGTATTACAACACATTACTTAAATACGTACTTTGCAATGCCTCACTGGAAAGCTGGGATGACATCTCCTTGAGTGTGTCTGCACGAGTGGAGAGAGATTTCCAATGCTTTGCCATCTCAGAAAGAACAATCTTCTTCTTAAGTCTCCTTATTGCCATCACAACATCAAACGCCTTCCTCTTGATTTTCAAATCTACAGCGTCTGGGATACAGTTGTGGAAAATAAGTAAATTGTAAGTATGATTATTTTTCAAATAATATTTGAGATAATCTGGGATACGGCATAATTGGTTTTGTGCTACTATGTGAATCAAACAAAATTGTCAACAGATTTGTGTACATACCACCATGTGAAAGTTGCCATGGCCAAACTGTCTCGTCAGAGAGAATGATGTCAAAGACGATTCTTTCTGTATCTGGAACCATACTGTTGTATTTTTCAACGACAGAGCTAAGAATGGCCTTCTCCTCCCTGATTTTGCGCCGAATCCGGGCCCGACCTTTGCTGCCATCGGTGTCTTTGTAAAGGCGCTGGGACCTTCTTTTAATGCTGGCCACCAGCACCTCCATTCTACTGGTCACGCGTCAAGATCGGCATTCTTTTGGGATGTTGTTGCTGAGAAGAAAAGAAGTGTAAACATTTCACTTACATTTTCATGGCAGTAACTGAAACGAGCTAAGTCTCAGTGTAACACAGAACGCCACAGGGAAGTCATAAAGATTACCTTAACCTCTTTGCTGCTTTTTTTTTTCTTTATAAAAAAAAAGCTCCTGGAGGAAGGACAGGTGAGTCTCAATATTCATTTCATATTTATTAGCGTGTACAGGAAGTATGTAACAGGGTACCAAAGAAAATGACAACGTAGCCAAGATGGGATCCGCTAACTGCAAGAAATTTCGGAAACACTTTATTTTACGGTGTCCTTGTTACATATGTTACATGAACTTAAAATAGTAATAACAATAAATTATGCATAATTACATGTAACTAACCCTCAACCAAATCCTAATCCTACCCTAATCCTATAGTAAGTACATGTAGTTAATTAATATTACTCCGTATTTAAATGTATAATTACACTCTAAGAAGGACACCTTAAAATAAAGTGTTGAATGTCACCGAAATGTCCAATGTTCCAACTTTTGGACTGTGCACCATTCAGGTACTTTCAGGGCACTTTGTTTTGACATGATTTCCAGTGTGCATGCACTACATACTAAAATTTGGCATTTTAACTGCACAAGTAAATGACCAAGAAAACAGTGTATGTATGATTTCATTTTAAAACAGTAATTACTTGCAGAAGCATGTCTCCCATTATTCCGCAGAACTGAGACATTGAAATAATAGTATAACTATCACCTTCTGCCCACTCCTCCAATCAGTGACCCAGCCCTCAACTTTAACCTGTGTCACTGCCAGCTGGATTTTCATGCTTTCCAGATCCTAAAGTTGGATTTCCAGGTAACAAAAAAAGGAAATGAAATAAAAATGTTATACCTACAAAAATATACAATAGAAGGTATTTACAATATAAGAAAATAACAATACTCATCTCTACCTTCTGATATCGGCAGACAAGTGAAGCAGCCAAGTTATTAAACTTTTGCTGATTCCAGCGCATGGCCATCAGTGTAAGCATGTCTGTACATCCTGTAAAAAAGAAAAAAAAATACACTAATCTGTGTTGTACCACATGTCCCTCACTGGCTACAATTTTCTTGTAAAACTTTCAATCTAAATAGTGCAGTGTGTGGTTACCTTACCTGCTTTGGACATGTGCTTTGTGGTCACAGCAATCCTAGAGAGGAAGGCGTTACACTGCTCAACCTCCTCCCCCAAGTGTCAATCCGGCCCCTTGCTGGTAAGCTCCACTCCATTTAACCTATTGAAGAAAATACTTAAAAGCTGCCAACATACCTTTGCAGGTGTTTAGGGACGGTTAATGACATGGTAATGTTTTCTTACCTCGCATTTAAAATCATGGGCTTTGGCATGAAACACTGAGAGGAATGGTTTCATGCTCAGAAGGTGCTGGAGCTCCTGGCAGCTTTTTGTCACTTTGTGGAGGTAGGGCCAGTACTTGCAGGTTACATCCATGGCAAAAAAGCTTATTGACTTATTTGCCAGCTTGTTCTGCAGGTAGAGGGGATAAGCATATATTTCTCCCCTGAACATGTTGAGAGCGCCGAGAAAAACTCCATGTCGACAGACCGCAAGCTCAAGTCCCTCCTCATCAATTTTACTAGAGGATCTCTGAGAAGTTTCCCTGGCAGCTGACCACTCCCCTCCACAGACACCTCTTCCAGAGACCTACAACATGGAAAAAGGTTGATATAAATAGTCAGGACTCACCCAAACAATGTCAACTGTAAAATGTTATTGGTCGTGTTTTTTGAAATATTATACAACAAGTTTACATGGTTGGTGTTGGAATGAATGTAATCCACAAATCTTTCTACTTCATCATCTTTTGCAATGAAGATGCCATCAAATAAGGCTTGTTCTTCAGATCTAATTGAAAGAAAGGTACACATTGACCTTCAATATGACACAGCAAAGGTTACTTTAACAACACTGCAAATTACACACATTTTGTAAGTACCTTGCTGTGTTCTTAAAGCGGTAGTGCTTGCGATTTCCATCCACAGAAACAGCAAGCATGTCTGGGGTGCATGCAGGACAGATAAAATGCTCCTCCCTGCAGATCTTATCCACTTCAAATCTAACAGCCTCCCACTCCAAAAAGCTTTTTGTGAAGCTGTCTGCTGTGATCTTCCCAGTCTGTTTCAGAACAGTAAAACATGTCAACATAATTCACAGTTAAGTTAACTAAAGTTAATAAGGTCAAAGGTCCGGTGACACCAAATCCTCCTGCATCGAGCCTCCACAGGCAGTCGCTCAGCCCAGTGGATCTTTGGAAATCTTTTGGCTCTTTGTATGTCACGGACAAAAAACATCACGACCAAAGTCCCCCCCAAAAAAGACCACAGCAAACTCGACTCCCACAGCAAACTTAACCAATGTCTTTATGGACCTATTTGTTTTTTTTCTGAATGCAAACTGCATGACTAGGATGTGACATCACTACTTGATCTTATACACAGGTCTAATGTTTTGAGTGATTGAGTTGATAAATTGCTCCAATATTTTTGTACATTTAGTGTATGAATTTAGATTCTTTACTGAGTGGTAGTTTTACACAAAGACTTTGAATCTTAGATGATGTTCTATTAATGTATCGAGTCCAGCTGAATCACTGTTTTGATTTCATCAACATGCTCCAATTATAATAATCAATGTGTTGATAATGTCACCATAGTCATTCTGCGATACACATCAATACTAGTACTAGTTGTTAGTGATTCCCACCACTCATACTCACACGGCCAAAGCGGACAGTTCGTTGATCAAGCATTCTTAAGAATGCTTGGCAGGACAGTCCTGGTGCTGCCATCTTCAATTCTTCATAAGAACAAAAAACATCTGTAGCGTACACCGTGAAAAAGTGAAGGGTAGCAGGCCAGTAGGCATTACGGACTAAGTCATCCACTCCAGCGCTCCATGTGGCTTTGCATGCCTCACATTTCATCTCAGGCATACTGAGATCATATCGTCCTGGAAAAATCAGGAAAAGTAGCTTACATTACTATCACCTATGTAGTACATTCAGAACTAATAAAACTTAAAATTTGTCAAGTGCCTCTTTTGTGAGACAGAACGCAAAACTGAACATCCCTCCTGCCTATCCTGGGTCTTTCACAGGCAGGAGATGCACATAAGGTATAGATGCGGGCGGGAGCGGGACTAAAACACATTATTGCGGAACGGGATAGAATATTGTGGGAACGGGGGGTGCAGGACTGAAAATCCTGCCCAGCGCAGACCACTATAGGGAACGTTTGAATAGAAATAGGACACATTTACAAAGCCAATAGCACTGCCTTGTTTTTTTTTCTATTCAAATAGGACAATGAAAAGTGGCAGGAAGCGAGTAGGAGAGCCCTATGGGGTGGAATCAGGTTAAAGTCCAACCCAGGTCCCTATGGGCACTTTGCCCAGAATGTGATATGGACGCTAAAGCCACTTGATCTGGAATGTTCCCTTAAGTTCATTTTATTCTTACCATTCATTGTAACCACAGCAACAACTTTTCCTGTGTTGACACTCAACAATCTCCTCATCCTCTCCCTCCTGCCACCATCCCTATCCGGAGCCAGATGAAGCCATCTTTTGATGGTGGAATCTATTTCTTGGTCCGTGGCCCCAGATGTCAGACGGTTACGCCTCACAGCAGCTAAAAAAAAAAAAAACACACACAATTAACTTGTGACTACAGGATTTTAAAGGACATAGAGTACAATATGAACCAGTAATGGCTGCCTATGGCTTTCTACTTAAACTGATCTGCAAAATTATGGTCTCTGCATGTAGATATCACACCAGAATGTCTGTCAAAAGGGCGTTGGTTCAGTTTAAGGGAATTTTTCTTTTAAAGCAACCAGCCATTCTCAATTTCCCCTGCCCGAATCAATTATCTCTAAATAAGTCCTATTGTATCTATTCCAATAAAAGATAAATCACGGTATTTCCTCTCCTCTCCCCTGCTCATCACCTCACCCGTCTTCTCTTCCTCTACTGTCCTCTAATGACCCTTCTCCTGTCCACCCCTACCCTCATCTCTCTTCCTGTCTTCTCCTTTCAGCTCTACTTTCCTTCACATTTCCTCATCTTGTCCATCCCTGCTTTCCTTCCTTCCTTCTTAAGACCCTGAACTATCAAGTTATATAACTGTTAATGGTTCTTAAACATATACATGCCAATGTTGGTATGAAGGCCAACTTACCAATCACAACATCTCTTATCTGTAGGCGCTGAAAGCCAATCTTTCCATTTATTCCTCTCATTCCACTCACGAATGTCAGTCCCCCCTTTGAGAGCCAGCGTGTTCACCTGAAATCATATTTCTTAATTAGTTTTTTCCCCCCAGCAATGGTTTCATATTTACGTATTTTAAGGAATGGATAGAATGTATAGCATAAGTAAGTGGTGTTCCTGTAGCTAGCTGCTTAGTTTTGATGGATTTACTTATCATGGCAACCTTTAAGTTTCAGGCAACAAGGAAGAATGTTGTTTCAACATAAAAAAAGTACAGTTTTGCAACAAACACTTGTAGCATACATTTATGATTATGGCAGTTGACGGAAAATAAATTTAAGGCTGGTTTTGTCCTTTAAAGTTAGTTTTAAAATATATAAACCCACATGAAAAACATGTTACACTGTGCTTAAGCAGGGTACCCCCAAGATTGTCCGAATTAAATTTAAGACTTTTAAAGACCTTTGTAATACCACTTAGAATGAAATTTAATGCCAATTTAACAGCCATACTGGCAAAAGTATGAAGGATATAATGGAAAATCAGTATGGATTTTACCAGGTACTTAAATTTTAATATACATCTGTGCACACTCCACGATCACACTAAACTTTAAGATTAGTTCAGTAGTTGATAGATTATTTTTAATGAATAGGAGACAGCAGCAAAGGTTGTTGCCTGTTTAAGACCTGGTGGCCTAATTGTTAAAGAAACAGTAATATTATTCAGGAAACTCAGATCAAACAGCTGATCAGTCTCTGTTGATAAACTTTAGGAAAAAGTTTGACATTTCAACTCTGGCGGGCGCGTGAGACGAGCCGCGACAGTTTCACGGGATTCGTGCCAGCTACACAGAAGCCGTTGCCATGGTTACCTCGTGGAGTGCTTGTTTGCCTGAGTGCAGAGCGACCACGCGGATCAAAGCCGTCTGAAAAGGCCTTACAAACCTTGTTGCAACCATTCACAAGAAATTAATTTAAAACTTGCCAAAACATAAGGACTTAAAAAGCTACCATTCATACAGCAAAGTGTAGGCTATATAGTCTAGGTGATTGATCAATCGACAACAAAGTCAAAGTAAACATTAGATAGCCTATAACAAGCAATAATCAAAACATACCCAATTTATCCGATCTTACTGTCAACTTAGTGTTGTTCAGAAATAATACAGCTACTTACTAGTTACTTAGCATATACTCCTTAAAAAAGTAATATTAGCTACTCTCTTTTACTGGGTGATTAACGCCACTCTCACCCATGAGTCCAAGCATCACTGGCAGCGGCCGGAGTTTCTTTCTGAGTTTCACGTTGCTGTGTTGCTTTAGCTGATGCTTCAATTAGCTTAAGTATAAATGCAGAATTGTTCGCAGTCAAAAACTTTTTGCTGGTCGCACAAGGTTTACAACGGACGGCAATGTTCTTTGCATCTTAGACTGTGACACAATAATGGCAATAAAGTTATTTACAGCTGTCGAAAATACCTCTCTCTGCCTGTTCTCCACTTTTCCTTTAGCTTCTTGGCTAACAGCTGACTTGAACTGCAGAAGGGCCGGTGCCACTGAGCTGCAGCGCGGTCGCACATTCACGACAGGGATGGTGCGTTCAGTAGCGCAGTGTTATTTGGATTAGTAACTGTAATAATATAACTGTTTTGGAAGTAGTAATCCCTTACATTACTCTTTACCCGGAAAAGTAATATTGCAGTATTACTGCCCAACACGTTACGTACTACTGATGCGCGAGAGCGACTGTGGTACACACTGTACAGGAAGAAAACTTTACACATGTCAGCCTGTAGATGTCCTCAAATCCTTTCCATTTCACTCAGTGAGCTCCTGTTTAAATTGTTTTTATTACAGATCTGCATGATGCATGCGGGTCATATTTTCAGGTCGGAAAATCAGGAATTCCGGATTAATCCAGAAAAATCACATCCCTGATATTTAAATAGTATTTCCTTTTTGTTTTTGTATATAGTGTTTTGATCATAAAAAATTAATGCTTTTTTATTACTTTTAAGTCCCTGCGGGTACCTGGTCAGGCTTTCATGAGAGAATTTAAGGAAAATAAAAGCTAGCCAGCTAAGTAGGAAATATGTCACTGTATTTGATATGCCAACATACCAACTGTTTGTAGAGGTCAGGAATACTCTGCAGTTGTTCCTCCAGGTTCTGAAGAGAACTGACGTCTTTGACGGGCAACAAATTTCGATCCAGGCCTATCTCTGCCTCATCAGTCGCTTTCATACCCTGTAGGGTCTTAAAGATGATGCGCAGTTGGTCCATCATCATTTCCTGTTTTGTTAATATACTACGCAGAAGGGCTAAGAAGAAAACAAGCAAGAAAGATAGATTAGAAACAGTATAAAACTAGTTAAGCCACCGAACTGATAGTCTTATCTGACCACTGTTAGTCATCTGTGTATACTTAATGTTGGAAGTCTTATTTTCCTCATTATCTGAAGAAACCATTTAGCCAAATAAAGAATTCATACAATGTAACAAACATCATTGAATACTCACAAGTTTGCAGACTGGATGTCTACTCCCTGGTCTGGTGTGCCTCGGGGTGCCTTGATGGGAGTATAGATCGTTCGGTGTGCCTCGGCGTCCGGCGGCTCTCGGTGCTGGCGTGCCTCGGCGTCCGGCGGCTCTCGGTGCTGGCGTGCCTCGGCGTCCGGTTCTCAGTGTTGGTGTGACAGCTTGAAGGAAACTTGGAAGTACAGGAGTGCTGACTTGGGCTTGGCTCAAGACTGCTGTTGCCACTTGGTGGGAAGTCAGGACTGCTGTTGCCACTTGGTGGGAAGTCAGGACTGCTGTTGCCACTTGGCTGGAGGTTCTGGCCTTGCTTCCCTGGCTTTAATGTAGGAGTTTTGTACTGCCTAGGGATCTTTGGAGCATTGGGCAATGTGACTTTCAGGGTGCTTTCCATCTCTTCATCGTCTTCCCCAGGGAAAAGAATATTCTTGCGTCTAAAAACACATTTAATAATTTTAAGAAACAGTATGTGTGCGCGAGTGCATGCATATTGACTACCAGCTATATACAGCGTGCTAGTCTCGAAAATCCAGCTGCTTATAACATTAACTTAGCTCTCCTTATTAGCTAGGCTCCTTACATGCTTACTAATAATAATAATTTGTGCAGCTGTGTTCCATGAGGGAGAGAGGGAGAGAGAGAGAGGTACAGGTGAGTGCGAGAGAGAGAGGGACGAGTGAGAGGAAGTGCTGCATTAATGCGCTATGGCGCTCTGCAATCAAATACGATTTTAAATAGGCTTAGTAAAAAAAAATCTAAAATCAATGTGTGGCAGTCAGCGTTGATATTGTGGCGGGCCGCCACAAATAAATGAACGTACGGGAAACACTGCTGCAGATTTATAAAAAAAACAAAAAACATACATTCTTTTTCTTTTAAATTTAATTGGCGAGTCCCCTCCGTCACTTCCAAGGTCAGTGTGATCGACAGCCTGAGGTAGTTTAAGCCTTGCTTCATTGTAGTCATCTAGAAAAACAAAATACAGGGGAAAAAAGTAAATTTAAGTGATATTATGATCTATCATTAGATCAATTTAAAAGGTAGAGGTGATAACACTTAACTTACGTGATGCGAAGATAATTCTGGCCTTATGGGGCATCCATCCATCTCCAGGACATTCTTGAGATTTTACAGCTTTTGCCACATCAATTTTATTTGGAGGCCACATGCACTCTCCATTTTCTATCCAGACTGAAGGCACAACTTCAACCTCATTTGTGTTGTCAAAGACAACAATATGAAACATCTGAAAATAAGCAACCATGACTACATAAATTCCATAGCCAACTAAAATACAAGAGCAACTTCAGGGTTACTAGTTTCAATGCAAGAGTGGAACAACAACAAATCTGTTTCGAAATGGTAATCTTACATACTTCTGTAGCTTCTTTTCAATCATAAAACACTTGATATTGGTGGAGAGGTTGGAAACCACATAAATTTCCAACTCTTTTGAGTCAATTGGATATTTAAAGAAATGTTCCACCTGTTTATATTCATTACCCACAAGGTACACAATTCCTTTATCCTCAACAATGTTTCGGACTAAAACAAACTTGTTATCGACTTTGATACAAGAATCTCTCTCATTGGGCTTCACAACTACAGTGGGGGAAATAAGTATTTGACCCCTTGCTGATTTTGCAGGTTTGCCCACTTACAAAGAATGCAACAATCTTCCAGAAAATCACATCATATGAATTTATAAAAATTGATAACCATCTGATGAGGAAAAACAAGTATATGACCCCCTACCAAACAGCAAGTATTCTGGCTCCTACAAGCCAGTTAGTCTTTCTTTAAGACACAGCCCCAATCCCAACCAATTATCTACATCAAATACACCTGCCTCACCTCGTTACCTGTATAAAAGACACCTGTCAACACCCAAACAACCAGCATCCAACATCACCACCATGGGCAAGACCAAAGAGCTTTCTACAGACATCAGGGACAAGATTGTTGATCTGCACAAGGCTGGGATGGGCTACAAGAGAATTGGAAAGCAACTTGGAGAGAAAAGATCAACTGTCGGTGCAGTTATCAGGAAAAACACACTACACCGTCATGGATTGAAATCCTGCAGCGCACGCAAGGTCCCCCTGCTCAAGAAGAAACATGTACAGGCCCGCATGAAGTTCGCCATTCACCACCTGGACGACTCAGAAGAGGCCTGGAAGAAGGTGATGTGGTCAGATGAGACCAAAATAGAACTTTTTGGGCTCAACTCAACTCGTCATGTTTGGAGGGCAAAGAACACCGAGTACAACCCAAAGAACACCATCCCCACCGTCAAGCATGGTGGTGGCAACATCATGCTTTGGGGGTGCTTTTCAGCCAAGGGGACGGGACAACTCCATCGTATTGAGGGGAGGATGGACAGGGCCATGTATCGTGGAATTCTGGACCAACATCTCCTTCCCTCAGTGAGAGAGCTGAAGATGGGTCGAGGATGGGTGTTTCAGCACGACAACGACCCTAAGCACACCGCCAAAGCAACAAAAGAGTGGCTGAAGAAGAAGCACATCAAGGTTCTGGAGTGGCCTAGCCAGTCTCCAGACCTGAATCCAATTGAAAATCTTTGGAGGGAGCTTAAAATTCGAGTTGCCAGGCGACAACCTCGGAACCTGAATGAGGCTGTCTGCAGGGAGGAGTGGGCCAACATCCCTGCCAAAATGTGCACAAACCTTGTCACCAACTATAAAAACCGTTTGACATCTGTGCTGGCCAATAATGGCTTTTCTACAAAATATTAACATGCTGTTTGTCCAGGGGGTCAAATACTTGTTTTTCCTCATCAGATGGTTATCAATTTTAATAAATTCATGATGTGATTTTCTGGAATTTTCTTTGGGATTCTGTCTTTCACTGTTAGAATGTACATATGATTAAAATTATAGATCGTTGCATTCTTTGTAAGTGGGCAAACCTGCAAAATCAGCAAGGGGTCAAATACTTATTTCCCCCACTGTATATCATCAATAGCCAATACTTTAAATTGACGAACATGTTGTGAGAAGCACTCTGGCACTGGCCCGCCCATATGCTCTTTATCCAGTTTTTGAGTTGCCTCTTTAACATCTGGACTGTAGCTGCCATTTTCCATTTCTGATAATCTGCGTAACACCTGAGTCAAAGGACTGCATGGCCCCCGAACCAATTTTTTAAGTTTTCCTAAGAAATTTTCATAGGGAAATGCTGATATAAGATCTAAATTGCCATGTATTTTGACATCTTCACTGAGATGCAACAGACCATGAATATTGTAAACCCAAAACTCTTCACCATAAAGCTGTCCAAAGTGTTCAAAAAATGAAACCAGCAGAGTGTGAGCAAGGTCATTCATCTCCATACAATATTTTGGACTTGCCAAAATATACACATCTACTGACAAAAGCATGAAGTTGTCATAGATCTGAGGTTTTAAAACACCCCTCAGCACAACCGGACCAGTGTATAACAAGAATTGGCGGAATTCTGTGGCTTTCCACCTAATCGTTCAGCCAGTGCCCGTGGCCTTCGAGCAAACTCACTGGGAATGTAATTTTTCAGAGCAAGAAGTCTATCCGTAACCATGGAAGCTAGACTAGATGAAATGCGACAGCGCAAAGGACCAGTGGTGCTGATCCACAAATCTAAGAGACGCCTCATTACACCCAGACAAACCAGGTGCATATAATCGTATGGGAAACAAGCCACCATGTCAATGCCAACATCTGCAAGAGGTGAGTGATGGATGTGATGTTCCTCATCTACTGCTTGCCTAAAACTGTCATCCGTTCTGCGCCTTGCATTGACCTCAGGAAATGTCATTCGATTAGATTTGCGGACACCCGTTTGGTGACACTTGTCACACCCATGGTATCCAGTGTGTGACTTCACACCTCTTATGAAGGCTCGGGCTGGGGTATCGCACACAACAGAAACACCATTCACAAAGAAGGTTTTCTGCTTGAACAGAAACCCACTTTTCAACATTTTCAACTCTTGAACCAGATTATGAAGATACTCGGCCAACGAATTTGGCTTAGAAGTACCACAAAATAGTCCGATCAACATTGGTTTCTTGGTGTATCTTTGCAACATACCAAGAATTGGCCAAAACTGTGTACTAGTACTCTTGCAAAGCGGCAGACCATCAAAATTCAACTGCAGTTTAAAAGCATGTCCGTCTGGCACTGTAGACCACACTTTATCTAGAATTTTCCTGATAGAATTCAGAATTCCACAATAGTGGAACACACCACCAGCTACACTGTTAATGTTGTAGCATGTTTTTGTTTTCAGCAGTGTTCGTCCATCCTTTGGCAGAGAGGGATGGTAGATTTTGAGAATGCTGAGAAGCGCTGACAGAGCTATTAGAGAAATACCAAATTCAACTGCCCAATCTGCCAGAGAGCTCCGCAAATCACCATCACTATGACTGCACTGTTCTCCAAGATCAGGCAGATCCTCAACAGAAGCTACAGTCTCTTCATATACTTCCTTTTCCTCAACATGAAGACACTGATCACTTTCTTCATCACTAAATAGCATCTCAGATTCTTCTGAATCATCAACACAATCACCTAACTCTAAATTGGCATCCACCATCCCTCCCCTATCCAGCTCATTTTCAATCAGTTTACTGACTGTCTTTAAACCCTTCTTCGTGCATTGCCCCTATCATTGTACATCCACGCCTTTTCCATACCGTGACTTTCCTCAAACTTTTGTCCTTCAACCTGAAACAGACAAAGAAGAATATACCAAATTACATTTTTTTATGTTATATATTTATTTAGCTTAAAATGAGAATGAAATATCAATGACAAGAGCTAAGCTATTCTGCAATTAAATATAGATTACATTAGGGTGTTCGATTATTGCAAAAGTCATAATCACAATTAATCTGGTAAATATTGAGATCACAATTATTTAAAACAATTACTGCCTTCGGGAACATCCTGCATCTATTTAACTTTTAAACTTTTTTTTAAAATAATAATGCATTAAGCCAAATTCCCAAATAGCCCAAATAAGAAATAGTAATCCAATAACGTTAGTATTAAAAGACAGCAAGCAGTGTTTCCCCAGGTTGAGGATGGGCCATTGATGGGGCTTCATGTCTGTGTGTATTAACGTCAGTCAACCTTACACACGCAGCAGAGCAGGTGACATATGAACTACTCGAGCTGAACTAGTTATTTCAAAATTATTTCAAGATTAGTGACACTGCATTGATATAGATAATCTTGTAATACGTAAAATATTTTTTCTGCGTGTTTGAAATTTAAAGGAGAGCTGCACGGCCATGGCGTGATGGTTGCACGCGCATCTCCAAATGCCGCTAAATTCAAAAATCCTGCCGTTACTTTTCAAAACTACATTAAGTTAATGTTAGCCAATCTATATCAAGGCATATCACTTAGCTTGAAAGAATACCATTCTCTAATGTTATCTAAATTTAATTGCAAAATAGGTTAACCAAAAATAGCACTTTTCACAAGCTTACTCGGAAATAACATCTTTTTAATAGCCTATGACGATTAGCTAGCTAGCTAACGTTAGCTTATACCTAGCCTAGCCCCATCCTTGCAGTAACATTCAAGCTAGACTCCCGACCTCTCCCGAATGTTAGCTTTGTGAGCTAACAGCAAATGTAATAACTAAAACAGTAACGTTTTCATAAACATGAAATTATTGTTTCTCACTCACCACTTCTTTGCTGGCTTGTAGCCACAGTGCTCTGGGCAACTTGCTATTCCCCAACTTAGTCCGTGACCGTGAGTGCAGTGAGTCAGCACTCTCTCTTTTTCTCGGTAGTCTCGACCGTTGGCTCGTTCCAGTGACGTCGCTGTCCACGGCCCTGGTGCAGCCTACACTGAGTGGATACGTTGATAAATTCAATTGATTGACATCAGAACGGTAACGCCTACTATTTCCAGGGCCTTGTTTCAGAATTAAAATTCCCATTAGTTTTTCCTTTTCAGAAGATCACCATTTCAAGACGGCTTGAATGGAGCTAAATCCCTACAGGATCATGACATTATTTGAATTAATTCCTAACAAAAAATAAATAAATCTTAAAACGTTTTTTTTTACTGGCAAGGTACAAAAATAGTGGAGGAGGTGTCTAGATTTTGTATTTTAAAAAAGAAAAAAAAAAACTCATCATGGGCCTAATTTGTTTGTTTACAAATACAAGTCATGGAAGTATGCTTTTAAATAATTATTAGCACCTTACTCAAAAATATCTGAAATTAAACTGTGGGACAAGACCGGTCATACATCTGTGGCCCACATTTCTAATTTGACATCTGGGCCAAATACAACGCTCAACAACTGGCCCATATCTTGTTTGCCGCCTTAAAGGCGGTGCCATTGTCTGCCACACCTGGGCCATGTTCGGTTCATATGCCTTATGCCAGTGCCGACTCAGTGCCAGCAGTGCCAGCTTTAAGCCAAATCTGGGCCAGATGTCACTGCTATGTGGGGGGTTGCGGTGTGGTGATCGACCCAAGACGTCAAATTTCAACGCTGTTGAGTTCTATAGAAGTCTATTGGACTGCCCCGCACGCTGAAAAATGAAGCCGAAGGTATACCCAGTGCGTCAAAAAAGTGACGCCAGGGTCCCTTGACCATGCGTCAGACATTTGACGAGTAGGGAGTGAGACTGTGTTGCACCGTCGGAATCGAGCAAAAGGAAATAAGGTTACTCTGTTTCTCGTGGGTTTGTTTTTTCTGGTGTCGAAATGTTTCTCAGTGTTGGTGAATTCTTAAAAAAACAACAACACTTAATTTCAGGTTAAAATGCGTTGTAACGGCGTTAATGACACTGCAACGGGTATAAGGAACACACAAATATAATTATACTCAGATCTACTCGTGCCCTAATGATGGGTCAAAGATATTATAAGTATACGCTCTGTCCTTCTACAAGTGGCAGCTGCGGCTGTGTTAGCCTGTGTTATGTGTTTAACTTCTTCCTGTAATGGTCCTGTTACAGTTTGTCCTTCGTTGCTGCAAACATCGGCTCTTTTAAGGGAACTCGCAGGGGGAAAAATCCTGCCAGCTGAAAAAAATGGTGGATGCAAACATCAGCAGGTAGGCTACACAATCTGTTTAGCCAAATGATGCATCCACCTCTTTGTTCGTTCAATTCATGTTTCCGCATTCAAAAAAAAAATAAAAAATCCTCTATTTATAGTTTATAGGCCTATCTGTCTAAAATACTTGTAACACATTGATAAAAAAAAAAACACCAGAAATTTCATGAATTTGTGGTCATCCTTATCAAAGAAATGCTACTTCTACAGTTTGATGACTCCAAGTGTTCATAAAATATAGACTTTACAATGTTTTGGAGTTTTCCCTTTAGCTCCCAAAGTGATGTCAGAGAGAGAGAGAGAGAGAGAGACGAAGGTTATTTATTTCGACTTGGATTCATTTTTATGAAAATCCGCATTTGATTCTCTTGATCAGTGTACTTTTACAGAATAAAGGAATATAAATAATTAAGGAATGGACACATATTCGGACTTTATGATCGGTTCAAATGGAGTGATTCGCTTCTTTCTTCTGTCTCGGTTCATCTCAATGAATTCTACTTTGATGCTTAAGGTTCCCGTAAAATGAACTAAACAACTGAATTGTGGAGAAGCTAATCAATCTACCAAAGTGTGTGTTTTTATTTGTATAGTGTTGTAGCATTAAACTAGAACTCAAGCGGGGTACTAGTACTACTTCAGTGTTTCCATATTATACTCAGCTACCTTTTGGAGGCAAATAAAGTTTTACTTGGTAATTTGCCGATCCAGATTAATACAAAATATAATCAGCAAATAAATGAGATGCATTATTACTGATAAATTATGTAAAGTACATTTCCCTCTGAAATGTAGTGGAGCAGAAGAATAAAGTAGCATTAAATGGAAATAGTAAAATACAAATAGGCCTACCTTAAAAAATATACACATTAAAATGTTTAGTGGCAACATTCAGTTTTTATGGTGTCTATAAAATGAAACTTCAAATTTACTCAAATGAATAATGTGTCTTACCTGAGCAGAGACTCATTTCAAGGGAACACAGAGATGAACAGAGAACTCTTTTGTGATCCTGCAGTTAAATCTTTTTGGGAACTTTGTTCTCTTGGCAGGACTTCCAGGAAATTAATCTGTGGATGCTGGGCTCTACAGTGCGAATATGTCACTTGCATATGGCCATAAATCCGCGGATTTATCGGAACAGTGTGCCAGTAAAGACTACAACTCTAATATTCTAATCAAACAGCCTGAATAGGGTGGGGCATTAAAAAAAGGTTGACGTGTTACAGCAAACTTTCTGATGCATGAATGCATGAATTGTTGATTGATTATTGACGAGTAAGTAGCATTAATAGATTAGAGATTAACCACCATGTAGGGCATCTTTCTAGCGCAAGGATTAAATATAAACAACCCACAAAAATGAAGATCCTGTAACTGGAATTAATATTATACTAGTGGTAAGCTATATAGTATACTATTATATTAAATTCTAACAAATATAGTAACATCATTTATTTAATATATTAATATTATACTAGTGGTAAGCTATATAGTATACTATTATATTAAATTCTAACAAATATAGTAACATCATTTATTTAATATATTAATATTATACTAGTGGTAAGCTATAGAGTATACTATTATATTAAATTCTAACAAATATAGTAACATCATTTATTTAATATATTAATATTATACTAGTGGTAAGCTATATAGTACTATTATATTAAATTATAACAAATATAGTAACATCATTTGATTAATATATTAATATTATACTAACTTACTTGTTTACATATGTTTGAATAAAGTTATTGTTATAAATATTGTTCAGTAATCATGTTGTGGTGTGGGTGGGTGGTGCTGGTATTTTGGATCTGTCCCTGGTTCAAAAACATCTAGTCCGCAAGTTTTCTGATGACTTGTCAGTGTTTAAAAATATGTGTCCTTGTTTTAAAAGCTGTTTTGAATCTGTCAAATTAAAAAAAGCTTTGAGAATGTTTGAGATTGTCCAGGTACCAGAGTCCTCCACTGTTATCATTATTGCACACAGAAACACACAGTATAAATATGTAATACACTGTTTGTTAATAAACTCTGTTACTTGTTAAAAAAAATCATAATTAACTAGGGAGAAATAAATAAAAGAAAACCTGTCAACAGGATTTTTATTACAATTAAACAGAAAGTTAATAAAACAATGGTTAAAAGAATGGAAAACTAGCTTTCCTTTTTAACAGAAGGAGAAGCCAATTCCGTAAACATAAAGTAGAAAGAAGTTACTTTAACAAATTTAAATACAAACAAACCCTCTAACAGAGAGGGGCAGACTGTGTTTGTTTTAACATTGCTCACCGGTCTTAAACATACACACTCCCTAGGGGCAATACCAGGATGAGCACAGGACAGACAGAACAAATTGATAATTATTATTCCATTCTGCTAATTGCTGCTGATACTGTCACTGATTACTGTAAAGTGATTTCATGTTCATTGCATTGTGCTAATTGCTAAATTTTCATTGCATCCATTGCTATATCATTCAAGCTGGTTCCTGCTCATTGCTGACATTATCAAGTCAGTTAGTCATGTTCATTGCTGACCTCATTCAAGCAAGATCTGTGACATTTGATTAGTTCCAGAAAAAAATAGATGTAATCAGATTACAGGTACATTTTGTAAAATCGGAGATTACTCATAGGGATTACTTTAATCATAAGTTTTCCATGAAACAGAAAATGCAGTTCTATTTGCTTCTGTATATGTTTTTTTATATACAGTCTATGTACGTGTTTCTGTAAAAATACAAAGCTAGCGAGGGACGTGACGCAGACATTGATCAGCATTTACAGACGCTAATCTGTCCGCCAGGTTGCTCCGAGCTCCCAGTACGGGGAGAGCTAATCTGAGCAGTGGCTGCACAGCCAACTGAGCTAGTTGGTTGTTAACTAACTTCAGCAACAAGTAAAGCTGTGTGCCCATCAGGAAACTCTGAATCACAGAATTGAGGCAGATCTGCTGGGGGACATAAGAGAGAAAAGTAGAATATATTTTCTCCATATTTCTAATATTTCTCTATCAAATATGATCCAGTTTCACCAAAATCAGTGAAAAAAAAATGTGTTTTTGTACAGTAATCAGTGGGGCCCAGTCCCAGAAACACTATACTTCAGCAACATTATATTGAGAAATCTTTTCATTAAGTACAGAATGAGAACATTTTAAAATTCTCTTTCCAAATACAAACTCTTAAATATCATCAAGAATACCAAAACATGTTTTTTTGTCATTGATGGGCCAGAAACTGCCATGGTGTTGACATAGTGCAAAGCATATCATATAAAAACATTTAAGCATGGATTTTGATTTCATGGGAATGGAAGATTTTGTATATTTCTCTAAAAATACACTGAGCAGACAACGTATCAAGTAATCTGAAAGTAATCAGGCTACATTACTTTTATTGGTACTTGGATTACATTACTTATTACATTTTAACAATTCGTAATTGTTCCGGATTACATTTTTAAAGAATCCTCCCAACCCTGAGTACAGTATAAAATACACATTTATTCATTTTTTACACAACTAGTTTTATCAATAGCCATAAATTTGTTAACAGTATTGTTTATGTTACATGTAATTTAATTATGTTGCATTAATATTCTGATAAACATTTAATGTTGACTTGTAAATATATGTTACATCATGAAACTTAAAGGCAAACCTAGCACTCTGAGCATGAGTACTACACTCTGCAACTGGATATATGGCTTCCTCACAAACAAACTACATACAGTTTGGACTGACGGTCACTTTTCCATCACTCTAGTACTCAGCCCCCATCTGTACACTGACCCCTGACTGCAACACCCGACATTGAGAGAACTCTGTTGTGACGTTAGCGGACAACACCACCATTATCGCTAGGAATTTAAACCAATGACGAGACTTCATATTGGGAGGAAATAAACAATCTTGTAGAGTTTTGCACAGAGAACAGCTTACTGCTTAACATCAGCAAAACCAAGGAGCAGATGATTTAGGAAAAAGGAGGTGAAGACAAACGCCCCTGTCAACATCAGTGGAACTGAGGTGGACATGGTTAACTGTTTCAGATTCCTGGGAATCAGCCCCCTGATGACTGTATTTCCTATAGAAATGTAAGAAGAGCATAGCAAAATTCTTGTGGCTTCTTGTTAACTTTTACAGAGGAACAACTGAAAGCATCCTGACTGGAAACATCACAAATTGACATGGAATCTGCACAGCCCAGGACAGCTCTGCAGAGGGTGATAAAAACCACCAGAACCAATGATTTCTGGGCAGTTTGCAGAGCATCAGTGAATTCAGTGAGGTGCCCGACTACTAAAAGATAGTATAGACTATAGAATGTAAGAAACGCCCATCCTGTGGGATAACAATAGTATCTGGTGCATACACCATCCCAGCAATCATTTTGAGACAGATTTTCATGGTCCTAGATCACGTAAAATATTTACCAGTGATTGATGACCACCAAATACCATTTAAATACATAGTCAAGTGTCATTTTACAACTTAATGAATTGCTAAGGATCACCTAAAAATCTCTGTTAAACAGCTGCATGGTACATAGGGGATTGTGGGATAGCACATAGGGCTGCAAATGGTACATCATACTCCAGAATCTGCAGGATCTAGACCCTGAATTGAGGCACAGCCTGTTTTTCAAGTTTCTGGAGATTTTACCTTTTTACCAGCCAAAGTTAGGGGAGGAACATAAATGTTGAGTTTTAAAGAGTTACAAACTTTAACTGAACTATTATTTTTAATACATTTATTCAATTAGAATTGTGTTAACATAATTAATGGTTGTTGTATCATAATCCACAATTTCTTCATCAAGTCTTAAATTATACATTTTGATTCACAATCATCTGGTCATCCGTTTGTATTAATTTATTCTTGTGTTTTTCTTTGTTAAATCTGCAGTCAGGAAAGGTTTAGAGGTGCTGGTAGATTCTGTTTCCTTCCAACAGAGCCATGCTAGCAGTTTCCCCTGTCTTTATGCTAAGCTAAGCTAACTGGTTAAAACTTCTTATTGAATGGACAAATATGAGAGTGGCATCAATCTTCTCATCTGGCGCATTGCCAAGTGTAAAACTATTTATTTAAAGTAGTCTGTTGGTACTTTTCTCCCAAAGTAAATAGTTCAAGTTCATTAAACTATCAAACTATTCAAACTATGGTGAACATTGACCACATTTTACCTTGGAGTCAAAGTAGCAGAGCACAGGTTCTGTCTTAAAGGTAGATTGTTAGCTGCTGGATGAAATCCCAGCATAGATAGGATAACTATCTACAGGGCTTCTGTATGTGTGTTTATGGCAACAGTACATTTTCTAATGTAAGAGACATTTTTTAACACAAAAAGAGAAAAATGTTACAGTTTAATGTTTTTGTTTATCTTGGTGATCTTGTTTTAGCTGTATGTGCTGTATGTCTATTTTTGTGTAAGTACATTGAGAGAGGAACAAAAACAGTCAAATTCCTTGTATGTGTACAAATACCTGGCCAATAAATCTGAATGTGATTTTTAATCTGCTTCATTTGATTCTGCTACAGTTAGTGAGCAACCACACATCTAACCGCCCTTTTTAGGGCATATGTAGGACAAGAGAACATTAATCATATTCTTAATAATGGGAGGAGGTGGGTGGACGTCGTGCGGCAGGTGGTGGGCAAGGCACATCTCCCAGGCATCCACCAGATGAACATTCAGACCTTTGAACACAGCTCTGAGCACTTTGTCACCGTTCACCGCATACCAGTCGCTGTAGCCTAGTGCTATAGTAGAAGTCAAAGCTCTGGGGTTCGCGGTCCGGATGACGACCAGTGTGCCTGGAGCCCTGTCCAGTAGCCGCACCACCGCCCTGCGGATGCTCTGCAGCCGCCGGATGTAGACCTCCATGGGGAAAGGGGTGAAATGAGCCCAGATGCTGAGAGCTACGACAGTGTCGCTGCCTCCGGTTAAGCCATCTAGTTCATTGGCAACGTAACGCAGCTCGGCGGTTGGAACAATGGTATAACTGAGAGGAGGACCGTGGCAGCGATATGTCACCAAGATGTTGTTCGCATAGTCCAAGGCCATGAAAGGTCCAACTTGCATCGGGCCGCGCAGGTTAAACTCCTTAAGGTCTAAAAGTATTAAAGAGAACAGATGAAGCTGCAGTGTGAACAAAATCAAACTGTTGGCAGAAATCCCTGTGGATCACTTACCTGGCAGTGCTGCTCTGAAGTACTGAAACCACTGCCTGATGGTGGAGTCTCCATACAGGTGGACCTTCTTGCCTTTCAGACACTGACTGATGTCAGAGGAGGTGTTGAATTGTTGAACACTGGTACCAATTATTGCTTGCCATGCACCCTGGTAGTAATAGCCAGAAGGTCCAGACTTCACAATGCTGCTCTTCACCTCCGGTTGACCTGCGAAGAAGTTAAAGGATAAGGATGGGGTTATTTTATACTGTCAAAAAATCCCATAAAAACAAAAACAAAAAAAACCCACTGTCTCTCCCCAAACTGTTTGTGGAACTCCAGTCAATTTGTTACTACTGAAACATAAATCCTTGGAAATATG
The DNA here is from genome assembly GCF_014851395.1 of Micropterus salmoides. NCBI lineage: Eukaryota > Metazoa > Chordata > Actinopteri > Centrarchiformes > Centrarchidae > Micropterus > Micropterus salmoides. The sequence continues at coordinate 6,244,935 of NW_024041484.1, forward strand.
TCACAACTTTATTTTATTTATTTATTTATATATATATATTTTTTTTAAAGGTTCAGTTCATTATTCAACGTATGCATTTGTTGGACTATTTTCAGCAGTGTATAAATACGTATTTGGTGCACTATTGTTCAGCAGGACAGTGGGTTTGGAACTGTATTGACACAAACTACAGTGCCCACATTCATTGCGATAAAAGAATGTCACTTGCAACAGTGTGGTCTGTTTGTCCAGACCTTAAAGTCTGGACAAAACGGGGCTCAAGTTGTCCAAGCAATGGAAGTCAGAGACCGTTGTGCCCACATCTTTACAGAGACCTGCCCCATCAACATCCCAGATCAAGCACTCGTCATGCAGACCTTGTTTGGCAAGATGAGAGGAAGTGGACTCTTCTGTGATTCTTGGTGCTCAAACGCAATTGAGATGGTCAGACTTTTATATGAAGATGAAAACCATATTACCATCTTGTTGCTGTGGTTTACATTCAGATGCAAATTCCAAATAATGCACGGCTAACTAAAGCTAATATGGGGGATGGTAAGTGATTAGTTGTTTACAAATGTCATCTTTTCTACCCGTTTCATTGTTTGAAGCATATTTTGTTTTGAACAAGAGTAATTGTATTATTATTATTCGGTAATGGTGGCAGTAAAAAATGCTTTACCTTTCTTTTTTGGCATCACAGTGACACTGGCAGCTCCCGAAGCCCGAACAGAGACTTTCATGTTGACACCACTGAAGAAGAGCACATATTATAGAATATTTCTTACACATACACACCACAACATAAATACAAGAAACGAGGACATGAATGAGAAATAAAAACCTTTTAATTAAAGTTAAAACAAAAACACAAAATGGGAAACAACTGCTTGAAAATTTCCTTCAACATTACATTTATTCATTTAGCTGACGCTTTTATCCAAAGCGACTTACAATTGCTATACATGTCAGAGGTCGCACGCCTTTGGAGCAACTAAGTGTCTTGCTCAGGGACACAACGGTGGATGTCTTACAGTGGGAATCGCACCCAGGTCTCCCACACCAAAGGCAAGCATCTTATCTATACGCCATCACCACATTAGAGATAAAGTTGCACTATTTAATATTTTCATATAAACAATGGGTCAGATGACTGTGTATACTGCGCAAGGCGTTGCTTGCAGTGACAAACCCAATATTGCGGTTTCCTTCAGCTCTACAGATTGTAGTAACATCTTACAGCTTGTTTTATAGCCTGCCATTCTGGTTGAGTCGAGACATAGAAGGCAGTGTTTTCATCAAAGATGTAAACTGTACTGGATGTAAACTGTAGGTTAAAGCCTGCCATTGGCTGTGTATTACACACAGTATACCCCTTTTCAAAATCCCTTTAGCTACTTGAAACAGCAACAACCTCAGTGTTATGATCTGGTCAATCAACCTCTGCAGACTTAAACTCCAGTCCTTCACCTCAGAATTCACCTGATCACCGGCCAGTTTAGTGGCAATTCGCACGCTATGGCCTCTGCGTCTAGTCTCTCAGTCTAGTGTCTTTTTCACTTGTCTTGTGCCTCGACAGTTTTTTTGTCTCAGCACATGGAAGCGCAGTCGTCTTTTTTGGAACTTGTATGCCTTCTCTCCACCACTGCCCTACAGGATTTTAACGTTCACCGTCCTGTTTATTGTTCAAGAAATCTTCTATGTAAAATCTAACCCCTGCTACCGTGTCTGCTCTTGGATCTTTTGTGCTCAGTTTACCACTCAGGCAAGCAACCTACATTCTGAAAATAGTTACCCTAACCTGGTCGCTAACAGCTCAAACATAAAAAAGCCAGTGGCTGTAACCTTTTCTTTTGCTGGGATATAGCCATTTAAACAACAAGTTGTGCAAATGTTCCACCAAACAAGCTCCTCCAGACACTATTTTGCAGGGGCATCGTCGCTGCATTCAGGGCTTAGCACCACCAAAGACGATAAGACGATGTAATTGGTAGACGATGTAATTGGTTTAAAAGATTTACAAACAAGCCAGAGCATTTTTCCCCTACTGTAGAATGATAATGGGTACAGCCAGACCTTTCTCCAGAGTTGACACAGCGCTGTGGAGATATGTCTAGCTATGTGAGATTACATCAAAGAACGCTGTGATTAACCAAATTATTCACTACATCTCACTAAAAAGCAGACAAAGCTAGCAATTATAGCTGGTTAACATAGCGGAGCCAGATATTTCCCTGGAGACAGAAGCTAAAACGCCTTACTTTTGCCATTAACACAACTCCAAATGAATGCTAAAGTTGCTCCATGTCTACTGGATGGGTAAATAGGCCACTGTTTGCTAACACTTTAGCATTATCAACTTTATAAGGAGATAATATGTAGCATGTTTATACTTTGTTACACTGTCCCAAAGTAGAAAATATAAATGTAAGTGTGCAAGACTTCTAAGATAAAATGTATAAATTTACAATAAAAACATAAATGAATTACAGTAAATTCCTATCCAGTGTTCTTATTGTCTACTCATATTATTCTGATGGATTCATTTGATTTGGATTATCTTAGAGTAAATCTTCAGTCAGTGTTTACTGCCTGTAGTTGAACTTTGGGAAACTTCCCATCAAAGAAATACATGTTTATTAGAAGTCACACACACTTGTTTCTCTGCTTCCTCACCTTTGAAAGAGTTTCTCTTCCCCTGCCTTGAGGTTTTCTTTAAAAACTCCCCTGGAGTGGCTGATCCTGGTATCACAGCTCAGCTTCTTTGGCTTGTAGCAGAACCAAGGCTCGCCTGTACGGAGGTCAGTGTAATTGCACAGCGGCTGCTGGGTTGGACGTAGGCAGACGTTACAGGTAGTGGTTTCAGAAAGAGAGCCAGAACGGAAGAGGCTGTGGAAATAAACCCTGTCTGGCTGTTCACTGTTCAGCCTGCGCAGCACTGTGACAGCCTCACTAGGGTGAACCAGCGTCACCTGATGGGACAGAGAACCAGAATTTTCACTGTCCAGTCCTGGTCAGTCATGTCAATAAAGACAAATCAAGTACTAGTGTTTTAAGCTGCACACCTTGTCTCAGGTGTAGTTACCTGGAACTCCAGTTCGATGAATACATGAATAGCCCTCGGGCTTCGCTATTGGTTTACCCTAACAAGGTTCTGCCTCAGCACCTGAGACAGAAGTTTTGAACTGGCTGATGGGGGGTAGTTCCCCTATTATGGATTTATTGCTCGTCTCCCTTTGAAACTCAACAACAACCACCACAACCACCTGGGCTTGTGGTTAGAGAGCTACGAACTGGGGGCTATTTCAACATCATCTTCCCCTTACTCACGTTATGAGTTAGGGCCCATGTCTCAGTGGGTTGCTTCTAGACAACGTGACATGCTTCTGAAACAGCCTGTGTTTCAGTGTAGCAATGTGGAAGTGTTTAGATGTTCCACTGGCAAAATGAGGGATAAAACCAGAGGCTGGGGGAGACTGTGACCATCTGACAGTCTGTCCCTCATTCACCCCTAGCTAGTGCTAAAAAGATCTAGCTAGAGCCTGTTAGCTTGTGACACAGCCTGAGCGGTACTAGCCCAGTTAGCAGAAATGTGCTGTGGAAACAGAATTAAGGTTTATCACGTTGTGGCCATCCTTTTCCAGGAGATGAGCTTCCTTTATCAGTTGTGTTCATTAAGATGCAAAGTTTCCCAGAAGAATTTAGTGCTCTTCTTTTAAATCACACCATTTAACAGTAGAGCTGTGAGACAAATGTAATTTCCATTCTATGTAGATACCACTGACTAGACATTGAAAAGCATACTTGAACCTTCTTGTGAGCTGAGTTTCACAATTACTAAGAATTCAAGTGGTGCGAGAAGTGAAAGTTAACAGGGGTATCAACAGTAACTCAGGGGTGTGGGGCTTTTGTGAATGATCAATTGGACACCTACAGTACAACTAAAGTCAACATGATAGTGTTCAGGCTCACCTCAACCTGTGCGCCTCCTTCCCAGAGTAAAGAGAACACAGCAGAGTAGGAGCCATTGAGATGATCCACCACTTGTCCAGCCACACCTGCACCAAGCTTCAGGTTGTGCAGCCTGGAGAATAAGACATCTCCCCCAGACGTTTTTGGGCGACCCTTAAAGTCATACATTTTGATCATAACTTCCAGCTGATCCCCTACGCGCCACTCTCCTCCTCCCCTCCCTTGTGGGAGAATGGTGAAGCTGCTGCGGGCAGGATCACTGGTCTGCTCCAGGGAAAGAGGATCTGGTAGAATTGAAGTTTCAGGCCAAGCAATGGAGTCTAGTAGGAGGCGTTCCTCCAGAGCGTCCGCAGGGGAAGGTGGCTGGAAGGTGCAGAAGCTGTCATGCATGTTACGGTGAGTGGAAACCCTTGGGTAGATGATGGTGAAGTTCACTTTATGCTGAAACTCTCTGAAACTCTGAAAACAGAAAGAGTTGGTGACAAAGATGCATCAACCAAGTGTACTAAAAGCAAATTAACTAAATAAAATAAAGGGCCAAGATGGAGCATAAAACAATAAATATTGTTAGGGGTTTTAAGAACATATGCGTTGTTAGCTGTGGGAATTTCTGCGTTTCCCATCTTCCCCTGTGGCCTTCTCTATGTTCTTGAAACTGAACCATGGGGAAATGCAGGAGTTTCAAGATCTGGAATCTGCTTTACACAAGATTTTGTTTGTGTGTTTCAATGACTTTCTCACTGAAATTATTGAAATCGGCTATTTTATATCATTGGCCCAGAAGCACTATAAAGGCTCTTTCATACCTCTCTTTGACATGAGAGACAACTGTTTTCATGGCTGAGAGATAAATGGAATTTTGTCCGTGACAGAAGTAAAGTATGTAGTTTAATAAAATCACTTAAATCAATTAATAATTTTTTATTGCTTATTTGGGAATGGGTTGTAACCTCACATAAAAATGAACCACACACCTGCTTTCTCTGTCCCTTGGAACAGCCACTATGCTGAGGCCTATGTGAAGAAATCGGGTCGGATTTTCTGCATGCTCTCTCCCGAACCTCCTGCCTACTGAGTCTGAACTGTACACTCAGCAACAACACTGCAGCTAATGAAATGGGGTCCACTAATGCAAAAAAACGGCCGGCTCCCAGCAAAACATAGACTCCAACACAAACTTCAGTAAGGATAATAAACAACAAAAAAGTTTTATGTGCTGGAGCCTGTTGGGCCAAACAAGAATCAAATCGTCAGCAGGAGAAAACCAAAACACAGTCAGTATAGCCGCAAGCGGCGATTCGCGGGTTCATACCTTTTTTCGCAATATCACCATCAAAGTTATTTCACACATACGGTTTAACATTGTTATTAAACACATCCTGCAAGTTTTGTAACAACTGGACAACAATTTTCTGATCTATAACTCAATTTGTATCATTCCACATCCAGTTACGATGCATTTATAGCGCCCTCTAGTGGTCAATTTGAATGAGACTTTCAGGGTATGTGTGAGGTGGTGATGTAGACATATCCTGCAAGTTCTGTGTTGATTGGACAAATAATATGCATTTGTAGCCTGTTTTTCGTTTTATCCCCTGCAGTTTGTTTACATTTATAGCACCCTCGGGTGTTCGATTTGAATGAAACTTTCAGGGCATGTTTCAGTTACTTATGTGGACATATCCTGAGAGATTTGTGATGATTGGAGAATGAATATGGGATTTATAGTATAATTTGTGTAATGCTAAGCACCTGTCTTGCACTTGTAGGGACGTATGTACATCAAAATGTCCAGGTATATCCGAAGCACCTATCTGAACATATCCTGTGAGTTTTGTGATGATTGGCCCTACGGTTGTTGATTTGTGGTCATTCATGTCCAGAGCCACGCCCCATTCAAAGTTCATTGGTCCATATCTTGAAAAGTAATTGAGATATCGACATGCTTTATACAACTTTTAATAGGCTTGATCCAATGATGATTCACTGAAAATGTGGTGGCAATCAGAGTTACGGTCTAGGAGGAGATGTCAAAAATGTGATTTTCAAAAAATTCAAAATGGCGGAAAAAAACTCTAGACGGACCTTAATAGTCCTTGAGGCTTTTTTGTAGAGCACATTGAGCTGCACCTGTGTGAGAAATTTTAAGTCAATCAGACTTACGGAGTAAGGGGCGTGGCCTTTCAAAGTTTGCATTTTTAAGCCTTAATTATAGCGCCACCATGTGGCCGATTGGGTTCATATTTCTGTGGAAGCTGATGCACACCATTTCCAGTTATTCCCCCAAGTTTCATGTTTCTAGCTCATTCCAGCTCACGGGAATTTGAGCCAGCGCGGCAGAACACAAATAATAATAATAATAATAATATCTAAAACACACAAAAACAATAGGGTTCTACCGTATGAACCCTAAATATAGAAAAGGTGTATGAGTCAAGGAGAGACCTTGCCTCAAACACCTTACATTTGTTTTGGATGTAAAAAGCGACCCAGAGATAGCTTTCATCCTATTGGACAGGTAAACTAACATTACTGCAAAGCATGTGAAATATATTGATGGGGATTTTATGTTTTAGTTAGCTCAATTTTGAGAACATTAGCTAACACCAACCAGTTGCTAATGTTATCTGTTGCTAAATACTGTGGTTGCAACGTTATTACTTCAAAGTGTTGTTTTTAGCCTGCAAGAAATGTGATAACGGTACAAAATGTGGACAATTTGTTTATTATCCTATGGATGCAAGGCAGGGGTATTGGCATGGATCAATTAAGAGTTATTTTCATTTTACCTATACTCAAGTTCAGAGCTTCTTCAGTGGTCTCAGTCACTGTAACTTATGTGACCCACATAATATACAATAATGAAACATAACGCTGCAGACAACAACACGCAGTGAAAGACCCATTCAGTAAGTTGCAGTAACATTATTTACTGTGGTCTAACTGTTCTACTAAAGTGTGGCCACAATCTCATTTATAATATCTGGTTATCTCTTTTTTCGGGCTTTATTGCTGAAACATGTATTACCCATGACAGAAATACAGTCACTGGAAAAGAAGGATGGCGTTTTTGGTTCAGGAGCAACGGACCACAGTCCACCCAGTTCGGTCAACCGGAACAGGCACCACGGCGGGTGCAGTGATGGCCCAGCTTTGACTTAAGACTGATCCTTGGCCAAGCAAAGGAAATTAGAGACTGTTGTGCATTTTTGTAGAGACCTGCCCTGTCAACATCCCGGATCAAGCACTGGGCGATAAATGTTCCGTGTTCTGTGCTGTCAGTGCAGGACTCCGGCAAGTTCAGTGGAGGTGGAGGTTGCACTGCAGAATGTTCTGGGTGTATACGTGTATGTATATAGTCATTGTATATAAATAACTGTATATCTTATGGTGAGGTTGATATTGATAAGACGAGATATGAGTGGGTTGCTGTACTTTTTAAGTGCTATAGTGTTTAAGACAATATGCATCCTCTAAACTAGTTAGCATTGGTTCTTTTGTAGTGTGCTGTGTGTGAGCTGCCTCAAGCAAGCCAACAGAATGATTGAGCACAACATATTCTGCTACTGTCCATCTACATATTTTAATGTATGTTATTTTATTTGAAACATTAATTGACGTGCCTGTAGCGTTGTTAGTTCAAAGAGACGTGCCCGAGTGTGCTTTGTGTGAGCTGCCTAAAGCGAGCCAACTGTATGACTGACCAGTACATATTCTGTTCCTGTCAAGATAATAAACGGCTGCATTGAGAGATACACAACGAGTCGAGGGGTTGATTAAACCGGCCAGATACAGTGAAGTGTAGCTGAGCGCGGTTACACAGGAGCACATGCTTCGAAACATAGTGGCTGCAATCTGAAACCTCACTACTAGATGCCACTGAAAACTACACACGGCTCCTAGTGCAGGATTGTCAGGAAAAATACTCATTTAACTATTATTATGAGTCAACATTGACATTTCTAAGAAGGTCTATTCTTCAAGTTGTCCCAGTGAAACAAAGTTCTCACCTTTAGGAAATCCATGTTACCTAGCCCAAAGATTAAGCCAAACACAGCCAGAAAGAGGAAGATAGTGCTGTACTTCAGAAGGCATCTGCTCCCTCTATCAGTCTTCATCTCTGCATAGCACTGTGGCCACTTCATCTGGTGCTGAATTAAAAAATAAAACCAATGGTTATGCTAAAGAATATTATTTACTAAAACTTTGAGTCAATTGTGACTTTCTCTTCATACAGATAGTGTGGCATGTCTGTCTTTCGGTCATTGTTACAAAACTACAACCAGTCACCCAGGACATTCCTTTATCAATCAACCATATCAGAGATACCTGTGTGTTGGGGTTTAGGGTTAAATACCCTCAATAGGTAACACTTTATTTTAAGGCCATCAATATATATTAAATAATGCCCCGGCCTTTCTGTGGGGAGTTTGCATGTTCTCCCCGTGTCTGTGTGGGTTCTCTCCGGGTAATACCGGTAGATATTATATTGAATTTCTGTCAATAGATCCTCAAAAATATTACACACTGGATCTTTAAAGAGAAAACTGATAGCCAATTACCTACTTCAGTCTCATGAAATATCCACACAACGAATTGGCATTTGATTAATAATATAACAAGATTACCATTCTTATACATATATTAGGGCTCAACCCAAAAAGTCGAAGATTTGATGCTTTCATAGGAGGAGCCTGATTCAACTGTCAATCTCACAGTCGAAGCTTCGCAGTGAAACAAGGATGATGCCATTTTGGCGATATGGGGGTGCTCAACGTCTGATTTTACATAGAACTACCAGTTTTCTCCCAATATGTTAATATACAGCCTATTACAATATACATTTCAACGTTTAATGTTGTAAATAAACAAAAAACTTCCAATAAATGTTTTTAAATTGCGTGAATAAATCCAAAATTGTAACCCTAACCCTGGGTTGTCAGTGCGCATGTGTAGGCGTAGCGTGTATGTGTGTAGTGGTAGGAGGAAAACGTGATGAAGAGACGGAGCCACAGCTTCACCAGTGTTGTGCGGAGTTGTCCGGACCTCACAGGACTTTAGGATAATTTATCACCGTTGATGAACCACAAAGAATATTATATTGTTTTTAAACAGCCGCTACTTGAAATAGACCTGTGAGGAACCGCGACATGCATGCGGTTGTCGGCAGCACGGCAAGATCAAATTAACTTAAATTAACTAAACTACGACTAAATGAAGACAAAGTAATGGGCGTGTGTGTGTGTGTGTCTTGTGTTCTGCCATTTATGTGTCTCGCGTGCACAAGCGCACATGGTCAGACAAAGAAAGAAAGTGCTGTGGGAACTTTAAGTTTCCTCCTGCATGTGTGTGGTTGTGTTTAAGGCCGAATCAGAAGTATATTTCTGTTTGTGTGATCTGTGTAATGGAGCCGAGTTAAAAGGAGTCAGTTAGCATGCAAAGACTGTGTCTGTGTGAAGCATAACATTTATAACAATTTTGTAGCGGCCGAAAACTATGGTTACATAATCTTACGTTAACAACGATCACAACAATAAAACCTCTAAGAAACAAAAACACATCAATGTATATTTACAAAAGCTAAACCATGCTGTGCTAAGCCAAGTAACATTAACAGTTAAGCTATGTGAAGCTAATCATGCCCAGTTAGGTTACCAATCAGTAAAGAACAAGTGTCTTCGGCTGCTAGTTGTTAATGTTGAAGATATTTTATTTATCATTTAGCCACGGTGTTTGAATATTCCATATGCCTATCTTGATAACTAAAACCAGGATAATGTTTAACATGTTAATTAGAATAATGTTGAAGGTGTTTATTGAAATACACACAGGTGCACTTTTCTCACAGGACTCACTTCAGACTTCACAGGAACACACACACACCTCACATTCTATAAAGACACACACACCTGGCCCGTCAAGCATGTTGCTAATTGGCCAGAGGGTAAGTTTCCCTTCAAGGACCCTGGCTTCAAATCCAGTCCCTCCGGATTGTTAAGTCATACTCGTTTGTCTACCACAACGTACCAGCCAACTTGTTTGCTAGAGACCAGTAGTTCTGTTAGCTTTTCTGCCTGCCTCGATTGCTTGCCAGCCTTAACCAACATGTGCTGTCCTCTGTCTCTAGAACCACCAACTGGACCTCCGTCTCTGCCAACCTTCACACATCTCTCTAGATCGTCTCTCCCCGGCTTCTGCCTCACTCACCTGCCAGCCAAACCTGTCAGCTCACCATGACTCAAAAAACCCTGGACCACCATCCAAAACCCCAGCCTCACTCACCAGCCTGCTCCGTGTTATCACATTCTAACCTGCTTGTTTAATAAGCCACCTTAAACCTGACCTGTTTGTTTCAGTCTCCTTATGGGTTCCGCCATTATGTTAAACCAGCCTGTCCCCACCAGAAAAACAGCCATATAGGAAGGTGATTAAAAAGCACAAGACAATGGATACTAAGTCCCTAAACATCCCGTGGAGTACAGCTCATGCAAGTATAGCATCAGTCACAGTGTCTGATTACTTTTAGTTTTGTACATTTAGCTGATAATACTTAGGTTATGTATTTTTACTTAGTCAGTGCTTGAAGGGCATCGGTACACAGTACAGGCAGTTCGACATTTTACTCCTATTCCAGCAACTTTTTCTTGAGTACCAGCACTTCTCCCAAGCTGCCGGTACTGTTTTCTGCCCTCTCCATATCAGGTACTCTGGGCACTACTCGATGCTCACCTTTTCCCGTTCTCGCCTGCCAGCTGACATGTGAATGGAGAGTACTGGCACCTATTTTTTCCCCTTAGTAGTTCAGTAGATTTCGAATAGAAGACTTTGACTGGTAATGAAGTATTTGTTAGTAAATACTGCAAGCTATTATTACGCCTTAGGCTCCACACACACACACACACACACAGTGTTCGTGTCTAGAAGGGAACCCTATATTGGCAAATTCATATGCTTTCCTCATTGTGCATGGTTAACAACAAATAAGATTAGATGCAGGAACTGCCTAACTGGCTTAATGTAAAGCTCCTAAATTCCGTTTTGTGTCCATATTAACAGATAAAACTGAAAAGTTCTCTTTGAGTCGGTCTCTCTCCAACACACACACATAAGCTGCTGCTGTGGCTGTGCTGTGTGCGTCTGGCTGCAGCAGCCTAAATTACCGTCGTGTGTTGGATTTTACAGTTGGCTATTCGCAAAGTACAGAAGTCAAAGAGAAAGTTGGGTAGTGCTGACACTGTCAAAATCCTGAAATGTGACTACAAACACCTGAGTGCAGGGGAGGTCTGTGGTGCTGAAATGACCGCAGACTTCAATCAAACAGATGAAATGATAACAGCCTTGTAAACATGGGCATAAGACATCAAAAATATCAAATCCTTTGAAAAAGCACTTGTAGACTACTCACTTATTTGAATGGCATCCAACTAACCTTGCGTTGAGAAAAACCTTTGAATGTCTTAGTCCTTCCTGTTCCTTTCCCTCCCGTCTCTTCTTGCAACCACTTCTATGTTTGAATGGAATGGAGTGACTGCCTGCTCGCAAGGGTGCTCTGCTAGTCTGTTTATCAGATTTCTTGTTTCACCTGTTGTCTTGTCACATGATCAAACTTAAGATTGGACAACAATGTAGGCCTGCATTTATTACCCAGCAATCATCACTGCATGTAGGCTATGTGACACAAATACCAAAGAAAATAATTAGATACTGATATACTGATAGATAGATGAAACTCTAGTATCTACTACATTGAAGGGTTCCTGTTTCACCATTTTAACTGGTAAGCCCAGCTCGCAACAGGGTGGGGCAAACTCGCTTGACTCACTCGCCCCAGTGCCTCTACATTGTCTAGGCTACCAATGTTCCAACACAATAAAACATGAAAACCTCCAAAAGCATGAATCCTCTTGTAGAGTCATTATCAGTGTGTGGCACCTTTTAAAAAGCTCTGCTGAGAGACAAACTTGAAGAGATGGAGGCATAGAGATTGCAATAAAAACTGTGACGTTAGTGTTAAGCCCCTTTTCGACCAAAAGTCCCCAGATCTTTTTTTAAGGAACTAAAAGGTTCCTTCAGCCCACTGTTGTGTGCGTTTCCACCGTGCAAAGATTAGGCAAATTAACCAGCTGACTTAGGCTGTATGCCTGGCTGTAGAAAGCCATGCACAGGCATCATTATTTGTAACCACGATCCATGAGCAACATTTATAAATGAAAATCAAATTTGATGTAATATAATGAAAAACTACAGGCTGTGTTTGACCATTAAAGCAGCTTTTTTGTGTGGGAGCTATAATGAAGAGACACATGATAAAGTTTGCGACAAGAGCTGCTGCATCACGTCTGTGTTGCCTGAGCGTTGGAGGAACAAGGTTTTTTTTACGAGCTTTATTACCAGCTGTAATCAGCTGTTCCGCTTGTTTTGGAGACTCAGGACCCAGTATTTAGCATAACTCCATCAACTGTTCGCTGTAAACACACCGCTGCACACTGGCTGCTGTTTCCCAGCAACACATTTAATGCCGACGTTCGATCTTAGGCGTCGTTGGTGAGACTTGTGTGGCTCTCTTACTGTTAATTGTAATTTATTGGTTTGCAAACAACGGTGGAAAAGAGAGGAGCGATAGCAGACAAACAGCTGACATTCTCTACATTCAGAAATTTACTTCAAGGCAAGCAGGATGGCCGGTGTGGCGCTGTTGCACCATACCACTCTTACTAACAAATACATTCCCTGACAGGCTTCGGCACACACACACACACACATTTGGGTTGTCCGTGGTTGTCAGCAGGTAGTTTGCCTTATTATTCATGCTTTTCATTAAGTTAAGTTAATTAAGTTATTTATTTAAATTAATTATTATTATTCCAGCTCTCATGGCTGTGCTATGTTGTTTTCTTTTCTCTGCGGTTTGTTGCTGTTGTTCAGCTGCTTGTCTCCCGTTGTCGCCCCACGTTCTCTTGCAGGTGTCTTCGCTTTCGGCAATTGGTGTATTTTCTCTGCTGTTTCCTGTTGTCACCCTCCATCTCCCACATGCAACTGGTATGTGAGTTTCCTGTGCCACTAAACCAGTACAGTAAATGCTAGAAAAGCTGCACAGGTTAAAATAGAAATGCTCCATCACGAGGTAATAATTCTCACTAATAAATCGGCTACTATCGGAAACTTACACAAGTGACAACTTACCCCGCTCCCCCTGCACTTTCTGAGGACACATAAACAGGGTTTAACAGACCACATGACTTTGTTCCAGACAACAAAGGTAAAACTCACTCTCATGTGATGCTGCTCAGCCAATCAAATCTGTGCATGGTCCGTACATGAAGTATACTGTAATTCATCTGCAGTTGTTCACATTGTATGATAAAAAGGAGGTATTACCTAATTTCATTGTCCTACTTGTGCTAATGTAAATGTTTATTGAACCGAGTGAGCCGATGCCGCCTAAACGATGTTAGCACTATGCTGTGTTGCTGTCGTATTGAATAAAGACGTGCAATGCAATTCAGCGCACCAAAGCGTCGGCTTGTTCCATTATCTAACTTGTACAATGGAAATTGGACAAGAAAGTTTAAAAGCGTAAACAGAGACAGCTCGCCTTCAAAGTAAAATGTCCATGTTTTTAACCATCAATGTAAAAAGGAGAAGAAACTTAAAACAAATAATTTAGCCTTAATATTGAACATAATTCTGCCAAAATGTCTGCCACTTTACTATACATTAACTTAACTAATGCCTATGTAATGATTAGTTTATTTATTTGATTAAGGCTACTTAATCTGTGAAAGTTAAAGGCTAGTGATGAGTGATGACTGGTAGAAAGAGTTGATTTATCTCAAACTTTGACCTTATTGCTGCGGGTATGTTGTCTTGACAATACCGCTACTACGCTATCCCATTAAAAACCCGTTTAAGATTATCCTTGTAATGCAGTAACAAGATTATAAGAAGCGGCAACTCAGCCGAAGCACCGTATACTTATATATTTAACATCTGTATTTACATTTAGCATGACTAGCCTCAATTTAAATAGCATTGTCAATGAGACTTTCTCTATGCCGTGCTTCTCTGCATGTCTCTATTAGCCTACAATGGATTTACAATGTAATAACAATAAAACAGTTTTCACTGTTCAAATTGCTTTACTTGAGAAATGTGACTTTGGGTTTTTCCCACACATTTATTGAGTACAAAGAAGGAAAACAGTGCAGCAAAATCTTTACTCCATCACCTCTCCTCTTCGTCTCCCCTCATGGACCCCTTTCAAACAGCACTGGAATTACCAAATATGACATATAACACAGGATACAAATTGAACAGTACCTGGAGGTTATGCCAGAATCTTAAAATCTCCACTTTTTGGTCAACATATTTTTAAAAAACTAAACCAAAGAGAAATTCATTCCACACCATCTCCATAACCTCTGACAGGTATATGACCTCTGACTGATAGTCCTGTCCTGGGTAATTGGAGTCCTACACTTTGGGCAGTAATGGTGTCTTGAATGTTGCTCAGTGCTCACTTTATGCCCAAGACTTCCTTCTTTTATTTAGTATGACATTTCTACCATTGTGATGCACGGTGCTCAGTAAATGTTGAAATTTGTGACAACCTATCCCGCTCTACCCGTCCTGTGGTTTAGTCTGAACTTAGCTGCTGTGTCCTGCAGGTGTAACCTAGATGCCACTAGAGGTCAGCAAGTTTCTCCTGCTGCAGACTAGCTTTAACTGAGGTTCAACTGAAACTTGCATGCTTAAATAAGTGTTTAAATTGATCTCAGTGAAAATTAATATAATTTTACTGTTTTCACAGAGCTAAATGGGAGATTTGCAACAACTGACATAGCTGGATAAACAAGCTAAGGGCAGGACATGTGATTCAAGGTTTCTAAAGCCAATACTTATATACAAACATGCCTGCATCAACTAAAATCTCAATCCTGCAGTTTGGGGTTAGTATCGCCCTATTAGGAAGCAGTTAGTGGTGTCAATCCCGTTTTATTGAAACATTCAATCTGCATGTCATCAGCCACACTCTTTTGCAGATTGTGTTGCAATTGTGTTATACTGAGTTGCCAGCCAAGTGGTTTAGATAGATAGAACTTTGATTGATCCCTGAGGAAATTGCGGTGTTGCAGCAGCAAAATTGACACAGATTACAAAAATTTACACACCAGACAGAAACTAACACAAACTAACATATAATGTAAAAATTTTGTTTAAAAAATATATTTACAATGTATATTTACAAAACTGAGATGTATACACAAGTGTAACTGTGAGCATATTCAGGATGTGCAATTAGTTTCACTTGCATTAACTGTAGTGTAATGTCCTTAACATTTACATTTCCTTCAGTCTCCTCTTGGCTCAAAGGCGCTGATCAGGCTTGCCTGACCTGCTCTTCTTCAGTGCAGTGGTGCCTTGCTTATACAAACTTAAGAGGCAGGTGTCATAAAAAGTTTCTTGAAGGTCTTAATCATAATGAAATTGACTGTATAAAAGTACAACTCTATTTATTAAAACACACACACGCTGCTGCTGCTGCAGCTGTGTTGCGTGCGCCTGGATGCAGCAGTCTAAATTATCACCATGTGATGGATTTTAGAGTTGGACTGTGTGTGCTGTCATTGTAGAAATCCTGAAACGTCAGCTGAGTGCAGGAGGTGTCCACTGTGTTGAAATGGCACAGACTTTTTCAGGCAATTTCAGTATAACCTCCCGAATTTTTTTAGATAGCACCATATACCCTATAGCATACTGCTAGCTACAGACTTTTGTGTAGTTACTGTGGTGTCAGACAAAATGCACATATGAGTATATACCACCTGATCTCTTCAGTACAGCAGGATGACGTGAATTGGGTGTTAACTGATGATTGATGGAACCTTTTGCATTTGTACTCCCGTCACGGGCCCCCAGTGCAGCTGTCACTGTCTATACCTACGCCCTTGTACTGGAGCTTGGATCGGAATCGGAGTGGGTGATCCACTTCATGATCAGTTCCTGTCTTCCGGTGATGATATCTCTTGGTTTTGTTCCTCAAAGATCATGTTCAGATTCAGATGAGCAGATTATGGGTTTGTACAGCCAGGAGAGCTTGTCCAACTGTTCCAAACAACTTTTTTACTACTAATTGTAATTGAACATGCACAGAAGTGGGACAGAAATTGTGTTTCCATCTCTTGTAACTCATCTATTTCGCCTGATTGAGCATGTAGTTTTTCACAGATTTCATGTTTAAAATAGATTAGATATTAAAGGTTCAGTGTGTAAGATTTAGTGACATCTAGTGGTGAGGTTGCAAATTGCAACCAACTGCCCAGTCTACCACTGCCCCCTACCCTTTCAACGAGCGTAGGACACTGGCAGACACAGCACAAAAGGTGTCTCTTCTGAGACAGCAGAGATTAGTCAGTCAAGAAATGAGGTTTCTTTAGGTAGATATATTTAAAAAATTATATTAAACTAAGTAAATAAATACTTTGATAGCGCTGCTGAAAAGTTACTCATTTAATCACTTCTTCTTTAGTAGTTTTGCCTACAAAATAGTGCAAGAAGCTTGTTTGCTGTAATGCTTACCATAAATGTCCTCTGCCTGGATATACACCCGCCTAAAGGATTATTAGGAACACCATACTAATACTGTGTTTGACCCCCTTTGGCCTTCAGAACTGCCTTAATTCTACGTGGCATTGATTCAACAAGGTGCTGAAAGCATTCCTTAGAAATGTTGGCCCATATTGATAGGATAGCATCTTGCAGTTGATGGAGATTTGTGGGATGCACATCCAGGGCACGAAGCTCCCGTTCCACCACATCCCAAAGATGCTCTATTGGGTTGAGATCTGGTGACTGTGGGGGCCATTTTAGTACAGTGAACTCATTGTCATGTTCAAGAAACCAATTTGAAATGATTGGAGCTTTGTGACATGGTGCATTATCCTGCTGGAAGTAGCCATCAGAGATGGGTACATGGTGGCCATAAAGGGATGGACATGGTCAGAAACAATGCTCAGGTAGGCCATGGCATTTAAACGATGCCCAATTGGCACTAAGGGGCCTAAAGTGTGCCAAGAAAACATCCCCCACACCATTACACCACCACCACCAGCCTGCACAGTGGTAACAAGGCACGATGGATCCATGTTCTCATTCTGTTTACGCCAAATTCTGATTCTACCATCTGAATGTCTCAACAGAAGTCGAGACTCATCAGACCAGGCAACATTTTTCCAGTCTTCAACTATCCAATTTTGGTGAGCTCTTGAGCTCTCAAATTGTAGCCTCTTTTTCCTATTTGTAGTGGAGATGAGTGGTACCCGGTGGGGTCTTCTGCTGTTGTAGCCCATCCGCCTCAAGGTTGTGCGTGTTGTGGCTTCACAAATGCTTTGCTGCATACCTCGGTTGTAACGAGTGGTTATTTCAGTCACAGTTGCTCTTCTATCAGCTTGAATCGGTCGGCCCATTCTCCTCTGACCTCTAGCATCAACAAGGCATTTTCGCCCACAGGACTGCCGCATACTGGATGTTTTTCCCTTTTCACACCATTCTTTGTAAACCCTAGAAATGGTTGTGCGTGAAAATCCCAGTAACTGAGCAGATTGTGAAATACTCAGACCGGCCCGTCTGGCACCAACAACCATGCCACGCTCAAAATTGCTTAAATCACCTTTCTTTCCCATTCGGACATTCAGTTTGGAGTTCAGGAGATTGTCTTGACCAGGACCACACCCCTAAATTCATTGAAGCAACTGCCATGTGATTGGTTGATTAGATAATTGCATTAATGAGAAATTGAACAGGTGTTCCTAATAATCCTTTAGGTGAGTGTAAGTCAAATGACACTGAAGGAAGCATCCAGGGTGGTGTTACGGATAATGGCACAGTAGGGATATATCTTCCTTGACTTAATGTCATGTCTCCAGCTATTTCCTCACATTTCCATGCAAAACACCCTCGTTTGGTCCTTTCACTCTCCCAACATGGGAGAAGTATATTTGTTGTAGGATGTTGATCCTCAGACTGCCCTTGCAGATTTACCCAGTAGTGCATCATTAACTGTTTGCATCTAATATGCATTTCCCCCACCTCAACCTGAAGAGCAGACACAGGAGTTGTTTTTACAGCCCCACAACAGAGTCTCAAGGCTTGAGCTTGTACCACCTCCAACTTCTTTAATTAAGTTTTTGCTGCTGATCCATAAGCGATACACCCATAATCTAATACTGATCTAATCAGCGCTATATGCAAACCACATAACCAAAAATCTAAAGACTTTTACTTGCTCCATCTTTTGCCCATACATCTTTAACTGAGCATTGACCCCTCTCTTTTTAGTGAAGACTACTGTCTTAGTTTTCCCAATTGCAAACTTGAATCCCCACCACATTAACTGCCTCATGTATTTTACCCTTAATATGGTTAATATTCTTTCCCCTTTTCCACAAGGCTCCGTCGTCAGCAAACAGTGACTGTCCAATATCACCATGAACTTGAGAAAAAACGTAATTAATCATAATGGAAAAGAGTATAGGGCTAATGACACTGCCCTGAGGAGTACCATTATCTACCATATATCTTCCTGATACAGCTGTCCCAATTCTGACTTGTATACTTCTCTCGAATAAGAATTCTTTAATCCAATTATATGTCCTACCTGTTATTCCTATCATTTTTAATTTTATCATTAATCCCTCCTTCCAAACCATATCATATGCCTTCTCTACATCAAAGATCACTGCCATTACAGATTCTTTATTAACTTGCGCTTTCCTTATCTCTGTTTCTAAACATATAACAGGATCCATAGTTCCTCCACCCCTCCTAAATCCAATCTGATGAGGTGATAAAATTCCTCTTCTTTCTATGTAAAATGATAATCTTTCTGTAATGATTCTTTCCATTATTTTTCCTATATGTGACATAAGTGCTATTGGCCTATAGTTCATTGGACTTGACGAATCCTTCCCTGGTTTCCTGATAAGAATAATTATTGATTATTTCCACCCAGCTGGCAATTTCCCCATACTTTATTATAAAAACCTAGCAATTTAGTAGATGCTAAACGCCTAATTGTTCTAAAATTGCATAGCAAATATCATCCTTCCCCGGAGATGTTGGTCCAGATCTTGCTATTGCCCTCCTCATTTCCTCCATAGTAATTGGAAAATCCATAGTACTGTTAGTATCAACCCTACTTTCAAGTAATAATAATAATAATAATAATAATCCTTATTTGTAAAGCACTTTTCAAAAACAAGTTACAAATGCCTTTAACAAGTGTAAAGACAATAATACCCAAGAGACAATAATACAAAAAACAATACAAGATAAAAGCATGAAAACATTGAAAAGACTAAAATACAGATAAATGTAAAATTAGTAAAATACAATAAAATAAAAGGGATAAAAATAAAGTCAAATAAGATCGGGAAAGGCTCTCCTATAAAAGAATGTTTTAAGAAGGGACTTAAAAGAGTTCACTGACTCAGCTGACCTGATTTCCTCGGGCAGGCTGTTCCAGAGCCTCGGGGCCCTGACAGCAAACGCTCTGTCCCCTTTAGTTTTCAGTCGAGACTCTGGAACAGACCTCTGCCCGAGGATCTCAAGGTACGTGCTGGTGTATATGGGACTAAAAGGTCAGAAATATAACAAGGCGAGAGGCCATGAAGAGCTTTAAAAGTGATCAATAGAATTTTAAAGTCAATTCTAAAACATACTGGGAGCCAGTGTAATGAAGCTAAAATAGGAGTAATGTGGTCATATTTCTTTGTTCTGGTTAAAAGCCTGGCAGCTGAGTTCTGGACAGTCTGGAGTCGATCAATAGATTTTTGGGTTAAACAGGTGAAAAGGCTGTTGCAATAATCCAGGGGTGATGAGATGACGGCGTGTAAAATGGTCTCGGTGTCCTTAAAAGTCAACATAGATCGAATTTTAGCTATATTTCTAAGTTGATAAAAACATGATTGAACAAGCTTTGTGGTGTGCTGCTCGAAATTTAAATTACTATCAAACCAAACACCAAGGTTCTTTGCCACAGGCTTAATATGATTTACTAGGGAACCAGCAGATGGCAGTATTTGCTTTGCCATCTGCTGAGACCCGATGACCAGGATTTCTGTTTTGTCTGAGTTCAGCTGGAGGAAATTATTTGACATCCATTTTCACAAAGGCAGTTGTTAAGTGAATCTGACGGGCAGTATATTTGTGTGTCTTCAGCATAAATATGAAAAGAAATGCCATGTTTATGGATAATATGTCCAAGGGGAAGCAGATACAAGGAAAACAAAATGGGTCCTAAGACCGACCCCTGAGGCACACAATATTTAACTGGACAGAACGAGGAGACATAGTTGTTTACAGACACGCAAAACTTCCTATTTGACAGGTAGGATGAAAACCATTCTAGGGCAGTACCAGAGATCCCCACCCAGTGCCTCAGTCTGTCTAACATGATGTTGTGATCAATGGTGTCAAAAGCAGCACTAAGGTCCGGGAGTATCAGGACTGAGCACATACCTTCATCAGCAGACATTAAAAGGTCATTGGTGACTTTAAGCAGGGCAGTCTCAGTGCTGTGGTACTTCCTAAAACCAGACTGAAACTTTTCAAATATTTTGTTATTTTCCAGTACAGTGATCAGCTGTTTGGACACAATTCTTTCTAGAATCTTTGCAATAAAAGGCAGTTTTGAAATTGGACTAAAATTTTGTGGGAGGGAGGGATCTAAACCAGGTTTCTTTAAAAGTGGGTTCACGCAAGCCGTTTTAAAATAATCAGGGACACAACCAGTAGATAGGGAGCTAAAGCTAAAAGGTAAAAACAATTCACAGTCATCATTACTTCCAGCTGAGGCACAAGGAGGGGTTGGGTTTACCAGCTGATCCACAATCTTAAACAGAAACCTGGGATTGTGTTTATGTGTAGTAATGAGTTCAGAAAAATAGTGTGTTCTCGCATTCTTAACCATGTTATTGTAGTTAATTAATAAATCCTTCAGACTGAGGTAATGGACTTGGAGACTGGATTTTTTCCATCTGCACTCTGCTTTCCTGCATTCCCTTTTTAGGCTGCGAATGCTGTCATTTATCCAGGGTTGCTTACTAGCTTTAGATGTAGGCCTAACCTTTAGAGGAGCAGTAATATTTAGTGATTGACAAGCAGATATGATTGAAGTGATCAACCAGATTGTTGGTGTTGGAATCAGACAGGTGTTGGCTTTGGCTCTGAAAGAATGCGCAAAACTTTGAAACACTTTGTTCATTAAAGAAGCGAGAACACACAGGGCTTGGTGAGGCGGCATGAGTAACAGGCGAATCACAGGTGAAAACAATACATCTGTGGTCAGATATGGTCGTGTCCACTAATTCCACAGAGGAAATGCTGACACCCAGGGTAAAAACCAAGTCCAGTGTATGACCACGGTTATGTGTTTGCCCTTTGACATGTTGTTTGAAGTTAAAAGAAGTGGCCATATTTAAAAAGTTAGTTGCATTAACATTGTTGGGGTATCAACATGAATATTAAAATCGCCACAAAGAACAATTCTGTCATAATTAATTAATAAAACCAGAGTAGATAAAAATTCAGGAAGTTCTGATAAAAATCCTCCAGGCGGTTTTGGGGGGCGATAAATTATAACAAATATGATAGGTTGCAGGCCTCCAACTTTAAGAGTGAGAACTTCAAAGGAGTTAAATTCATCACAGCGTACTTGATGACATTTTAAATTTTTCCTATACACGCTCACTAGCCCACCACCACGACCACTGACCCTCGGTTGACTAAAACAATCATATTGAGGCGGACACAGTTCAGATAGCTGGCTATAGTCATTCATTTGCAACCAGGATTCAGTTAAAAACAAGATAAAATCATCTAAGATAAATTACTTACTTGAAAGTGATCTCACATTGAAGAGAGCCATTTTAAATGAGTTTGTTCTGGGTGCTGGAGTTGGTGCAGTTGTCCTAATCCTTAAGAGATTACTAATATTTCTGTGTGGGATGTGCACATTTCGGTTTACTGGTGTATGCGTGATGATGACAGGAATAGAAGTCTGTGGAACTTCGCTGGGAGCAGACGGCTTTACATGCCAGCAGGTGGAGACAGTTATTTGTGGCAGTGAGGCAGAGATTTGTTCAGTGAGCGGTGGTGTGTCCAGGTGTGCTGCATGAATGATGAGTCATTCACGTAAGTCATGTGTGGACCGCACTACATGCTGTATGTGCGCAGCTAACATTTCTGAGCCCCGTTTGTTTGGGTGAAGTCTGTCTGTCTTAAAAAGAGACATTCTTTGCCAGAAAATATTAAATTATCCACATAATATTAATTATCCACATAACACACACGTTGAGCCCTGCAGGCGGACTGGAGCCAGTCGTGGAGGCCAAGGAGTCTACTGAAGCGGCCAGCACCGCGACCAACTGTGGGAATGGGACCAGAGATAAAAACGTTTAAAAAGTTAAAAAGACTGTTAAAATCTGATTTTGTCAGCTCAGACTGCTGAAGAGCTGTGTCATTTGTCCATCCGATATGGACTATCACTCTTGTGATGGAGGACGGGAGCGACGGCATCAGGTCCTGGAGTTTTTTTAAAATGTCAGCCGTGGTGGCACCAGGGAAGCAGTGAGTGGTAGCGTTAAAGAAACGGATGTTTCTGGTTATGGAGTCACCAATTATTAGAGTGGTTGGGGAGAAAAGAGGACGAGGAGATGCCGGTTGTGGGGTTCCAGAGCAGGACTGAGCAGTATCTGCATCAACACTGCGTGCGGACTGAGGATGGAGTGTTGTGTTGGAGCAGCAGTAACAGACCTGAGAGAAGGGCTTGTACTGAAGCCACATCCATAAAGCCAGTCAGCAGGGAATCTTTCTCTTTGAGTTCCTCTGAAAGTCGTCGGATGTCTTCCATAAGGAGGCTTTCTTAAGGAGTGTGCAGTCCTCATTTGTTGCGATCAGTAGCGTTGATCGCGTTTTTACGGTCATCTAGCTTAAAATCCATGTCGGATGACTAAAATCCTTAACCCACGTAATACTTAAGTTAAAAACTTAAGTTAAATAAAAAGGATATAAAAAATGTAACGAAAAAGAGTTCGGTTTAAGACGGAGCTTCTGACAGGTGGCTACAGACGCCAACGCATGCGCAGAGTGCAGATTACGTCAGCAATTACGTCAGCGATCTTGTGACAAAGTAAGTCGCCATGCGCTGATCTTGTCATTGCCCTTCCTCTCTTACCCTCCTCCGTCAAGTTATCGGAACTATGGATAAGAGTAAGATCCTTCGCTATCATCTCTGCCTTCTCTTCGTCAGACACTGCTACTTCCTTCCCCATCTTCAGTACTGGATACTGCCATTCCCTTCTGATTCCTTGCATGTCCTTAATCATGTTCCACACACCTCCAACAGGTGTTGCTCTACCAATTTTACCACAAAGGGCCTGCCAGCTTTGTTTTTTTGCTTTGCGTATAATTTTCCTAACCTTTGCTTGTGTTTCTTTATATTTAATTAAATTATGAAATTATGGGTTCCTCTTAATAATAAATTTGTTGTCCAGCTTTATATTGTCTGGCTACAGTAACACGATTCACTCGCATTGTATTTGTAATCACTGTTCAAGTGAGCACACACCATACTACATCGTAGCCCACATTCTCATCTGATTTTAGTTTCTACACCCCCTGCTTCCAACTTGTGTTTGTGTGTGTTTGCTAAATGAGTGAGTGATATGGGACACGAGCGATGGTAGATACAGCTGTTGGATCACAAGTTAACTTGAGCATGTACCATGGCCACAGCTGACTGCATGCTGTGTTCGGACAGTGTGACTGAGTGTAACTTTAGCCTAAACTTCCAGACTGTTTCTCTTACGCGTGACAAACTGTACTCATAATATGAAACGCTAAAAGGCTCACATTACGCCACTTTCCTACCTCGTTTTGTTAAAAAAACTGTGTAAAAAGCTTTTTACGCCGCCAAAAAGCAAAACGCCGTAAAAAGCGCTGTGGAATTGTGTAAACAACGACGCATTTTTCGTCGGTCTGAAGGCGGCGAAAAAAACATCGCTCTATGTGCTCATGTAACGCCGCTTTTCACCCCCCTTTTATTTTTTTGATAAAGGTGAAATGTGTCAGAAAACGGCATCATGAGATGCTCTGGCCTACAAATCTTGTTCTTGAGATTTAAGAAGTCATGTTTGTTTTGTTACAGACCCCAATTTCTTTCACATGGTGATATATTTAATAGTTTATTCAGTGAAATTTATTTCTAATATAATAATTCCCACACTAATTGTGAGTTATATGGCAATATCATGTTTTTACCACTGATTTGTCATGACAGTGATTAGTATCATGGTTAATAGGTATCACTGAGTGTGTTTCGGGCTATACCCTTTGGTTATCGTGAGCATTTCATGTGGGATGACTCAGTTTGTGTTTTTTCCCTAAGCTTTCATCGAGTTCTCCATCCCAGCTGGCAGCAGAGGCATCTGAGTTTATGATGAGATGGGAACTAATGTGGATGCAGACGTCTCTGAAGAAGTAGCACAGCAACCCAACGCTGGTGTATTTACTATCAGATCTGACAACGGTAAACTTGATTCCCATTTCTATCACCATAGTCCATGGATTATGACTAAGACCCAGTTACACTTTAGCTGTGAAAAACCTACAAATGGTCTCTCCTCCCTCTCTCTCCTGAACTACTGTTAGATTCCAAGGGGACAACCTCTTCCAGCTCTTCTCAGTCCACCAGGCCAGTGCTTGATGTCATAACCAAGTCAGCACTGTAAGTTTCAGCTTGTGGCTCAGATGATCTAGTCATCCTGGATGAGATTTATTGTGAGAGCCTCCTTTGCACAGTTTTTGATTGGTAGCTATTTCTGTAGGTGTATTTTCTGTAAGTTCTTCATGATTATTTATTTTAGTGAATACTGTCTTGATTTCTACTCCTTTCACAGTTGGTTGAATCTGCACTGACCAAGAAACCTGGTAGAAGTGATCATCAAGGCACAGAAAGCTCTGACTCACTCCTCACAGCAACAGATGGTTAAAGGATGATACTGGCCCCACTTTCACTTATTTTGGTGTGAAATGACTTGTAGGTACAGAAAGTTTTAAATCAGTGCAGTAGGGCTGCAGCTAACGATGATTTGAGTATTCAAAGCGTCGATAGATTATTTCAACGATTCAGCGATGCGTCGTTTAACAAGTACTTGCATGGCGGCAGCGGTGTTGTGGTGTTCACACTATGTGACTGATCGTGACAGGGAGTCACAAACACTACAAGAGCTGATGGCTGTGTCACCTGACGCTGGTCTCCAAACCACGTTTTGTCAAGAAAACACTTGAAATGTGAAACGGGAAATGAGCGATCCTGCACAGGAAACAGCTGTGGTTTGTTATAAAGATGGCAATTATAAAGACAAAGAATATGGGTGAAAGGATGGATTAGCACACGCAGGTAGCAGGGATTGTCTGAGCTGCAGGGGAGTTAAAAGATGCAGTTCCCCGACTCAACTCATGACTGAGGTTAAAACTCGCAGCCCAAAAAGGAGAACAACAAACGCATGTGTGCACATTTTCAGCTGAGGACTGTGGCTTTATTTGGCTAGCCTTCAACTCAACAATCAATCATGACTTCAGTTAAATACTAAAGTTGCTGTTACTGTTACCTTGTCTGTGGTCTGCTGGCAGAAGACCGGCTTCTTTCTGGTCAGGTACAGTCGTGTTGTTTTACGGTGGACGGACAGAGTTGTTTTTTTCTTTAACTTGAAATAATCCCAACTGTGGACACTTTCTTTTTTGTCCCTCGCTGTTTTCTTTCTCTTCCGGCTTTCTCTCTCTTACCACTTTGCAAACAGTTCCATCATAATCACGTCGTGTTCACAGCGTAAGCGCAATGTGCGGCAGTAACAGATGTCCCTGCGAAACACTGTTCTGTATATCCAACGAAGGTTAAAATCAAGGGCAACTGGACTTGGTTGAAGATTGATTTCCCTTGATTTTAACCTTCGTTGGATAACTATGACCTGGATGACTGAGAATCTTCATAGACACTGTTCTGTATAGTTACATGGATTAAATGAAGCATCGTTGCGTCGAATTTGGGTCGAAGCATTTAATGAATTGATTTTATTGATTTTATCGATTTAACCAATGAATCGTTTCTGCAGTATAATAGTGAGTGCTAAGAGAGCTGTCGCACTGAAACAGAACTACAAACTAAACCTTAAAGTTAAATGTTTTTATTTTTAATAAATTGTATGGATTACATGAATGTTATGGTGGTTGTTGTTTTTCCCCCTGCACACAAGTTTTACTTGTTTTAAGTAAGCTAAAGTAGAAAATTGTAAAACACTAGATTTTTATTTCAACAAGGTGTTTAGCAAGAATAACACTTACGGTGAGTAAATATTAGTGAATTTTAGCATTTGCAGGAGTCAATGAAAAGGTTTAACAATCATGAAGAGTGAATTAATAAGAGTAAATTATGAATAACAGTGAATGTTCTATCTTTTTTAGTGTAGAAATTTGCATTTCTTAGTCTGGTGTAGTGTTAAATGTTAACTTTACACTCTAATGTTCAGACTTACTGCTGACTTTACTGAGTAGCTAACCTTGTAGTATAATAGACAGTTAATTCACACAATAGCTTCAAGAGAGAGGCTGCTGGCAGACCTGCTGTGGGATGTGGCTGACCAGCTTGAAAACAGGAAGTTTCAACTGTTACATCCAGTGCTTAAATTGAAAAAGTAGATTCCAATACTCCCCATTCACATGTTGGCGTGTGTATTGGTTGGTACACACAAAGAGGAGGCTGGCTTGAAGCTTGAAGGAGAACATTAGCACAGTGGCATCCTGATGCTATACTGCAGAGGCACAACCTGAATGAGTATAAATTAGTGTTAATGTAATGTTATACCATTAAATAAAAAGTATACTGGTGATATATGCAATAATGAATTACTGTGTGGAAATGTGGAAATACAGGCATAAATAAATGTGGAAATCAATAAATATATAAATAAATCAATAAATACATAAATAAATGTAGAAATAAATCAATAAATATATGTAGAAATAAATGCATGTAGAAATACATAAATAAATACAGCAAATAGCTTTTTTTAATGACCAAAATAAATTTAATTTTAATTTCTTTATGCATTTAATTATGTATTTCTGCATTTATTTATTTATTCATTTATAGATAGGTCATTTTTAGTCCGTCATAATCAACAAGGAAGTTTGTTTGCGTTCAGCTGCCCATTCCACACCAGCGTAGTGTGTACCACAGTTGTACTCACACATCAGTGGTAACGTGTTGGGCAGTAATACTGCAATATTATTTTTCCCAGTAAAGAGTAATGTAACGGATTACTATTTCCAAAACAGTTATATTATTACAGTTACTAATCCAAGACACTACGCTACTGAACGCACCATCCCTGACGTGAATGTGCGACTGCTACACAGCAACGTGAAACTGCTGCCAGTGATGATTGGACTCGCTGGGAGACAGGGCAATAAATCACCCAGTAATAAGTAGAGTAGCTAATATTACTTTTTTAATTACTTTTCTAGGTAATAGCTACAGTCTTATTATTAGTAACTTGGCCAACACTGTGTTGACAATAAGGATCGGAAAAAAATGTAGGTTTGAATTATTGCTTGTTATAGGCTATCTAATGTTTACTTTGACATTGTTGTTGATTGATAACTCACATAGCCTATAGGCCTATACACTTTTCTGTATGAATGGTTGCTTTTTAAGTCGTCCTTGGAATAATTTCTTGTGAATGGTTGTTACGGGGTTTATATAAGACCTTTTCAGTTAGCTTGGATGCGCGGGTTGCTCTGCACTCCTCATCAACAGACAGGCAAACAAGTGCTCTGCGAGGTAACCATGGCAAAGGCTTCTGTGTAACTTGTGCGATCCTGTGAAACTGGCGCGGTCCTTCTTATCTCACCCACACGCCCGCCTGCTGCCAGAGTCGAAATGTCAAACTTTTTCCTACAGTTTATCAATAGACAGAGACTGATCTGCTGTTTGATCAGTTTCCTGAAGAATATAACTGTTTCTTTAACAGTTAGGCCACCAGGTCTCAAACAGGCAGCGTCCTTTGCTGCTGTCTCTTATTCATTAAAAATAAACCCTGTAAAGAGGGGAGGACAGCTAGCCTTGCTCTGTTCAAAGGTAACAAAATACACTTACCAGCACTTCTAAAATTTTAAATGTTAAATTGACAAGATGAGAAGGTTAGTTGTTAGATCCAGAAACGTACATTCCCATGAAGGTAAAATTATATCTGTACCCTAAATTGTTTGAGAAATCATTAAACTAAAGTTTACTGCACTTAAAAGAAAACTACACTCACCACATCGTACATTAGAGTCTAGCAGAGCACAGGTTATCTTTAGATGTAGACAGGTTGCTGCTGGATGAGTGTCCTCAAATTGCATAACCAATTTTCACGTTGCGTCTCAACGTTTACCTGACCCCAACCTGGCTGATATACATCCTGTTATGTTTCTTCTCTGCCCATTTCACATTCCCTTGTTATATATAGGTTAAAACATGTGTAGTTAGCTAGTCTGTGCATGGAATTCTGAATTGAAAAATGCTGCACTTGAAATGTAATGTAGACAACATGTAAACTCGGTATGTGGTTCCTTGCCCCATTCCTCTCACCAAACAAACACACATCTAACTGCCCTTTTGAGGACATATGTAGGACAAGAGAACGTCAATCATATTCTTAATAATGGGAGGTTGTGGGTGGAGGCTGTGCGGTAGGTGGTGGGCCAGACTCATCTCCCAGGCGTCCACCAGACGAACATTCAGTCCTTTGAACACGGCTCTGAGCACCTTGTCACGCTGCAGTGAGTACCAGTCGCTGTTGGTCAGCGTCTCATAAAGTGTCAAAGCTTTGAGGTTCGCGGTCCGGATGACGACCAGTGTGCCTGGAGCCCTGACCAACAGCCGCACCACCGCCCTGCGGATGCTCTGCAGCCGCTGTATGTAGAGCTCCATGGGGAAAGTGCTGAAGTGAGACCAGATGCCAATAACTACAACAGTGTTGCTGCCTCCAGTTAACCCATCTAGTTCATTGGCAATGTAACGCAGCTCAGTGGCTGGGACGTTGCCAAAACGGAGAGGAGGACCGTGGCAGCGATACGTCACCAAGATGTTGTTTGCATAGTCCAAGGCCATGAAAGGTCCAACTTGCTTTGGACTGTGCAGGTTAAACTCCTTAAGATCTAAAAGTATCACAGAGGGAACAGATGAAGCTGCAGTGTGAACAAAATCAAACTTCTGACAAGAAATCCCTGTGGATCAGTTACCTGGCAGTGCTGCGTTGAGGTGCTCAAACCACTGTCTGATGGTGGAGTCTCCATACAGGTGGACCATCTTGCCTTTCAGACACTGACTGATGGCAGAGGAGGTGTTGAATTGTTGAACTGTGGTGCCATCTAGTGCTTGCCATGCACCCTGGTAGTAATAGCCAGAGGGTCCAGACTTCACACTGCTGTTCTTCACCTCTGGTTGACCTGAGAGGAAGAAAGGATAAGGATGGGGCTATTTTATATTCTTCCTATTTTCAACATATCCCATGGAAAGAAAAAAACAAGGTCTCCCTAACCTGTCTGTGACATTCAAGTCATTTCATTATGGTTGAAGATTTAGTTCTTCAGAAATGTGTCACAAATACACTGTCATTTCCTAAAACAGCTGGGTATAGTGCATTTGTTGGAATATTCTCAGAAGCGGATTAATACACATTAGGTGCACTAGTGTATTCAATACGCCATTTCAGTCTTTGGCTACACAATACATTCAGTATTGGCTTTTTGCTGGACTTGTTGACAATAAGATGAATACAAAATACTATCAGCCTTATCATTTAAAGCTTTACTCACTAGTCATAGACCTAAGTGGTGTAAAAATGTTGTCTACCACACATGTAGAAATGTAGAAAAGTGGTCTTCAAATCTGGAAAGAACAATGATGATGCAAATCAGAACACAAGAGCACCTGTTTTAATTAACCTAAACATGACTAATGTGCCTCCTGGCTGCTAATAAAAGAGACTCCCCCTTTCCAAAAGTAGAAAAGTGGAAGTTGTTCAGTTGTTGTGTATTGTTATGGTACACTGGTACACGCAAAGAGTAAATGCTCAATCCACACAGTTCTGAAAAAAGTGTGCCAAGTGTCCAACTAAAATCAGTCAGCACCTGCAGCTCCTCCTTATTTGGGAGATAACAACATATGTAAGTAGTAAGGGAAAGTGAACCTCTTATGGGCTGTCCTTATTCCTGAGATAATAGATATAATAATATAAAAGGGCCGTGGTCCTTTTATATCATTTTATCATAGCTGGTGCTATGTTCATGAACTTTTATGTTTGCAGATGTACTCCTTGCTCCCAGTGCTCTTCTCAGATCGGAATCATCTCTCTACAGCAGGACACTTGCCAGAAGAAAGTGGCAAGTTGTTTACAAATGCTTATCTGTTATACTTTCATTATACAGGTGCTGGTCATATAATTAGAATATCATCAAAAAGTTGATTTATTTCAGTAATTCCATTCAAAAAGTGAAACTTGTATAATGTATACATTCATTCCACACAGACTGATATATTTCAAGTGTTCATTCCTTTTAATTTTGATGATTATAACTGACAACTAATGAAAACCCCAAAAATCAGTATCTCAGAAAATTAGAATACTGTGAAAAGGTTCAATATTGAAGACACCTGGTGCCACACTCTAATCAGCTAATTAACTCAAAACACCTGCAAAGGCCTTTAAATGGTCTCTCAGTCTAGTTCTGTAGGCTACACAATCATGGGGAAGACTGCTGACTTGACAGCTGTCCAAAAAACGACCACTGACACCTTGCACAAGGAAGGCAAGACACAAAAGGTCATTGCTAAAGAGGCTGGCTGTTCACAGAGCTCTGTGTCCAAGCACATTAATAGAGAGGCGAAGGCAAGGAAATGATGTGGTAGAAAAAAGTGTACAAGCAATAGGGATAACCGCTCCCTGGAGAGGATTGTGAAACAAAACCCATTCAAAAATGTGGGGAGATTCACAAAGAGTGGACTGCAGCTGGAGTCAGTGCTTCAAGAACCACCACGCACAGACGTATGCAAGACATGGGTTTCAGCTGTCGCATTCCTTGTGTCAAGCCACTCTTGAACAAGACACAGCGTCAGAAGCGTCTCGCCTGGGCTAAAGACAAAAAGGACAGTACTGCTGCTGATTGGTCCAAAGTTATGTTCTCTGATGAAAGTAAATTTTGCATTTCCTTTGGAAATCAAGGTCCCAGAGTCTGGAGGAAGAGAGGAGAGGCACAGAATCCATGTTGCTTGAAGTCCAGTGTAAAGTTTCCACAGTCAGTGATGGTTTGGGGTGCCATGTCATCTGCTGGTGTTGGTCCACTGTGTTTTCTGAGGTCCAAGGTCAACGCAGCCGTCTACCAGGAAGTTTTAGAGCACTTCATGCTTCCTGATGCTGACCAACTTTATGGAGATGCAGATTTCTTTTTCCAACAGGACTTGGCACCTGCACACAGTGCCAAAGCTACCAGTACCTGGTTTAAGGACCATGGTATCCCTGTTCTTAATTGGCCAGCAAACTGGCCTGACCTTAACCCTATAGAAAATCTATGGGATATTGTGAAGAGGAAGATGCGATACGCCAGACCCAACAATGCAGAAGAGCTGAAGGCCACTATCAGAGCAACCTGGGCTCTCATAACACCTGAGCAGTGCCACAGACTGATCGACTCCATGCCACGCCGCATTGCTGCAGTAATTCAGGCAAAATGAGCCCCAACCAAGTATTGAGTGCTGTACATGCTCATACTTTTCATGTTCATACTTTTCAGTTGGCCAATATTTCTAAAAATCCTTTTTTTGTATTGGTCTTCAGTAATATTCTAATTTTCGGAGATACTGAATTTGGGATTTTCATTAGTTTTAATCATCACAATTAAATGAAATAAACATTTGAAATATATCAGTCTGTGTGTAATGAATGAATATAATGTCCAAGTTTCACTTGAATAGAATTACTGAAATAAATCAACTTTTTGATGATATTCTAATTATATGACCAGCACCTGTAGTTTGCTAGTTTGCACAACCCCAGAGAACTCCTCCTGTTTACACCGTGACGTCATTCATCACCACGGCTGGATCTGAGAGGGAGAATCTGTATCATAATCATCAATAAACTGGAGTAACATTCTAAGTTTTTCCAGAAAAGACTCAACATGGTGCTTTGATCATTTTTCCTTATTTTATCTTTGACTATTACCA
This sequence comes from Micropterus salmoides, assembly GCF_014851395.1. Classification (NCBI taxonomy): domain Eukaryota; kingdom Metazoa; phylum Chordata; class Actinopteri; order Centrarchiformes; family Centrarchidae; genus Micropterus; species Micropterus salmoides. The sequence continues at coordinate 6,277,213 of NW_024041484.1, forward strand.
GTGAGGTGATCCACAGAAATGGTGAACATGATGATCTTTCCCCACATTCCCAGAAATATCTGGGCACCATGTGGGATTTTGGCCCTATGGACATCAAACTCAGCTGGAATCCACAGACTATTGGTGACTACAGAACTTTATATTTATTTGATCTTGTTAAGTTACTTGGTCCACATGATTGGTTTCAATGTTTTTCTTTTGTACTGTTTTTATAGAAAAGTAGCAGATAGTTGCCCTCATTCTTATACTCTCTGGTAGTGTTCATCCTAACCCTGGTCCAGTGCTTAATAATTTGAATACTCCAGATGAATTCAAAACTAGAGCTGGACTAGGTTTTATTCATATTAATGTCAAAAGTCTACTCCCCAAACTCAATTTTATACAACCTTGGGCCCACTCAACAGATACTGATATTCTTATAATCTCAGAAACATGGTTTAGTAAATCTATTTTAGATAAGGATATAGCAATCAAGGGCTACAATGTCTACCGTTGTGACCGACCCAGGAAGGGTGGTGGCATTGCTATTTATATAAAAAATAATTTTCCTTGAAACATTGTGTATTCAGTATCCATTAGTAAGCAGCTAGAGCTTTTAGCCTTGAAGCTGGAGCTCGCATTGGGGCAAACAATGACGGTCATAGGTTGCTATAGACCACCCTCAGCAAGTACTGAGGCTCTTTGCTCTTTAAATCATCATCTATCGAGCATTGAATTTGGAGAGGTACTTTTAGCCGGGGATTTTAACTTGGATTGGCTGTCCTCCATTTCAGATGGTTTTAAATCTGTCTGTGACTCTTTTAATATTACTGTAGTGGTGTGTGTTTTCTAGGCAGGCTTATAGGTTTTTAGCCTTGCTCTTGAACTCACCTCTGGAGCATCAAAATAGCTCCACCCAGATCAAACCCCCTCATTGGCTGAGCTTATTTAAAGCAGCAGTAGTATCACGGCTGCCTTTTTGAGGTGATTGACTGGAAGTAGAGCATTAGAAGCGTTTGGATTTTTGAAGGCGAAAGAACGGTAGCCAGGTTGTAGCTGAAAAAACAACGGTGGTCGTACCAACAGAACAACTACCCGAGGACTGTGGAAATTGAGATTGAACGGAAATAATTGCAAACACAACAGGAGTTCGGTACGGTACGGCTGTACTGTGACTGGACCAGATATGGAGGAAAGAGGTGGAGGTGGAGGAGGACAAGGAAAGGGCAATGGTGGAAAGGGAAAGCAGGTAGGGAGTTGAAATGATAGTCTGATTAAGAAAAGGAAGAGAGGAGAGTGAGGTATTTACACAAGAGGATCGTGGTATTGATGAGTATAAAGTAGTTATCCGGTGTGTAGAGATGGAAGAGGTTAAGATTAATATAAGAGGGGGGACTCTAATGAGTGCTCAAAGACTACAAACAACAAGAGATGGCGGTAAGGAAGATTTGTCAGTTTTGTTACAGTTTGAGGGAGGGTACCTTCCAGGAAAAGTAACAATTGGATATATGAGCTACTTTGTGAGACTGTACGTGCCTAAACCACTTAGATGTTATAACTGCCAGCGGTTTGGACATGTAGCAGTAATGTGCAAAGAGATAAGAAGGGGTGCCAGATGTGGAGGAAATAATTATGGTCAGTGTGGGAAAGGTGTCCCACCTAAATGTTGTAATTGTGGGGGTGCACATAGCATGGCTTATGGAGGGTGTGCAATGATGAAGGAAGCGGTGCAAGTGCAACAAGTGAGAGTGGGACAGAAAGCGTCATACGCAGAAGTGGTTAAAAAGGTTCAGAACCAGACAGCAGGGGGTAGCAGTGAGGCTAATTTAAGACATGAAGCAAGGCAAGTCAAGCAGAGTGGATGTTAGAAAGTTATTGCTGGTGTGATTAATGGTACTGCAGATGTAAAGTCAAAGACAGAAAGAATACAGCTGATGTTGATGGCAGCAGTATGGCACTTGGATGTAACAGGGCTGACATGGGAAACAGTGAGAGATGATCTCAAACATCAGTCTAGCCAGGAATCATGGGTTGGTTAATATATATCATGGTGTTATTATTACATTGGAATGCCCGAAGCCTGGTTGCAAATGGACAAGAGTTTAAATGAGTTATTGATGAAATGGTGCAGAAGCCAGATGTTATCTGTATTCAAGAGACCTGGCTAAGACCAAATCAGGATTTTTGTGATACAGGGGTATGTGGATGTCCGTCGAGATAGACGCACTGGAGGTGGGGGAGGATGTGCTACATTTATTAAACAGGGTGATGACACTGTTATTTACTGTACTGCATCATCTGCTGCACAAGCCCTTGATCTTTTGCAGTCTGCTTTCAATATTGTTCAGAGCCGTTTAAAACAGCTTAAGTTGGTCTTAAATGCAGAAAAGTCCAAAGTAATGGTATTCACAAACTCAAGACAACTTCCAGTTACTGCTATAAGCATCTCAACTTTTGAAGGAAATTAAATTGAGTTAACAGTTATAAATATTTAGGTATAATCGTTGATTGTAAACTGTGTTTAAGAACTCATAATAGCAACTTGGTTTCTAAGCTCAAGATAAAGCTTGGCTTTCTCTACAGATCAAAATGATGCTTATCCATTCGTGCTAGAAAATACCTGGGGACAGTCACTTTTTTCCCCCATACTAGAGTATGGTGATCTGATATATATGAATGCTTCTGCCCAATGCCTACAGAAATTGGATGTTGTGTATCATTGTGCATTGCGTTTTTTCACTGGCTGTAATCTTAGGACACATCATTGTACCCTTTACTATAAAGCTAAATGGCCCTCTCTTTATGCAAGAAGGTACACTCATTGGCTGTGTTTCATCTATAAGGCACTTGGACTAGCTCCTACCTATTTGAGAATCTTTTTACAAGTATTCAAGGCCATTATGGATTACGTTCAAAGGTCGTCCTACACTTGTTGGTCCCCCGTGTCCGAACAGAATTAGGTAAAAAAGCCTACATATTTCTGAAGCACCTTCTGCTCGGAACCTTCTTCAGAACTCGTTGAAATTGACTGCCTTTATTCCTTCTAGACATTTTGTTTCAACTCTTAAGGATATGGAGCAGGTGAACATTGGTCATTGTTGCTGTTTATAAAGTTGTATTCTGCCTTATTCAACACGGGGGCTTGTCTTATACGTATGTGTACTTGATGTCTTTTATATGTTGGAAACTGTTCTTTTATGCTGCGTCTTGGCCAGGTCTCTCTTGCAAAAGATATTTCAATCTCAATGAGACTCACCTGGTTAAATAAAGGTTAAATAAAAAATTTAATTATCTGTAACACAATCTGTTTTGAATTATTATTGTTATTATAGGCAGTGGTGGCAGTAGTAAAAATCATGCTTTACCTTTCTTTTTTGGCCACACTGTGACATTGGCAGGTCCTGAAGCCTGAAGAGAAACCTTCATGTTGACTCCACTGAAGAAGATAACATGGATTTACATTTGCCAGGTTGCCGGAATCACAACTCCAAAGGCATGTTAATGTTCCCCTTTGTCTTCTGGATATGTAAATAGGCCACTGTTTGACAGTTTTGTTGGTGGTTTGAATAACCATATAAATGTTATAACGTGAAGTCAGTGTTATGTTTAAAGCTTGTGCACTGCCCCTGAGAAAAATAAGTGTGCATCTTTAAGTTTCAAGTTTTAAGTTAAGAAAATACCTCATCCAAAATAAAATGTATGCATGTACAATAAAACAACCTAAGCACAGCAAATACTATCCATCTATCTTACTGAAAATCAGCTATCATGCCGGTCCTGCGTCTCTGCTTCCTCACCTTTGAAAGAGCTTCTCTTCCTTGGCTTTGAGGTTTTGTTTGAATCCTCCCTTGGAGTGGCTGATCCTGGCATCACAGCTCAGCTTCTTTGGCTTGTAGCAGAACCAAGGCTCGCCTGTACGGAGGTCAGTGTAATTGCACAGCGGCTGCTGAGTTGGACGTAGGCAGACGTTACAGGTAGTGGTTTCAGAAAGAGAGCCTGAACGGAAGAGGCTCTGGAAATAAACCCTGTCTGGCTGTTCACTGGTCAGCCTGCGCAGCACTGTGACAGCCTCACTAGGGTGAACCAGCGTCACCTGATGGGACAGAGAACCAGAATTTTCACTAAGTCCAGTCATGTTCAGTCATTAACGACAAATCAAATGAATACTACTTAAAGTTGCACACTTTGTCTCAGGTGTAAACCAGTTTGAGCTTCAGACTCTATGGAGAACTGACCATTCACTTGACTAAACCTCTCAAACAGAGATCACAGTTCAGCAACTGTAACTAGGCAGGGTAAGTCTTTCAAGCTTTGGATTTCTCCACATGTTGAAGTGGTGTGCATGGGGTAAGAGTGTTTAGAGAAGAGTTCTTTATTGTTTTAATTTAACCTGCAAATGTTTACAGTGGCTAACAACCTTACCTACATCATACAGTATTTTATGGGGTTACAGGTCACATTAAAAATGTCCCAGTCATGACCAGCACATCTACTGTGCAGTATTTCTCGATTGTTCAGGAGCCTCCTGGGGGCTACTATGAGGAAGTATGCTAATATTAGCAGCCTCACCTCAACCTGTGCGCTTCCTTCCCAGAGTAAAGAGAACACAGCAGAGTAGGAGCCATTGAGATGATCCACCACTTGTCCAGCCACACCTGCACCAAGCTTCAGGTTGTGCAGCCGGGCGAGTAAGACGTCTCCCCCAGACTTCTTGAGACGGCCCAGGAAGTCATACATTTTAATCATAACCTCCAGCTGATCCCCTACGTGCCACTCTCCTCCTTCCCTCCCTGGTGGGAGAATGGTGAAACTGCTGTGGGCAGGATCACTGGTCTGCTCCAGGGAAAGAGGATCTGGCAGAGCAGGAGTTTCAGGCCAAGCAATGGAGTCTAGTAGGAGGCGTTCCTCCAGAGCGTCCTTAGAGGACGGTGGCTGGAAGGTGCAGAAGCCATGTTGAATGTCACGGTCAGGGGAAACTCTTGGGTAGGATTTCACTTTATGCTGAAACTGGCGGGGGGGGGAGAGAAATGCATCAAAAATACTCAAATCAAATTAAACAAATAAGCCAACTGTGCAAACGATTTTCTTAAAACGGACCCAAAGGGATAAAACGTCTCAAGATACTGAAACAGCTTTGCACAAGGTAAAAATTCAGATTCGGAGAGTTGTTTAAAGGTATTTTTGGAGCACTTTTTTGACTTTGTTTTGACAGGACAGTGGATAGAGTGAGGAAAAAGGGAAAGCAGCAAAGGGCTGCAGGTTGGATTTGAATATTGGGATATTTTCATTGGCGCAGTGGCTGTTTCATGCCTAGTGGTTTGCCAGGTACTGATGACAGAGGAAGATTTTCATAGCTGAAAGATGCAAATAAACACAAGGCAGACACACACACACTTTAGAGTCAAAAATAATGTCAACGTGTTTTTTAAATGCCCTTTTCATCTCAGCCAGCTGGAGGGGCGTGTCAATATCTGTGTTTGATTGACAGCCGCTGGCAGAGGGCCAGTAGAGGAGAGAAAACGTAAACAAACTTGAGCTGTGGCTACATGTAAATGGGCAGACAGCATGTTGATGGAGGTTTTGAAGAGTAACGACCCAAGTGTCATCAGCAGGTACATTAACATACTGTTTAATGTGCTGCTGCTGAGAAGCTAATTAGCTAACTTGCTCACAAACTGATGTCAGCAGTGCACTCTTCCCTGATGAATGTTTGTTTAGTCGCGTATATAACAAGCTACTGTACAGGACAGGTTCATGTTTGTAAGTTGGATAAGATGGAGTCTTTAGCAGGAAAGCTGATGTGGGTTACTGCTTCATGCAAATTTTGATTGGCTGTATCAAAATAAGATCCTCTTCATCTAAGTCCACAGAAACCTAACGCTATTCAAATTAATTCAAAACTAGGGGGCGCCATTAAGAAACCAAAAAATATAAAAGGGAGCTTTTGACAGTATTAATTCCCTGATTTGGTTATGCTCCAGTTTTGGCTGCTCCTCGGTGGGATAAGCTTTTAAACTTGATGTTAGTTAAGTGGGCGCAGGGGCAATGTTGCTGCAATTTGAAGATTTGGGGATAGATAGGCCATTTTGTTTCTTTTCGAGGAAATTCAATAAACATCAGTTGAATTTTCAACAAGAAACTTTAATTTTTTGTTTTTGCAGCATTTCTATGTGTATGTTAGCTCTGTGCCTGTGGTGGTATATACAGATCATGACACTTTGACCTTTCTCAGTTCCTTCTAGTGTCCTAACCAGAGGCTAGATTGCTGCGCTCTGCTCTTCCTACAACCTGGACGTTCGTCACATCAATGGGCGTGACATTGTAGTGGCAGATGCATTGTGTCGGTCTACTTGTAAGTAATTATTATGTGTGCATCTGTTCTCTGCTTTGTCCCCATCTTCATAGGTCTTTCTCTTTCTCCTTAAATCAGCTTTGAGGACCCAGAGCTGGGGATGGGGGGAGGAATTAGGGGGGCTATTTGTTTATGGTTATATAGAGTTGCACTTAGATGTTTGGGTTGTGCCTTATTTTTACCCCCTTTTGGTGTCTGATTTCTTTTCTCAAAGGAGAACACCAGGCACTTTAACACCAGGCAGAACAGTAGTGTTTAACTGCCCTTATTACATTCTATTCAAAGTATCTGTCAATACTTTATGAACAGGCTTTTGCATTTTATCATATTTGAATAAATAGAGGCCTGAACAGACAAGTAAACTGACTGGTCACAGCTACAGGACGTCCCAGTCATGGACATAAATGTCTAAATTTCACCATAATCCGTTACTTTACTTTAATTTTGTGTGATCACTTTCATTTTAGGATAAAGGAAAATGTGTGCTAACTTATATACATGAGAAGAACATTAGCCTACATAGTAGAGAAATTATCCTTTTTGGAGTGCCTCATTAACCTGGAGTCTGAGGTTCAAATACTCTATTTACTTTTGCTTGAGTAATGTTTGCTTACAAAAGGTTGACATGCTACTGCACACTTCATTAAATGTTGAACTCCTTGTTCTGCATGAAAGTTATGATTATTGACACTCAGCAAAAAACACATTAGAGACAAATCACTATGTAGAGCATTTTTCTTGCATGAACACAACCCACTAAAATAAAACTGCTGTCCAACTGAAATTAATATCATGCTAGTGGTCAGCCACATAGTATACTATTATCTGCAATGATAATGATAATAAAACTAACATTAGCCCTAATATCAAACCTTAACCACAGTGGTGTACAATGGTTTTATTTGTGAAACAGTTGAATTACACGCCAACATGTGAATGGGGCACACTGCCCCAGGTACTCGCCCCCAAGTTTTTTCCACTTCAGGCTCTGGTTGGAACACATTGATGGTTTTGGTATTGTCATGAGGTGAAAAGCCAGCCGTGTCCTTGCACTGCTGTCAGCAAAGCACAGTGCAGGATTGTGTGGTAAAATATGGTGAACTACAATTTCAATGAGGAACATCCTTCAAACAGTCTCACTAAAACCAAGTTCTCACCTCCAGGAAGTCCATCTTACGTAGCATAAAGATTATGACAAACACAGCCAGCAAGAGGAAGATGGTGCAGTACTTTGTGATACGCATGCTGACCACCTCTATTATGCAAGCTCTGACCTTCATGATCAGTGTTCAGTCTTCATCTCTGGCTGCAGCATGGCACTGTGACCACTTCATCTGGTACTGGATTTAAAAAAACAAAGGGGACACCTTGTTATTTTAAAAAGTATTACTTGTGAAAACTTGAACTCAAATGGGAAATACCTGGTTTTAAATCATTAGAACTAAACTAAACACAGTTACCCAGGTAATTAACGGATCAACCAACAACCAAGGCCACATCCAAAGACAGCAGCCTTGCAGTTCAACACGATGATTCATTTCCAGGTGAACCTATGATGTACACTATTTAATTACATTTGGACAATGAAGTATTTTGCAAACTGACACCACTGTCTGCAAAGTCACCCTTACAACAAGTTGCACAAATATCTGTTTTCACCAGTGTCCTGCTAAGTACAGTTTTCCACAGTTATTCAGATGAATTCCTGCCAAGACTGCAAATGCAGATGATGTAAGAGAAATATAATCTCATCTAAAATACAAATACAGGCACATTTAGCATATTCATTGTAAATTCCTTTATGCACTGTTGCTACAGCAATGTGCCAGGAACAAACAAACATAAAGCTCAGTTTTTGTCCAGCTTTAGTTTACAAAAACTGATACTGCAGTATTATGCAAGAGTAAATAGGAGGGAACAGCAGCAGCTCTGAATAGGATTTTTGGGGTTGATCAATACTGATCACGATGGTGGGGTCTGTTTGAAGCCTTTTATTTGCTGTGTTGCGTCATTTATATATATAACTGTTCTAAATAAACATTGTATATTAAGAATTAAAAATTAAAGGTAGTTTTCAGTGGCCCCTAGCGGTGCGGTTTAATAAATACAGTGCACTGAGCACAATATGTTAGGCCAATTATTATGAGCATATATTTTGGTATTCGAGTTCAGTTTAATTTGAATATGTTTGTTATAACCTAACTCTTGGTTGCATTCCCTTCTTATAGGCCAATTATAGAGACTGGTGATGTAGCTCCCACCTTTTGTTATTTGGCGCAGGTAATGTGATGATTTTTCAGTATTGAAGGACCTTTCATGTCATGAGAGGTTTTTTTCGTTTCCTTGCTTTATGAAGGTAATTTAGAACAATGTTTGGAACATTTTTGAAATTGTTAAATAAATGAATCTGATGTTTGAAGTGACATGTTCTTGAAAGTGAGTTGGAGCGAAATTAGGAAAATAGGATGAATGTCTCCCCATTAAGTAAAAGGCTGTGCGTATTTACGCACGAGGTACACAACAGCATAACGTCACTGATTATTTGAATCTCCCGACCCTCCGACAGGATCCGTCTGGATGAACTGACAGCAGCCTCTCTGATCATGAAAGCAACGTGTTAAAGAAAACCTATAGCCTAGAGAAATCTATTTACGCATCAGGGGAGCTACCGTCCTGTTAAGTCTCCACCGTCGGAATCGAGCAAAGGGAAATAAGGTTACTCTGTTTCTCGTGGGTTTGTTTTTTCTGGTGTCGAAATGTTTCTCAGTGTTGGTGAATTCTTAAAAAAACAACAACACTTAATTTCAATGCGTTGTAACGGCGTTAATTACACTGCAACGGGTATAAGGAACACACAAATTATAATTATACTCAGATCTACTCGTGCCCTAATGATGGGTCAACGATATTATAAGCATACGCTCTGTCCTTCTACAAGTGGCAGCTGCGGCTGTGTTAGCCTGTGTTATGTGTTTAACTTCTTCCTATAATGGTCCTGTTATAGTTTGTTCTTGTTGCTGCAAACATCGGCTCTTTTAAGGGAACTCGCAGGGGGAAAAATCCTGCCGGCTGAAAAAAATGGTGGATGCAAACATCAGCAGGTAGGCTACACAATCTGTTTAGCCAAATAATGCATCCACCTCTTTGTTCGTTCAATTCATGTTTCCACATTCAAAAAAAATAAAAAAATCCTCTATTTATGGTTTATAGGCCTATCTGTATAAAATACTTGTAACACATTAATAAAAAAAAACACCAGATTGTTCGCCCTCAGAAATATTAAGAGAAGGAAATTTCATGAATTTGTTGTCATCCTTATCAAAGAAATGCTACTTCTACAGTTTGATGACTCCAAGCGTTATTTATTTCGACTTGGATTCATTTTTATGAAAACCCGCATTTGATTCTCTTGATCAGTGTACTTTTACAGAATAAAGGAATATAAATAATTAAGGAATGGACACATATTCGGACTTTATGATCGGTTCAAATGGAGTGATTCGCTTCTTTCTTCTGTCTCGGTTCATCTCAATGAATTCTACTTTGATGCTTAAGGTTCCCATAAAATGAACTAAACGACTGAATTGTGGAGAAGCTAATCAATCTACCGAAGTGTGTGTTTTAGTGTTGTAGCATTAAACTAGAACTCAAGCGGGGTACTAGTACTACTTCAGTGTTTCCATATTATACTCAGCTACCTTTTGGAGGCAAATAAAGTTTTACTTGGTAATTTGCCGATCCAGATTAATACAAAATATAATCAGCAAATAAATGAGATGCATTATTACTGATAAATTATGTAAAGTACATTTCCCTCTGAAATGTAGTGCAGCAGAAGAATAAAGTAGCATTAAATGGAAATAGTAAAATACAAATAGGCCTACCTTAAAAAATATACACATTAAAATGTTTAGTGGCAACATTCAGTTTTTATGGTGTCTATAAAATGAAACTTTAAATTTACTCAAATGAATCATGTGTCTTACCTGAGCAGAGACTCATTTCAAGGGAACACAGAGATGAACAGAGAACTCTTTTGTGATCCTGCAGTTAAATCTTTTTGGGAACTTTGTTCTCTTGGCAGGACTTCCAGGAAATTAATCTGTGGATGCAGGGCTCTACAGTACGAACTTGCATATGGCCATAAATCCGCGGATTTATCGGAACAGTGTGCCAGTAAAGACTACAACTCTAATATTCTAATCAAACAGCCTGAATAGGGTGGGGCATTAAAAAAAGGTTGACGTGTTACAGCAAACTTTCTGATGCATGAATGCATGAATTGTTGATTGATAATTGACGAGTAAGTAGCATTAATAGATTAGAGATTAACCACCATGTAGGGCATCTTTCTAGCGCAAGGATTAAATATAAACAATCCACAAAAATGAAGATCCTGTAACTGGAATTAATATTATACTAGTGGTAAGCTATATAGTATACTATTATATTAAATTCTAACAAATATAGTAACATCGTTTATTTAATATATTAATATTATACTAGTGGTAAGCTATATAGTATACTATTATATTAAATTCTAACAAATATAGTAACATCGTTTATTTAATATATTAATATTATACTAGTGGTAAGCTATATAGTATACTACTATATTAAATTATAACAAATATAGTAACATCATTTATTTAATATATTAATATTATACTAGTGGTAAGCTATATAGTATACTATTATATTAAATTATAACAAATATAGTAACATCATTTATTTAATATATTAATATTATACTAGTGGTAAGCTATATAGTATACTATTATATTAAATTATAACAAATATAGTAACATCATTTATTTAATATATTAATATTATACTAGTGGTAAGCTATATAGTATACTATTATATTAAATTATAACAAATATAGTAACATCATTTATTTAATATATTAATATTATACTAGTGGTAAGCTATATAGTATACTATTATATTAAATTATAACAAATATAGTAACATCATTTGATTAATATATTAATATTATACTAACTTACTTGTTTACATATGTTTGAATAAAGTTATTGTTATAAATATTGTTCAGTAATCATGTTGTGGTGTGGGTGGGTGGTGCTGGTATTTTGGATCTGTCCCTGGTTCAAAAACATCTAGTCCACAAGTTTTCTGATGACTTGTCAGTGTTTAAAAATATGTGTCCTTGTTTTAAAAGCTGTTTTGAATCTGTCAAATTAAAAAAAGCTTTGAGAATGTTTGAGAGTGTCCAGGTACCAGAGTCCTCCACTGTTATCATTATTGCACACAGAAACACACAGTATAAATATGTAATACACTGTTTGTTAATAAACTCTGTTACTTGTTAAAAAAAATCATAATTAACTAGGAAGAAATAAATAAAAGAAAACCTGTCAACAGGATTTTTGTTACAATTAAACAGAAAGTTAATAAAACAATGGTTAAAAGAATGGAAAACTAGCTTTCCTTTTTAACAGAAGGAGAAGCCAATTCCGTAAACATAAAGTAGAAAGAAGTTACTTTAACAAATTTAAATACAAATTTAAATACAAACAAACCCTCTACTGTGCAGACTGTGTTTGTTTTAACATTGCTCACCGGTCTTAAACATACACACTCCCTAGGGGCAGTAGCAGGATGAGCACAGGACAGACAGAACAGTGGAACAAAAATAACAAAACACACAACTCTCTAGCCGTAACAGCTTCATAATATCGACAACAGTACCCTAAACCCCACTCACCGTCCACCTCCACCATTGGCTCTAAGTCCTCTGCCAGGTTTGACCACATGTGTCACATATACAGCGCCCAACTCCTCCCACTCCACAATGGCGAAAAACCCCAGCAAGCTCTGACTGACATGTACTGGGTCCAGGCTTCAAGGAAAATGGCACTCATGACTCTTCCCAGGACAAACCGGGGCCCGGTGTGCTGTTAGCCTTCTCCATCCCTCTTCTCCGACATCATCACCAAAAACACTAATAATGCACGTGCCCTGTTTTCAACTGTCGACGGGCTAACCAACCCTCCTGTGTCTGTAGCCTCTGAACTTCTATCCACCAGGGCCTGCAATGAATTTGCTTCCTTCTTCACAGACAAAATTCAAACAATTAGACAAGCAATCAGTGCCTCCATGTCAGTTACAGGATATGTCCTGTCCCTGTGTCCACTTAAAAACAATTCATATAGCATGAGACAATTTGATTCTATTAACCATAAAAACAAAGCTTAGTGCTTTCTTGGCACTAAATAACTGTTTTGATGTCTTCCAGTCAGGATTTAAACCCGACCACAGCACTGAGACAACTCTTGTTAAGGTCTTCAATGACATCCATTTCAACACTGACAGTGGCAGAATTTCGGTCTTAGTATTATTGGATCTCAGTGCTGCATTCAACACGGTCGACCACAACATATTACTAGACAGACTTGAAAACTGGGTTGGACTTTCTGGCACAGTACTAAACTGGTTTGAATCCTACTTAAAGGACAGGGACTATTATGACTGTTTTCCATAATTATGCAGATGACACACAGATTTACATAACCATATCACCAGGGGACTATGATCCCATACAAGCGCTGAGTAACTGTATAGAACAAGTAAATGATTGGATGTGCCAGAATTTCTTCAATTAAACAAAATTTAAACAAAACTGCAGTTATTGTGTTTGGAGCCAAGGAAGAATGATTGAAAGTCAGTACTCAGCTTCAATTGATAAGGTTAGGAACCACAAACCAAGGAAGAAATCTTGGTGTAGTCAAGGACTCAGACCTGAATTTGAGGAGCCACATTAAGACAAATACAATGTCAGCCTATTATCACCTGAAGAATATATCAAGGATTAAAGGACTTATGTCTCAGCAAGACTTATCCATGCATTTATCTTCAGTCAACTTGACTACTGTAACGGTGTCTTTACCCGGCTCTCTAAAAAACCATCAGAGAGCTCATTCAGAACGCTGCTGCTCCAGTGCTCTCTAAGACCAAAAAAGTGGATCACATCACTGCAGTTCTGAAGTCTTTACACTGGCTTCCTGTCTGTCAAAGAACTGATTTCAAAATCCTGCTGTTAGTTTATAAATGTTTTAGGACCAATGTACATTTCTGGTCTTCTGCTCAGTTATGAACCATCCAGACCTCTCAGGTCGTCTGGGACGGGTCTGTTCTCTGTCCCCAGAGTCAAATCTAAACATGGAGAAGAAGCGTTCAGTTTTTATGCTCCATATATCTGGAACAACTGCAGGTCTGCTGAAACTGTCAGCTCATTTAAATAAAGACTTAAGATTTTTCTTTTTACCACTGCCTTTAATTACATCAAATGTGAAGCTGTAGATATAGTAATAATAAATAATATAGTACACTGCACTGTGACTTTTACTGTCCTGTTTTACCCTGTTTCTATTTCCCATTTAACTCTTTAAAATGTATTTTATCCTGTTTTATTTTCTATTTCACCCTTTTAAAATTTATATTTTAATGTGTTTTTTTCAATTTCCCTTTGTTGCTTTTTTATGTTTTATGTAATTGCCTTGTTGTTGAAATGTGCTATACAAATAAACTTGCCTTGCCTAAAGAGCTTTACAATAAAGAAATTACACAAAGCAAGCGCTTCACGTGACAGAAAATAGACATAGAAGGAATGTAAAAACAGGAATAGAATCCATCGGCTCATATAAATAAAAAAATATATAATATATTGTAAACAGAATCCATAACATAAGGAAATAAAATCAAACCCATTGAATAATAAAAGAAATTACATGCACTGAGTATGTCACATGTAAATAGACAGAATTAACATAAAAACAGGGATAGAATGCAATAATTGATGCCATAAAAAAAAAAAAAAATAAAAAGAATACATAGTTTGCATTCAGTTTAGTTTAAAACAGAATGCATAAAAATCAAGTAAAGTAGTAGTATCTTAAAAGAAGTGCTGCAATGCATAAGAGTCAAATGAGTGCAAAAGGCCTATTTCAGGAAAGTCATATCTAACCTTCTGACCTCTGCAATAGGAAGTCTTCCTGTGCCTACATTGGTATTTTTGTTTATTGTGATGTCATTGCTTGGTGTATCAAATGCCTCACATCCCTAAAGCTGTACAATAAATCCTAATCGATAAAAGCATTGAAATTGTCTCCTAAATAAAATAAATTATGGCATGATGATTGTGCGTGTTATACAAAGGAAGGTAATATGTTTCTATTGAAATTGTATTGCATAGCTTTCTTTCCCACTCCTCTCCTCAGCCCCATTTTTTCAGTATTACCTCAGAATTTTCAATTAATACAAATGTCTCCAGTGTCCACTTTATCACATCCTAGTTCCCCTATCTACTATGGCGATATAATTGTATATTTGTGATACAAAGAGCGTAGATCTGTTAGAAGAAGATTACCATCATACGGGGGGCACCTACTTTGGCACAATGGAGTGGTTAAGAAGAATTGGCCTCAACAAGACACGAGAAAATGGGAGTAGGGCGAGGGAGTAAGTTTGGTCCCAGCACTAACCAGCTCTTGATCAGTGAGCTCCAACAGGGGGGAGGAAGGAGAAAGTGTTTCTGGAGATAAGGGTGACCTAGATGCGGATTGGGGGGTTAAAGATGGTGAATCCTCACTGTTGGTTTTCAGTGACGGAGGTGGAGACTCTTCCTCTTGGCTCTGATGTCTCCCACAATCAGAGCTTGCTTCCGGCGGGAGCTGTGGTGGCTCTCCTTCAAGGTTTCTGGCGTGTTGTGTTATGTCTTCTTCTTGTTTTGATTCCTCTTGTCTCTTGTCCTTGGCAGAAGGAACAGATGAGTGATGCAGAAAGTAAAACAGGTTGGAGCTGAACAATTTTCTCCTGACTTGTTAAGGCGAAGTCCATCTGCCTCAAAAAGATGTCTGCGGTCCCAGAGAAAGTTAAAATTTTCAATGAAATGCACTGAATGGACAGAACATGCTGTTGAGAGCCACGTGTTCAATGCCATCAATCTGCTGAATCTCTCAACTCCTCTTCGGATTGACGGTATAGGGCCACTGATAAAAACCTCAGCATTCAAAGAGCTGACTGTGTTCAACCGATTATTAAAGTCCTCTTTCAACACTTCAGACTGTTGCTTCACAACATCATTGGTCCCGATGTGCAGTATGATGTTTTTCACAGTAGAATGTTCAGCCACGATATGCAGGATTCTTTCTGCCAAGTCAGACACCGTATCCTTCGGAAAGCAGATTATTTTGGTGTTCTTACTGCACATGCTTCTTACATCGTTTACAGCAGAGTCACCCACAATCAGAGTTTGAGGCCCAGTCGTTAGCTTTCCCTGCAGCCTTTTACTTTCTGATTTACTCTCAGTCCTTACACAGGTAGTCAGACGGAGATCCAGTGGTGAAAATCTGTTCTGCTGTTGCACACAGGGGGGAGGTTTGTTGCTAACTCTCCCTTTCGGAACTGTCCACAGCTGCTTCCTACTAAGAACAGGGGTTGAAGAGGCGCTCTGCCTGGATGATAATTCAGGCCAATCTCTGGGCGCTGGGTTCTGCCTGTTACTCGTCCTCCCATTTCCCCAGGAAATGATTTACTCTTAGGCTTTGCACTAAGAGCGTTCCAGGGAGGACTCACACTTTTAGATTTATTACCCAGTACCCAGGCCTCCTGCTTCTTGGTAGTCTTGTTGATGCTAACTAGCCATGTGTTAGCATGCTCTTGTCTGTTTTGGGTAAAGTAGTGTCATTCCCACATAGTCCATTCACTTCCACATTCACTTCTAACCTGTGGATCTTGGTTTCCAGCACTGCAATTTTCTGTAGAAAGTCTTCCATGGAGAAGGGGGGCATCTTGTTGCTAATTAGCATTAGCTATAACTCCAGTCACTGCAGTACAGGCTAGTGCTATTGATAGGCTGCACTTGTGTAGCACTTAAAGCATAAAAGTGTTTAAAGTATGGCAATAGCCTACTTTATCTGAATAGATGACAGTCCCAGTGATTTAAAAGTATCCAAGAACCGCTGCTCATAATTACTAGCAGGAAAAAATAAAGAAATTCAGCAAAAGAATGCAAGCAGAGGCAAGAGCAAGCAGCAAAGCGTCTGCACAGTAAGAAAACATATGTACAGGTAAAGTTTATTATTACAGTAATTTGAGATCGCCAAAACTTTTTAAACACCCACATCACTGCTGTTAGAAATGACAGGGTTAGATGTGTAGTCTGGGATGACTTGAAGCTAAACACCAAAGATGACACGCTGTTTGAATAGCAGGCAGCAGATTAGACTTTGCTCAGTCTGCTCTACACTGTATTTGTAAACGTGGAACAGTATAAAGGATCTCTGCAGCGTGGTGGCAGAAAATGATCTGTCTTATATTCATGCTGATAAATATATATCTACCATTGTGTACTTATAGTCACCTTCTCTGGTGTTATACTGTCCACTTGGATATGCTGGGGTTAGTGTGTAGGTATGAACATCTGTGAAATTGTTATGTTTCATGCCTCTCTTTTCCCATTGGAAGTAGAGCTTTCAAGGCCACTGTGTGAGGGAGCAGTCTCCCTGCTTCATATGTCATGGTTGTCCTCTGCTTCGTGTAATTTATTTGGGTTAGTAATAGTCAGATGTAGACATGTCTAGTCAGACGTGATCTCATGATAGACTGAACTAACGTGAATAAATGAAATAATGTCTTGCAGCCTTGTGCTGCATAATGACTAATAAACAACCTTGTATATTACCATTAGCTAGTCATACGTCAGAGAAAATAATTGCATTCATTGTATGGAATAATTCACTCCTAAAGAGGAAAGTCATTATTATTAATTCCTTTTCCTGTAACAGGGCCATTAAATCTTTAAGTAAGAAGCATGCACTTCACTTCATGGTGATTATATGATTATTCCAGGCAGCAGCCTTTAATCCAAGAAGAGGTCTCAAACACAAAAGTAGTTAGGTGTAAACTTTTACACATGTAACTATCATAAAAGTCCCTATTTTTCTCCCACAGGTTAATCTACGAGACATTATAGATAGTAATTATTACTGGCAACTCATTCCCACACCCAAAGTTGGAGTATGAATATGTTATGACTAAGAGTGGTGATGTTTTTCAAGATGAATCTAGCTGCCAGTGTGTCTGATAGTAGTAGACGTCTGACCCAGCTGCAGCTTTGTTTTATGTACTTCCTTGTTTTTCTCCTTTAATAAATCAACCAAAAGACAATGGTTTGTTGTAATCCATTCACTTGTTCAATTCTGCACCGGGAAATAATTTTATACTGTACTATTTCCATGACAGCTGAGTTATTACTCAACAGATCTGGGCTATTTCCCTTGAGCCAAAGGGCCTTCTTCAAAGACTTCTCAGTAGTTGACTGCCAAGGCTGGATGCCAGAGATCATACACTGTCTTTCAAATCAGCATTGAAAAGTTAAATGCTGATTCGAAAGACAGTTGACACTTGCTTTTTCAGATTGTGCACTTGCAATGTTTTGTGCCTTTGATGATATACATTGCGGTAAGAAATCAGTAAATCAACTGATGCAGCAACTTCAACTGGTAAAGAACTGTTGTATGTGTGATTTTACAAACTCATTTGTTGTCCTGGAAGGAGAGGTGGATGTAGTGTTGTTCTCATGTGGACGACGTCTCGGGCATTGTGCACTCTGCTCCACGTTGAGCTCGGCTCACCTCAAGGGTACAGGCATCAGGCCTCTATTTTTAGATGTGTGTGTGAACTGTGCCACTGTGAGTGAAATAGAGTTTTGTAACTCCCTTCTGGTACATAGCAGGCAACATATATTAATACAGAATAAATTGGTAATAAAAATAGCAAACAGAAATAAACTATAATCAATGCAGCAGTGCCGATGATGAATTTGAATAAGGCTACATTAACACATGGACACCAACAGTGACTGAAATAGGAAAATAACAGAGTAATACAAAACTTTAAGTGTTAAAAATAGCACAATTATGTTGTTGAATTTATTGATGAAGTGATTGGAAGTACCTTATGCCAGATGAGAATGTATATTTATGTCATGCACCAGGACTTTGCCCACCCTTGATTTCCACCAGTCACATTAAGGCTAGTCTATATTTGAGACCTGGCCTTTATTTTAACACTGGCTTATTTGAGAAATTGATAATTATTATTCCATTCTGCTAATTGCTGCTGATACTGTCACTGATTACTGTAAAGTGATTTCATGTTCATTGCATTGTGCTAATTGCTAAATTTTCATTGCATCCATTGTTATATCATTCAAGCTGGTTCCTGCTTATTGCTGACATTATCAAGTCAGTTAGTCATGTTCATTGCTGACCTCATTCAAGCAAGATCCGTGACATTTGATTAGTGCCAGAAAAAAATAGATGTAATCAGATTACAGGTACATTTTGTAAAATCGGAGATTACTCATAGGGATTACTTTAATAATAAGTTTTCCATGAAACAGAAAATGCAGTTCTATTTGCTTCTGTATATGTTTTTTTATATACAGTTTATGTACGTGTTTCTGTAAAAATACAAAGCTAGCGAGGGACGTGACGCAGACATTGATCAGCGTTTACAGACGCTAATCTGTCCGCCAGGTTGCTCCGAGCTCCCAGTACGGGGAGAGCTAATCTGAGCAGTGGCTGCACAGCCAACTGAGCTAGTTAGTTGTTAACTAACTTCAGCAACAAGTAAAGCTGTGTACCCATCAGGAAACTCTGAATCACAGAATTGAGGCAGATCTGCTGGGGGACATGAGAGAAAAGTAGAATATATTTTCTCCATATATCTAATATTTCTCCATCAAATATGATCCAGTTTCACCAAAATCAGTGAAGAAAATGTGTTTTTGTACAGTAATCAGTGGGGCCCAGTCCCAGAAACACTATACTTCAGCAACATTATATTGAGAAATCTTTTCATTAAGTACAGAATGAGAACATTTTAAAATTCTCTTTCCAAATGACAAACTCTTAAATATCATCAAGAATACCAAAACACATTTTTTTGTCATTGATGGGCCAGAAACTGCCATGGTGTTGGCATAGTGCAAAGCATATCATATAAAAACATTTAAGCATGGATTTTGATTTCATGGGAATGGAAGATTTTGTATATTTCTCTAAAAATACACTGAGCAGACAACGCATCAAGTAATCCGAAAGTAATCATGTTACATTACTTTTATTGGTACTTGGATTACATTATTTATTACATTTTAACAATTCGTAATTGTTCCGGATTACATTTTTAAAGAATCCTCCCAACCCTGAGTACAGTATAAAATACACATTTATTAATTTTTTACACAACCAGTTTTATCAATAGCCATAAATTTGTTAACAGTATTATGTTACATGTAATTTAATTATGTTGCATTAATATTCTGATAACCATTTAATGTTGACTTGTAAATATATGTTACATCATGAAACTTAAAGGCAAACCTAGCACTCTGAGCATGAGTACTACACTCTGCAACTGGATATATGGCTTCCTCACAAACAAACTACATACAGTTTGGACTGACGGTCACTTTTCCATCACTCTAGTACTCAGCCCCCATCTGTACACTGACCCCTGACTGCAACACCCGACATTGAGAGAACTCTGTTGTGAAGTTAGCGGACAACACCACCATTATCGGCAGGAATTTAAACCAATGACGAGACTTCATATTGGGAGGAAATAAACAATCTTGTAGAGTTTTGCACAGAGAACAGCTTACTGCTTAACATCAGCAAAACCAAGGAGCAGATGATTTAGGAAAAAGGAGGTGAAGACAAACGCCCCTGTCGACATCAGTGGAACTGAGGTGGACATGGTTCACGGTTTCAGATTCCTGGGAATCAGCCCCCTGATGACTGTATTTCCTATAGAAATGTAAGAAGAGCATAGCAAAATTCTTGTGGCTTCTTGTTAACTTTTACAGAGGAACAACTGAAAGCATCCTGACTGGAAACATCACAAATTGACATGGAATCTGCACAGCCCAGGACAGCTCTGCAGAGGGTGATAAAAACCACCAGAACCAATGATTTCTGGGCAGTTTGCAGAGCATCAGTGAATTCAGTGAGGTGCCCGACTACTAAAAGATAGTATAGACTATAGAATGTAAGAAACGCCCATCCTGTGGGATAACAATAGTATCTGGTGCATACACCATCCCAGCAATCATTTTGAGACAGATTTTCATGGTCCTAGATCACGTAAAATATTTACCAGTGATTGATGACCACCAAATACCATTTAAATACATAGTCAAGTGTCATTTTACAACTTAATGAATTGCTAAGGATCACCTAAAAATCTCTGTTAAACAGCTGCATGGTACATAGGGGATTGTGGGATAGCACATAGGGCTGCAAATGGTACATCATACTCCAGAATCTGCAGGATCTAGACCCTGAATTGAGGCACAGCCTGTTTTTCAAGTTTCTGGAGATTTTACCTTTTTACCAGCCAAAGTTAGGGGAGGAACATAAATGTTGAGTTTTAAAGAGTTATAAACTTTAACTGAACTATTATTTTTAATACATTTATTCAATTAGAATTGTGTAAACATAATTAATGGTTGTTGTATCATAATCCACAATTTCTTCATCAAGTCTTAAATTATACATTTTGATTCACAATCATCTGGTCATCCGTTTGTATTAATTTATTCTTGTGTTTTTCTTTGTTAAATCTGCAGTCAGGAAAGGTTTAGAGGTGCCGGTAGATTCTGTTTCCTTCTAACAGAGCCATGCTAGCAGTTTCCCCTGTCTTTATGCTAAGCTAAGCTAACTGGTTAAAACTTCTTATTGAATGGACAAATATGAGAGTGGCATCAATCTTCTCATCTGGCGCATTGCCAAGTGTCAAACTATTTAAAGTAGTCTGTTGGTACTTTTCTCCCAAAGTAAATAGTTCAAGTTCATTAAACTATCAAACTATTCAAACTATGGTGAACATTGACCACATTTTACCTTGGAGTCAAAGTAGCAGAGCACAGGTTCTGTCTTAAAGGTAGATCGTTAGCTGCTGGATGAAATCCCAGCATAGATAGGATAACTATCTACAGGGCTTCTGTATGTGTGTTTATGGCAACAGTATATTTTCTAATGTAAGAGACATTTTTTAACACAAAAAGAGAAAAATGTTACAGTTTAATGTTTTTGTTTATCTTGGTGATCTTGTTTTAGCTGTATGTGCTGTATGTCTATTTTTGTGTAAGTACATTGAGAGAGGAACAAAAACAGTCAAATTCCTTGTATGTGTACAAATACCTGGCCAATAAATCTGAATGTGATTTTTAGTCTGCTTCATTTGATTCTGCTACAGTTAGTGAGCAACATCTAACCGCCCTTTTGAGGGCATATGTAGGACAAGAGAACATTAATCATATTCTTAATAATGGGAGAAGGTGGGTGGACGTCGTGCGGCAGGTGGTGGGCGAGGCACATCTCCCAGGCATCCACCAGATGAACATTCAGACCTTTGAACACAGCTCTGAGCACTTTGTCACCGTTCACCGCATACCAGTCGCTGTAGCCTAGTGCTATAGTAGAAGTCAAAGCTCTGGGGTTCCCGGTCCGGATGACGACCAGTGTGCCTGGAGCCCTGTCCAGTAGCCGCACCACCGCCCTGCGGATGCTCTGCAGCCGCCGGATGTAGACCTCGATGGGGAAAGGGGTGAAATGAGCCCAGATGCTGAGAGCTACGACAGTGTCGATGCCTCCAGTTAAGCCATCTAGTTCATTGGCAACGTAACGCAGCTCGGCGGTTGGAACAATGGTATAACTGAGAGGAGGACCGTGGCAGCGATATGTCACCAAGATGTTGTTCGCATAGTCCAAGGCCATGAAAGGTCCAACTTGCATCGGGCCGCGCAGGTTAAACTCCTTAAGATCTAAAAGTATTAAAGAGAACAGATGAAGCTGCAGTGTGAACAAAATCAAACTGTTGGCAGAAATCCCTGTGGATCACTTACCTGGCAGTGCTGCTTTGAAGTACTGAAACCACTGCCTGATGGTGGAGTCTCCGTACAGGTGGACCTTCTTGCCTTTCAGACACTGACTGATGTCAGAGGAGGTGCTGAATTGTTGAACACTGGTACCAATTATTGCTTGCCATGCACCCTGGTAGTAATAGCCAGAAGGTCCAGACTTCACAATGCTGCTCTTCACCTCCGGTTGACCTGCAAAGAAGTTAAAGGATAAGGATGGGCGTATTTTATACTGTCAAAATATCCCATAAAACAAAAAAAAGAAAAGAAACAATGTCTCTCCCCAACCTGTTTGTGGAACTCCAGTCAATTTGTTACTACTGAAGACATAAATCCTTGGAAATATGTCACAACTTTATTTTATTTATTTTTATATATATATTTTTTTTTAAAGGTTCAGTTCATTATTCAACGTATGCATTTGTTGGACTATTTTCAGCAGTGTATAAATACGTATTTGGTGCACTACTGTTCAGCAGGACAGTGGGTTTGGAACTGTATTGACACAAACTACAGTGCCCACATTCATTGCGATAAAAGAATGTCACTTGCAACAGTGTGGTCTGTTGTGTGGCCCCGTTTTGTCCAGACCTTAAAGTCTGGACAAAACGGGGCTCAAGTTGTCCAAGCAATGGAAGTCAGAGACCGTTGTGCCCACATCTTTACAGAGACCTGCCCCATCAACATCCCAGATCAAGCACTCGTCATGCAGACCTTGTTTGGCAAGATGAGAGGAAGTGGACTCTTCTGTGATTCTTGGCGCTTAAACGCAATTGAGATGGTCAGACTTTTATATGAAGATGAAAACCATATTACCATCTTGTTGCTGTGGTTTACATTCACCCCAGATGCAAATTCCAAATAATGCACTGCGGAATGTTGGGTGGGTGTATACGCCCATGTTGCCTCTTTAGCCCAGTGTTTATTTTATTTAGTTAAAATATTACCATGTTTTAATACACATTTAATCATCTGTTAAGTTCTGTGTGTGTAGCATGAAGGGTGAAAAATAAACAACCTTGTACTTTGAAAATTAGCCATTCACAGTCTTGTGAAATGTTTTGAGGCTCAAATTCACTATCTAGAGATGTAAATGGTCTAATTATTTTGTAGTTTACTGGGATTACAATCTTATTGGACTTCATATACCTCACAAGAAGTATGAATGTACAAAACTGGTCTTCAAAACTGGAAGAAACTATGTTGATGCCAACGAGAACAAACAGGCATCTGTTTTAACTTCTAAAAGTGGCTAATGTACCTGCTAGCTGCTAATAAAATCAACTAAAGCTAATATGGGGGATGGTAAGTGAT
This sequence comes from Micropterus salmoides, assembly GCF_014851395.1. Classification (NCBI taxonomy): domain Eukaryota; kingdom Metazoa; phylum Chordata; class Actinopteri; order Centrarchiformes; family Centrarchidae; genus Micropterus; species Micropterus salmoides. Next base: position 6,300,810 of record NW_024041484.1, read on the forward strand.
TAGTTGTTTACAAATGTCATCTTTTCTACCCGTTTCATTGTTTGAAGCATATTTTGTTTTGAACAAGAGTAATTGTATTATTATTATTATTCAGTAATGGTGGCAGTAAAAAATGCTTTACCTTTCTTTTTTGGCATCACAGTGACACTGGCAGCTCCCGAAGCCCGAACAGAGACTTTCATGTTGACACCACTGAAGAAGAGCACATATTATAGAATATTTCTTACACATACACACCACAACATAAATACAAGAAACGAGGACATGAATGAGAAATAAAAACCTTTTAATTAAAGTTAAAACAAAAACACAAAAATGGGAAACAACTGCTTGAAAATTTCCTTCAACATTACATTTATTCATTTAGCTGACGCTTTTATCCAAAGCGACTTACAATTGCTATACATGTCAGATGTCGCACGCAACTAGGGGTTAAGTGTCTTGCTCAGGGACACAACGGTGGATGTCTTACAGTGGGAATCGCACATTATATAAAGTTAGATAAAGTTGCACTACTTAATATTTTCATATAAACAATGGGTCAGATGACTGTGTATACTGCGCAAGGCGTTGCTTGCAGTGACAAACCCAATATTGTGGTTTCCTTCAGCTCTACAGATTGTAGTAACATCTTACAGCTTGTTTTATAGCCTGCCATTCTGGTTGAGTCGAGACATAGAAGGCAGTGTTTTCATCAAAGATGTAAACTGTACTGGATGTAAACTGTAGATTAAAGCCTGCCATTCGCTGTGTATTACACACAGTATACCCCTTTTCAAAATTCCTTTAGCTACTTGAAACAGCAACAACCTCAGTGTTATGATCTGGCTGTGCATACCTCCTAGTTCCTAGTGTTTCTTGCATATTTGCCTCCCAGTGTTACTGTCTGCTGTCTGTCTCCTGTTCGCGTGTGTGTGTGCGCGTGCGCGTGCGCCATATGACAAATCTATGCATTTTCTTGGTACTTTTGACCATTTGATAAACATGTCTATCATCCTTGAATAAAACCGTTAAAAAAATAGACACATTGAAAGGGAGAAGGGGAGTGAGTTTGAGGGAATGGGGAATTCATTTGAAACTTACATCATAGTAGGGCTGGTTATCGTTTAAGGTTACTGGTTTTGATACACGTCTCATACATTTTTAAAGTGATTCCGACACCAACAGAGCACTTCATTCAATACCTTGCATAAAATGCCACCTGTTGAAGCCAAAATGTTAAATAGTTAGTGACCACTGTGAGTTGTGGAAAAGGAATATAAGTTAGTTTTTGATATGTTTGAGAATCATTTTGTTTACTTTGGATCACTAAATCTTGAAGAACTGAGTTGGAAGATCTCCACAAGTAATTCTCTTTAGTGTTGAGTTGCACACCTCCAATGCGACAATAAGAAGCAGAAAATGAGTAAGGAGTCAGCTTAAACAAGTCACTAAACTACACTAAAGACTGAAGAAGCAAGCAAAGGAAAAGAAAGCCTGCGCATCCAGCCGATCACACAGATTATCGTTTTGTGCTTGCTTAAATCTTTTTGGGGGGCACCAAAAATTCCTCTATGCAGGAAAAACCCTGGGCACACTTCTCTGCAGGCACCAATCTGTAAGATCACCTGGAGCTTCCTGGCGCACCTTAAGTTTTCACAATCAACCTCTGCAGACTTAAACTCCAGCCCTTCACCTCAGAATTCACCTGATCACCGGCCAGTTTAGTGGCAATTCGCACGCTATGGCCTCTGCGTCTAGTCTCTCAGTCTAGTGTCTTTTTCCACTTGTCTTGTGCCTCGACAGTTTTTTTGTCTCAGCACATGGAAGCGCAGTCTTCTTTTTTGGAACTTGTATGGCTTCTCTCCGCCACTGCCCTACAGGATTTTAACGTTCACCGTCCTGTTTATTGTTCAAGAAATCTTCTATGTAAAATCTAACCCCTGCTACCGTGTCTGCTCTTGGATCTTTTGTGCTCAGTTTACCACTCAGGCAAGCAACCTACATTCTGAAAATAGTTACCCTAACCTGGTCGCTAACAGCTCAAACATAAACAAGCCAGTGGCTGTAACCTTTTCTTTTGCTGGGATATAGATTTAAACAACAAGTTGTGCAAATGAAACAAGCTCCTCCAGACACTATTTTGCAGGGGCATCGTCGCTGCATTCAGGGCTTAGCACCAAAGACGATTGTAATTGGTTTAAAAGATTTACAAACAAGCCAGAGCATTTTTCCCCTACTGTAGAATGATAATGGGTACAGCCAGACCTTTCTCCAGAGTTGACACAGCGCTGTGGAGATATGTCTAGCTATGTGAGATTACATCAAAGAAAGCTGTGATTAACCAAATTATTCACTACATCTCACTAAAAAGCAGACAAAGCTATCAACTATAGCTGGTTAACATAGCGGAGCCAGATATTTCCCTGGAGACAGAAGCTAAAACGCCTTACTTTTGCCATTAACACAACTCCAAATGAATGCTAATGTTGCTCCATGTCTACTGGATGGGTAAATAGGCCACTGTTTGCTAACACTTTAGCATTATCAACTTTATAAGGAGATAATATGTAGCATGTTTATACTTTGTTACACTGTCCCAAAGTAGAAAATATAAATGTAAGTGTGCAAGACTTATCTAAGATAAAATGTATAAATTTACAATAAAAACAAATGAATTACAGTAAATTCCTATCCAGTGTTCTTATTGTCTACTCATATTATTCTGATGGATTCATTTGATTTGGATTATCTTAGAGAGTAAATCTTCAGTCAGTGTTTATTGCCTGTAGTTGAACTTTGGGAAACTTCCCATCAAAGAAATACATGTTTATTAGAAGTCACACACACTTGTTTCTCTGCTTCCTCACCTTTGAAAGAGTTTCTCTTCCCCTGCCTTGAGGTTTTCTTTAAAAACTCCCCTGGAGTGGCTGATCCTGGTATCACAGCTCAGATTCTTTGGCTTGTAGCAGAACCAAGGCTCTCCTGTACGGAGGTCAGTGTAATTGCACAGCGGCTGCTGGGTTGGACGTAGGCAGACGTTACAGGTAGTGGTTTCAGAAAGAGAGCCAGAACGGAAGAGGCTGTGGAAATAAACCCTGTCTGGCTGTTCACTGTTCAGCCTGCGCAGCACTGTGACAGCCTCACTAGGGTGAACCAGCGTCACCTGATGGGACAGAGAACCAGAATTTTCACTGTCCAGTCCTGGTCAGTCATGTCAATAAAGACAAATCAAGTACTAGTGTTTTAAGCTGCACACCTTGTCTCAGGTGTAGTTACCTGGAACTCCAGTTCTATGAATACATGAATAGCCCTCGGGCTTCGCTATTGGTTTACCCTAACAAGGTTCTGCCTCAGCACCTGAGACAGAAGTTTTGCACTGGCTGATGGGGGTAGCACCCTTCCCCTATTATGGATTTATTGCTCGTCTCCCTTTGAAACTCAACAACAACCACCACAACCACCTGGGCTTGTGGTTAGAGAGCTACGAACTGGGGGCTATTTCAACATCATCTTCCCCTTACTCACGTTATGAGTTAGGGCCCATGTCTCAGTGGGTTGCTTCTAGACAACGTGACATGTTTCTGAAACAGCCTGTGTTTCAGTGTAGCAATATGGAAGTGTTTAGATGTTCCACTGGCAAAATGAGGGATGGAAACCAGAGGTGTGGCGCTTCGCTTGTGACACAGCCTGAGCGGTACTAGCCCAGTTAGCAGAAGTGTGCTGTGGAAACAGAATTAAGGTTTATCACGTTGTGGCCATCCTTTTCCAGGAGATGAGCTTCCTTTATCAGTTGTGTTCATTAAGATGCAAAGTTTCCCAGAAGAATTTAGTGCTCTTCTTTTAAATCACACCATTTAACAGTAGAGCTGTGAGACAAATGTAATTTCCATTCTATGTAGAGACCACTGACTAGACATTGAAAAGCATACTTGAACCTTCTTGTGAGCTGAGTTTCACAATTACTAAGGAATTCAAGTGGTGCGAGAAGTGAAAGTTAACAGGGGTATCAACAGTAACTCAGGGGTGTGGGGCTTTTGTGAATGATCAATTGGACACCTACAGTACAACTAAAGTCAACATGATAGTGTTCAGGCTCACCTCAACCTGTGCGCCTCCTTCCCAGAGTAAAGAGAACACAGCAGAGTAGGAGCCATTGAGATGATCCACCACTTGTCCAGCCACACCTGCACCAAGCTTCAGGTTGTGCAGCCTGGAGAATAACAGATCTCCCCCAGACGTTTTTGGGCGACCCTTAAAGTCATACATTTGGATCATAACGTCCAGCTGGTCCCCTACGTGCCACTCTCCTCCTCCCCTCCCTGGTGGGAGAATGGTGAAGCTGCTGTGGGCAGGATCACTGGTCTGCTCCAGGGAAAGAGGATCTGGTAGAACTGAAGTTTCAGGCCAAGCAATGGAGTCTAGTAGGAGGCGTTCCTCCAGAGCGTACTTAGGGGACGGTGGCTGGAAGGTGCAGAAGCCGTCATGCATGTTACGGTGAGTGGAAACCTTTGGGTAGATGATGGTGAAGTTCCCTTTATGCTGAAACTGAAACTGGCATGGGGAGGGGGGGTGTAACAAAGATGCATCAACCAAGTGTACTAAAAGTAAATTAACTACATAAAATAAAAAGGGCCAATATGGAAGTTTTTCATGCCCCAAAGTCCAAAATGATGAATATTGATAAGGGGTTGAAGAGCAGTTCAGTTTTTAGCTGTGGGAAATTCTGCCACTCCCAATTTCCCCTGTGGCCTTCTCTGTGATCTTAAAACTGACCCATGGGGAAGATACTGAATCTGCTTTGCACAAGGCAAGAACCTTAAAAGATTTTGTTGGTGTGAACCACACTTAATGGACAAATAATAAGGGACTTCACTTAAGTTACAGCTATTATACCTACTGATTTCACCTAATGAACCTTTATAGATCATAGTGGAAATGACAGAGGTAAAGTGAAGTGTTGTGGAAACTGTATATTGCTGGTGAGGGATTAAGCAAATAATTGAGTGACAACCAACCGTTGTCTTTGAAGAATTTATTAATAAAAGAGAATAAACAGAGAAGTACTATAAGACATATACAGCTGGTCCAGAGATCTGTTGCCTAGGGCATCTTTGGGCGTCTGGCCCCAAGCAAAGGGATGCATAATCATACACACACACACACACGTCTAGGTTTCTATGTTTTGGGGAACAGAGATCCTCTCCCAGCCTTGAATGAACATTCAAGGAGAGGAGAGGAACAACAAGAGGGGGAAAACACTAAACAATCTCACAGCTCTGACCTAAACCCTAGTAAATGTGGACAGACTAACAAAAGGGTATAGAAGAAGGAAAGGTTAATGATAAAAACCATACTACCACAATGCGCATCTCTCTCTCTCTCTCATAATAGTAATACTAATAATAAAATATCATACATAAGATTAAATGTAAGAGGACACAATGTTCTGCCATAACATGAAGCAGGTGGTTAAGGAGGAATTTTAATGTGGGCATATGCTAATTTTCAGGTTCATAATTGTGTTTAGGGGTTGGACAAGAACAGATTTACATGGTTTAATTTTCTAAAGACGCTCTTTTTGTCATACAGCACATTGCTGCAGCACCTCTTTTCACCCTGTGTGTTGACTGCTCCGTTTAGCTACAGAGTGAAGCATCTCACTTCATGCGTAGTATCTAGTTAAGGACTAGTAACCCATCAGAAGCAGAATGAGCTGGACGGTAACCACGGCTTTGATTCAGCTGTACATGTTCCCAAAGCGGCTGTGCAACCTAGATTGGTTGTAAGTTATTAATCTGTAACAAATTTATCTTTCATCAACTGCACACTGTCTCTACATCACAGTAACTACTTTGTCCATTGACTGCCTAACGTTCCATAGGGAGAGCCGTCTTGTCACTGTGTGCTGTAGCTCAATGTGTTTCTCCGCTAGTGTTTTTGAGGGCCACATTAGATGCTAGGCGAGCGTGACCCAAATCCGATTCTGCGCTAGACAGAGCGACAGTGAAACGAAAAAGTTCCACAAAAGCCATTATTAAACACGTGGCTCTCTTCTTTACCTTGCTATCATCTGCTCACAAATTCCCTTTTTTTCCTACCCAACTGAGTTACGTGCGTGCTAGATGTCTGAGCGGAAACAGTAGAGAGCGCCAGAGAGTTGTGGGGCATGTGTGTTGTGCAGCACCAAAAACGGTAATAAATGTCATGGAAAGGACAGAAAGTTACTGTAGTGGATGAGTCTTCCTTTGTGTTGCTCTCCTTCTGTTTTGTTAAAGTATTGTATATTATTTGGGTCACCTAAGTTACAGTGACTGAGACGGTGGAGAAGAAGAAGACAATAAATCTAAATTGATCGTTACAAAGCAAACAGCGTCAGGTCCGAGCTAATGTAATTTTATCTGGCTGCCCTCCCTTACATCAGCTAGTATCAGAGGTGGAAAGAAACAAATTACAATAACTCACATTACTATAATTGAGTAGTTTGTGTAGTTGTACTTTTTAAAGTATTTTTACTCTGTAATTTTACTTTAGTATGTTTTGTTAAAAGTATTGTAGGCTACTTCGCTACATTTTCAATCCCATCTGTTACTGAGTAAAAAAAAAAAAAGTGTACTTTGGCTTCAAGTGCAAGAGAACAATAGCTTTATCTTGCAGTGTAAGTTGTGAAAAAAATGCTGGATTAAATTACTGCTAATGCCCATGCATTTCCTGCTGCTTATTTTGAAGTAGTAACACGAAATGCAATCTGTAAGTGAGATCAGCGATGACCGCTTTCAATTATCAAAAATTCGTCTACACAACAAGACAATCGTCATTTAACAGTTTTCTGACAGCAGACCAGTTTGAAATATTGCAGTGAGTAATGCAACAGTCAGGAGCAGACACAGTGAGCTGTTAGATAAAGAGCTGCAAGCGACAAGCTGCACAGCTCCACCTTCTCAGCTAGGTTACCAACTCTTAACTTTCGCTGTTTGCAGACTCATGACATAGGCTGTATTAAAGAAGTTGACATAGTTTAGCCAGACAGGGCCCCGCCATGTTGATTTTTTGCAACCAGGAAGTCCCCGGAAGTGACAATATTTGGACAAGACGGTGGAGCTAACGGCCGTGTGTGGAGCTAGTTAGCTCGCTTTGCTAGGCTATCTGTAATTCACCTTAACTGTCATTTTAACAGGGCAGACAACAGTCTTAAAACTAAATGTACTCATATATCATGCTAATCAGAGTTACATTTACAATTACAGATTTTAATCATCACTCCTCAGTAAACTCATCAGCAGGGGTCTGAGAGCATTTTATATTTAAGCAGGCCTCTGTAGTAGCCTATGTAGATTTATCATTATGGATTTAGGCCTATGATGTTTTTTTATTTTTAAGGAGTCTGTTCACATTGACGTAAGCTAATAAAAAGGTTCATTTTGCTGAAGTTGAAAATATTAAAACAGTAATATGGCATTTATTTTTTAGTCTGGCCCACACAGTGTCTGCTTAGAACAAATGTAGTTGAGGAGCCCTGATAGATGTAATTTAAGCCAGTAGCCTACTTCCATTTGTGGTTGAAAAAAAAAAAAAGGTTTTCATAGTTTGGCAAGATGCTTTGCTCCAAATAGCCAGAAAGACATCAGTGCTTGACAATGTTGTTTGGCATCAGCAACTTGCAGGTAACTAGTTATTTATTATATGCTTAGGATATCACCATTAAAATGACCACCTTTATTGTTGTTATTATCCTTACATGGAGTGTATGTCAAAGTCTGTGTTGTGCCGGGAGCCGCTTGTTTTGTTGTGTTAGTGGACTGCATTTCATTAGCTGCGGTGTTGTTGCTATAGTCGTAGAGAGGCTCAGGAGCGCACACAGGGCTACATCCGGACACAGTATCTTCACGTAAATAGCAAAATAGTGGCTGATGCAGGCAACAGAGAAAACAGGCATGTGAGGTTACAGCCTATTGACAAAAAGGATATACAATTAATAATAAAAACTACATATAGCCCCTTTAAGGCCTGCGTGCAAACATTGCCTATGACGCGTGGGCTGGACTACAAATTAGCTGTTTCAGGCAGTTCAGGAACAGTGTTTTCTGTGGGAGATGGAAACTCTTTGGGGTGGACTTTAGGCTTTTTCACTTGCAAACCTATTACCTGCACAAAAAAGGAAAGGGAAGAAGTCAAGTTGGAACACATCGATGGTTTTGGTCTCATCATGAGATGGAAAGTATAGAATAATGCCAGCTGTTTCCTCTAATTAGAAGAGTGGCTGCTGGAAATCAGCAAAAAAAATACCATTTAACTCAAATTGCATTTATTTGCAATGAAGAATTGTATTGGTATAATGAGACAACATTTTCCTGTTTTCTGACTAATATTACAAACATTTTGAACAAGGTCTATCCTTCAAGTGGTCCCAGTAAAACATAAGTTCTCACCTTCAGGAAGACCATGTTACGTAGCACAAAAATTAACCCAAACACAGCCGGAAAGAGGAAGATGATGCTGTACTTCGGAAGGCATATGCTGACCCCCCCTCTTGTAGAAGGTCTGACCTTCATGATCAGTGATGAGTCTTCATCTCTGCATAGCACTGTGACTGGATTAAAAAAAATAAAACAAAAAGGGAACACTTGTTATGCTAAAGAATATTTCTAGCTAAAATCCTCTCAATCATTAGTACTACACTTAATCTAGTCACCCAGGAAATTCCTTTGATTAACCAACCACAGAGAAACCTGTATCATTCTTGTGATTCCAGAGGTTCACTATTGTTCAAATGTATATTCTTTCAAGACTGCAAAAGAAGTGGATATAAGACAAATCAGACAATATGATCTATTGTACTCCAGAATAAAGTTGTGTTACATTTTCTGGAGACTCACAGCAAATACAAACATAAATTTGAAATTCATTTGATGAACTCTTGAGGGTTTACATTGAAATATCCAAATTAACTGTTACTACAGAAATGTGCCAGTAATAATCAAGGAACAAACTAACAGACTAAGCTCAGTTTTATTCATCTTTAGTTTGCAAGTAATGACGCTGCAGTGTTCACTTAGGGAATAAAGCTAAAGCTGAGAAACACAGGAATTTCTAAATGACTTATTGTTCAGTAACAAACTAAATATGAGGCAACATATACAGTATAGAGGTATGGTGTTTCAGGTGCAGAAGATTTACTGTGGACCACCATTCCCAAAAACTGAGCTTAAATGACCTGCTGGCAAACAGTTTGAAGGAAATATCAACTTGTATCAAGTAAAAGTATTAGCTACAAAACTAGTAAGAAGTAAGTATTGGCAGCAAAGTGTGCTTAACCTCACCTTCCACATTTTAAAACAGCCAGTGTTGAAAATAGTGTCCAGGTTTAAAAATACCGAAATCCTTTAACACTGTTACTTTAAACATTATTTCTCAACCCTGGAACTCAAACTATTTACTGATGCCCTAAAAATATATCTTTAAGTCATTTAATAATAAAATTTAATCATAAAAGTGCAACAACTAGTTGACTAATGACTTGAACCAACGACTAGTCAACTAGTGTGGTGTATAACATATGTGCATTTGACCATTACAGTTTAAAATAACACTCTAGCAGCTGGACAGAGGCTCAGTGAACTCTTAAGGGGGAGTAATGATTGATGGGTGTGTAAAGAGTGAACCCTCCTATGGAATTTGACCTCTGACCCAGTGATAGGGGGAGTAGTGATTAGTGTTTATGAAGGGACTGGACCCTTATATGGTATCTAACATACTTAAACATGTCCTATATAAGCTGTGTTTGACGTACAGAGAGACAGAGTGGCCATCGGGCTGGGTCACTCTCCAAGCTGCTGCAGAGCTTGTAATTGATGCTGAACTCCTTGATGTAATAAACTTTTATGATCAAAAACAGTGTCAAGCGGATTTCTTCTCAACACATCATCGCAGCATTATTGTTCGGACACCACACTAGCAAAATCTTTAGTTGGGGGTAGCCCTAAAGAGGTCATATTATGCTGATTTTATTTAGGGGTTGTACCAGAACAGGTTTACATTTTCAAAAGACACCATATTTTTGTCGTACTGCTCATTGCTGCAGCTCCTCTTTTCACCCTGTGTGTTAAATGCTTTGTTTTAGCTATGGATTGATACATCTTAACTCTACAAGATCTTTGTTGGGAGTTGGACATGCGCAGTTCCTAGTTAAGGACTAAGCCAATCAGAAGTAGAGAAGGGCGGGTCCTGAAGAGCCGGTAAACACAGCTTGGTTCAGCTGTGGAGCAAGAGTTTCAGTGTGGTGAGTTATTAATCTGTAACAAATGTATCTTTCATCCATGAAGTTTTAACAGAGCTCTGTCTCTACATCACAGTAACAACTTTATGTCCATTGACTGTCTGGAGGGTGGCTAATGTTTGGAAGGGAGAGGAGAGGCAGCAGGCGAACGTCTTGTCACTGTGTGCTGCAGCTCAGTGTGTTTTTCCACTGCAGTTTTTGAGGGCGTGTCGGACTAGCTGCTTGGCGAGCATTATGACGCGCATTTTGCTTTCATCCATGTGTTGTCAAAGGGATGAAAGGGAAACGGCTGGACTAAAAACGAGCTGTTTTCATGCAGTTCAGAGCAGAGTTTTCTGTGGGAAATGGGATCTCCCTTGGGCTTTTTCACTTTGCAAACCTATTACATGCACAAAAGGTATATAACTCAATAAAGAAGAGGGAAAAGGCCAAAACAGGACAGGGTGAGTGCCGATGTGGTGGCTAGTAGCTCCTTGTAACCTCGTTACATTTGACCTTTTGGATTACCTATGACAGAAATACACTTATCAGCATTGGAAAAGAACAGACAGGGATGGCAGACCTTGGAATGATCCCTGCCCACAGCAGCTTGACAACCCAGCCAGATTCCAGCTGAACCAAGTACTGACAGAACACGGGCCATTCAAGTGAGTTTTCATGCCCCGTTTCAGAAAGCAGGCTTAACAAACTCCCTTATCCCTGAGCTCTGGGTTGATTGAGCCTGAGGTGGGAAACCGTTTTTGGTTCCAGAACAGCTGATCAGAATTAGTTCAATCAACTCTGAGTATGTTGAGCCTGATAGAAGCCCATGCTTGGGGATGAATAAAAGCCATCATCAATGGAGCTCCAATACTACGATTCACCATGGCAACAGGTAAATAAAGGCAGATCCACAGGTGGAGCTATAAATATGAATGCTGCCAACACGGACCCTGATAGGCTCTAAAACGCAGGAGTGGAGGGAGGAGTCAGTACGCTAACATTAGCACTTTTTATACAGCGTTGCACAATCATTTACCAGACTGGACTTTCCTTAATAAATGATAAAGTGCTTGAATTCTCCCACATTACATTCATTTTAAATAGGAAGGCTATATTTAATAGGCTGCAACCTGCCAGGACTAGATGCCAGTGGCAATTTGCTACCTGATTATGAAAATAGGTATAGATCAGATATAAAACAGTTAACTCATGAAACTGTCAAAACACATTCAGAATATATGCAGCTAATAATAAAAACCTCACTTAAAACTACTGTGGGGTCTGAACAATAATGCTGCGATGATGTGTTGAGAGGAAACCCGCTTGATACTGTTCTTGATCATAAAATGTTTATTAAATCAAAGAGTTCAGCATCAATTACAAGCTCTGAAGCAGCTTGGAGAGTGACCCAGCCCGATGGCCACTCTGTCTCTCTGTACGTCAAACAAAGCTTATATAGGACATGTTTAGGTATCTGTTAGGTACCATAGCAGGGTTTGAGTCTGCAAAATAAAAGGTCAAACCCATAGAGGGGTACAGTACTATTGAGGTAACAAAACAAGGGGTTAGAGGTCAAGTTTTATAGAAGGGTTCAGTCCCTACATAACCACCAATCACTGCTCTTCCCGTAGAAGGTCACTGACCCTCTGTCTTGCTGCTACAGTGCCATTTGGAACTGTTATCAGTCAAATGCATAAGTATTGGATACTACACTACATTTAAGCCTATTTGTTTCAGCTGCACCACAGTCATCCTCACGCCAAAATATTCACGTTATCTCCAGTATGATAAGATAGGAATGTTCCAATCAGTGAGACTACAATGAAAGATTTGTTCATTGATCAGTTTTCTAGGTTACAGATTAGTTTAAACAGTGATTACTGCAGTAATGTTTTTAGCGCAACTGTCACAATGTTATACCTAAAGACGGACATAGATTTTATTCTGTGCTGAGGATAAATCCACGATGTGCAGAGATCTGTCCTTACATCGAGGAGAGATTGATCATAAAAGCTGTCATGTTTAAGTTTGGATGAAAAAACCAATAGGCTAGCCTTTCCAACCGGGATTTCAAAGTTTTTAAAGAGGTGCTTTGATATCGACAGCATGAATGAGGAAAGGAAATAGTGTGTCAGACAACAGCATCAGTTGCCAGAGTTACTGATCTAGAGTTTATCTGATCTCGCTCTCTGAAACAGAAAACCCAGAGTTTCCCTCTCATCTCAAGCTTAACATACTCAGAATTTGCACTAATGCCGCTTTCTGAAACGGGGCCCTGGTCCGTTTGTCTGCCCTGCAGCTCCTGTCAGTCCCAGGACTTCAGTGATAAGTGCATTTTTACAACTTCCCATGAAGTATCTCTATGTTGGACAATTCAAAATTAGGTTCAGGTGTATAGAGATGGGGCCCTTTGTCAAATATGTTGTGTTATGCTTTGGGTTGAAGGTGGCTCAGAGAGGTGAGCCTTACAGTTGTTAATCTGAAAGCATTAGGCTAGTGTATATGAGAAATACAGCATGGTAAGTCCACACTTACTTTCAACACTGTCTTTTTTATTACAGAAAGCTACTTTATTATTACTCAGCAAACAAGAAAAAAAAAAAAGGGGGGGGGGGGGGGGGGGGGGACATTTGTTCACCCTTAATATCAAAAGCTGCATCAGTTACTGCTTTGGAAACCCGTGTCATATAGTAAGCCTCTAACAATCAACATCAAATAAATACATCATTTCTTTTACATTTAGCTTCAAAGCTGACAGACAAAAAACATTGTATTTGCACCCACCCAGGCACAAACACCAGGCAGAGCAGATTTACAAAGTTTACCGACACATGGTTGAACTTACAACTGAGGTGAGGCAGGCAGTCTAAGATGAAGCAACATAAATCCAGAAACACAGGTGATAAATCAACAGAAACAGTCGAAATCCAAAAGACACTGGGGAACACAAGGAACAGTGCTGACCTCTAAACATAAACTGAGAAGCAGTATGAAACGGCACGGTGGGAGGGGAACAGACCACATAAACAGCTTAGAGAGGAGGAGACAATGAGGCGCAGGTGAACTTAATCAGACAATCAGGAAGCACACAGACAAGAAGCAAAACAAGACAGTGACACCAGGCGCAGAGCAACTAAAACAGGAAACACAGTAAACAAGAAACACAAACACCAATATCCCAGAACTGGGAAAATTTTGCTGTACTGCCGGTTCAAATTACAAAATGGAGCAGAAGTTATTTTGTAAAATTCAGTTTAATTCCTGTTAATCCATTTCATTATTTTTGTTTTGTCTCTTTCAGAACTGGATTAGAAACTACAAAAGGTCCTTTTAAGCCTCTGCTGAGCCCTCGGCCCTCTAAACTGAAACTTCACACATGAGAGCTGTCATCATACAATTTTCTATCCCGGTACTGTTAGGCAGAATTCCGGTATAAAATTTATATCGGTATTTTCTGCTAAGCGGGCTCGGGAGGAGGGGGGGGGGGGGGGCGTTTTAGCGGGCATGTTTTTACTATTTTTTCTAACTTAGTTTGTTTCTTATTTCACTGTTTTAATTATAGAGTCGAGGCGAGGTGAGCTGGTACCGTGCAGTGGAAAAGGGGCTTTACTGTCTCTCTCTCCCTGTATGTCCTATCAGTAGTAGGACTTTTTCTCCCGTGATTCCCTTCACAGCAGCAACTGAGCTGCTTGTTGAGGAGGCGTATTGATGACATAGCCTATCAAAACAAAACCAACGTGGTAGCTAACGAATAACATCTAACTGGTGTGTTCACTGTCGCTTTACCTTTTTCGCTCTTGTAAAATATCCAATTTGTTGCGACTTGTAACATAATCACCTTGTTTCTCTGATAAATGCTACAATGTGTCCCCTAATGTGGGCGGACTGCCGAAGTAAAGTGTATGTGTGGGAAATACTGAATGAACCGTTGCTTTTCTTTTTACAAGCCAGGTATCTTGTCCATCTTGTCAGAGACTTTGTGAGTAGACGGCTGCGTGCAGACGCAGAGGGAGGGGCTGGGCTGCACGGTGAGGGAGAGAGAGGAGCAAATGCCGGCAGGACTTTACGGAAACATTAATTAACTCAATATAATTCAATCAAACTATATCGGTATAAACGGTATTGTCTAATTTCATATGTCTTTTGAAATTATATTGGTATACTTCATATACCGATATACTGCCCAGCCCTAATTTGTATGTATGTATTAAGGGCAGGTGGTCCACATTAGGAGAAATACTTTTAAACAGGCAGGCAGAAGACCTCCTGAAATAAAGTGAAGTATCTGAAGCAGCTGAAGTTAGAGGTTTGGAAAGAAGCTTAATTTGCTAGGCTTTAATGGTACAGTCTAACTTTTTATTTAGAGGTTGAAAACAATTTACAGGTCTGGTGTCCAGAGATTAAAAGGATTTTACAGCTATTGCTGAGGTACTTGGTGCATCTCCTCTTCCCTCCACCTATGTTGAACTTATGATGCAGTATATAAAAATGACAGAGATGTAAAGATTATAATCAAATGGAATTGTAGACAACGCTGGATATTATTGCTCTCAGCCATGATGTTTCAATAGTCACAGCGTTCCTGTGTTTCAGAGTTCAGTTCTTTTATGGCACACAGAGAAAAAACTGTTAAGGACCTATAGCGTCTCCTAGAGGGCAGCAGAGTAAAAAGGTTACCTGGGTGGGATGAGTCCTTGATTATGTTTGTTTCCCAGCGGAGACATCAGGTTCTATATATGTCAGTGAGAGAGGGCAGTTGTGTGTTGGTGATGTTCTGAGCTGAGTTAATAACTCTCTGTAGTGCCTTTTTGTCTGCCTCAGTGCAGCTTGTCAACCACACTAGGATGTCATGAAAAAGGACACTTTTTACAATTACTTTCAAAATAACTCCTTAACGTTGCGATTCAACATCGCCATTTTGAAACACCACGTTGTTAAAGTTGTGAAACATTGCAATTTGGTTAGGTTTAGGCAACAAAAGTACTTGGTTAGGGTAAGATCATGGAAAAGATCATGTTTTGGGTTATAATAAGTTCGTACGTCAGTAAACACCACCTTACTCAGGCTTTTCTGTTAAATATCATATACCTACCTTTACCGTCCAGAAGTGATGCTACAGGGATTTACCCACTGTGTTGAATTATGATGCTACAGGGATCCCCAGTGAACTACAAACTGTTGCATCCTTGTGATGACTTGGGAGTGAGAACAGGTTGATCCTCCAGTCAATCAAACTAAAGTTGTCACTGTGAGTTAAAACGTTACGTATGAAAGATACATTTGTTAAAAATGAATAACTTACCATTCTGAAACTCTTGCTGCAGACTAGGTTGTAAAGCTGGTTTGGGAACATTTACAGCTGAACTGAAGCTGTGGTTACGGGCTTGTTAGGACCCGCCCTACTCGGTTTCTGATTGGCTAGTAGTTACGAGTAGTTACTCTGTATGCGCATCTCCCAACAAAGATCTTGTAGAAGTGAGATGCTTCACTCCGTAACTAAAATGGAGCATTCAACGCACAAGTTGAAAAGAGGAGCTGCAACAATGTGCAGTATAACTTCATTCATTTACTTTTTTCTATGTAACTTTTCGATTACACATTTTTGCAATAATTAAACTTTTCTAACTTTAAACTTGTTGCTGCATTTTGAACTTTAAATCTTACATTTATGTTCTTTTTTTAAAAATCTATCCCATTATATTAATTTTTTTGGTTTTTATTTATTTCAGTGGTTGTTGAAATGTAATGATGTTGTCAATAATATGTGGAGCTGTACAGATTTCACTCTAAACACGTAACAAAATGTCTTATTTTACTCATAATATGAATCCTACGCCTACAGAAGAATTTTGTCTCTCTGGATGGTTCAAAACTTTTTTTTTTATGACATGTTGTACTGTGTATTCAAGCTCAAATATTTAAAACTGACAATAAAACACATATTTTAGGAACAAATAGTGGAAAAACACTCAAAGTGGTATGTATAGCTGTAGTTACATGTATGCGAAAACCCAGTAATATTTTATCTTGAGCTAACTTCATATTGAATCGTCTCAGTTTTAACATTTCAACTTTCCAAATTAACGGATCACATATTTCTAGTTAAAACTGATATCTTTCCAGTACGTGAGTATAATACTTATTTATTTCATGTGAAAACCTGCAAGGCAGTCAAAAGTTGCCATTTCATGCAATATGCTCTTTTGCATTCTTATTCATGTATAGATATTTATTAAATGTCTGTTGTATTATAATATAATTCAATTCATCACATCTTTGAAAAAGTAGAATAGATAAACTAGCAGGTTACAGAAAAGTTGGTTATTGGTGTCTAAAAACTACATTTTACTCTAAATTTTAATTTATAAAGCATAAACACGTTAATCATACTTTACTGTACGTACTATTATATATATATATATATATATATATATATATTTTTTTTTTTTTTTTTTTTTTACCTCGATTGACCTAGAATAAAAGTTTAGACAGATATGCCTAATGCGTTTAGCACATGGCCATCACAATCGGCCATCATGGATTGCTGGAGTCATCAAGCAATGAATATTTGGAAAACAAGAGAGTAACCACTGTTACAATGCTGCTATCAATTAACTGACACCATAATCAAATGGCTTGGAGAACATAACCATGATACATTAACCCAAAATGGAGTTAAAATAACTGTCCACAAATGTGGACACCATGCATGAAAGGTTTTAATAAAGATAATATTTTACTGAGACAGAAATCAATCAAATGGTATTTAGTAACATTCAGAAACATATTATTCACACATGGTGACAGGGTTCATCTTAGCTGCAAGACGAAGTGAGTCCCCAATAATTGATGCCAGTCTTACACAGAAAGCAAAATGCATCAAAACTGAAGAAATCACTGTGTCTCATCTCATGATCATCCGACCCATTACTCATCTGCTGACCTTGGGTTTGCTCTGCACCTTCCACAGATGTTTACACATGTTGTTTACTTAAGTGGACTGTTAAACAAACCCCCTTCACATGAACTCTATGAAAACACTCAAACCGGCTGAATTGTAACACACTTGTTTTCACTTAACTCCCAAGCACATACTCTATATATGAAATGGAATATCATGGATATATTTATGCCACACATGTAAATATGGATTAATTCTATACATGTTGCCACCATAGTCATAATATTTCTCAGTCTGAGCTTGATGACACTCACCATACTCACCTCAGTTCCTGGATAAGGACGCCTTGACATCTTCTGACAATAACTTTGTTCTAAGCTGTTTTGTCTCCTGCCATTCACTGGTAAAATTTGTCAGTTCTTTGTTTCCATGAACTGTAATGCGCGCTCTCCAATTTTCTCATGGCCTGTTCATATTGATTAATCATTCTTTTTCTCTGGCTTCCACCATTTTCCTCCATACTTTTGGCAATAACCGCATCTCTGGCCTCACCAGAGATGCCAAGTCTGAAGTCTCTGAAACCTCTCTGTGATCTATATTAACCTTATATAATTTTATATACATAATCTGTATATCTGATTTATGTACTATATTATAACTGTTTTAACTACATTTTCTAAGCTGTCCTGTCCTATTTTTAGCACCTGGAGGTTGGTCTGGAGGCCGGAAACAAAGTTGGAACCCTTCAGAGGTCAGGCTGATTGTTGCAGCTCAGGAGGAACAGGCAGCATGGGAACAGCAGATTGCTGCAGTACAGGTACTTAGGTAATTAGATTAACAACCTTCTTGTGTTAACTGCGATAGCAATCAGAGGACACAGGACAATAAACCTCAAAGACAGCCAAAAATGGAACCCACTAAATGGAGAAACCATGGAACCAAGATTGTTTTACCATTTTAATCAAATTGTAAACTTGATAAGCCTTTGAATAGTCGCATGAAGGATGTATTCTTGATATTGCTAGTCCACTTACTCTTTAAAATGACTGATTTAGGAATTACAGTATCTCACAAAAGTGAGTACACCCCTCACATTTTTTAATATAATTTACTTTACTTTCCATGTGACGACACTGAAGAAATGACACTTTGCTACAATGTAAAGTAGTGAGTGGACAGCTTGTATAACAGTGTAAATTTGCTGCAAAAAGTTTGCTGAAGAGAAGTTGACTAAGGATGATGAGACCAAGATAAACTTATTTGGTTCAGATGGTGGTGGTCATGGTCTGGAGCTGCAGCTCTAGCTTGATGAGCTCATATGACCGCTTTTCTGGAATTTGGGCTGGTATATGTCAATTTTAGGTGTGTAAATATTAATTATCCCACATGTTACGTCACATGAGAGTTTGTTTCGTATTTGCCTGTTTTTTCCCAGGGGCCTTTTGCATGCACGTGATTTACACATGAAGAAGGTTAGGTCTGCAGGATAAGTTGAAGTTAAAACCGTCAGTTTCTCTCTGACTCCTCCCTTCCTGCAGAGCCTGAGCTCTCTGACACCACCGTTTCATTTCCTCATTCATGCTGTCGATATCAAAGCACATATCGGAACGCATTTACATCTTTAAAAACTGTCATCGATGTAAGGACAGATTTATCCTCAGACACTTGCCCATTCTGAGTCAACGAGCTAACGTTAGCTTGTTAGTACCACATCAGAGATGTTTTGTCAGAGCTTGTGCACAGCAAACAGTAAACAGTAACGTTACCTGTACTGCCGTATGACATCCAAGTCACACCAAGCAGATTAAATTGTACACACACAAAAAGTTTTTTTATTTAACCCTATGAAACGATTAAATAAATTCTGAAAGTTAATTAAATTAAAAGGCCTTTGTAAACGAAATGTAACACTTTTAAGGCCTTATTTTTAGGATATTAAATTTAAGACTTTAAGACTTTTTTTTTGTTTGTTTTTTTTAAAAACCTGTCCTGCAGCCTGGTATGGAGTATAATGATAACAAGAGAGTATTAAAATACTCCTTTGTCTGTTTTATTATTTATTTAATTATGTATTGATTTGTCACCGGGCCGGACAGGGGGGCAGACACGGAGATGGGGGGGCACAAACAGACAGCACAGAGAAAGGACAACACCTGTAAGAGAAGGGGGAAAGGGGGATGGAAGGTGGGGACAACAGGGAAAAGCTGTGGGAAACACCAATTGCAGAAAGCAACGAAACCTGCAATAGAACAGAGAGGGGGGAGGAGGAGAAAAACACAACAAACAAACACAAACAAAAACAAACAATAAAAATAATAATAATAGTAAAAGACAACCAGACAAACAGCAGCAATGAACAGCTGACATAGTAAGACAACTAAGAGAAAAATGAAAACAAGAAACAGTCACACACACTAAATAAGCAACACAGCACAGCCACGAGAGCTGGAATAATAATTAATTGAAATAAGTGACTGAAAGAAAAGCATCAGGAATAATTCTACCAGGGACAACCTAAATTTGTTTGTGTCTATGTGTGAGACTGATTGTGTCTGTGTGCGATGTGTGTGTGTGTACATGTGTGTGCGCATATGCCTGTTAAAGAATGTAGTTGTTAGTGAGAGTGGGGCGCCACGACTGTGCCACACCTACCCCAGCAACAGGCAGGCAAGAACCCTGGTCGCCAATAGGGTGGGAGAAAGAAAAAGAATAAATCAATCAAAAAAAAAAAACAAAGACTCCCAGATGCACCGCGATGAAAACGCAGAAGACCCCGACCCAAATGCCAGTTGACAACGTAATGCCGACGGAACGAAAAAAGCGTAACCCGCGGAAGAGCAGCGCCTGGACCGACACGACAGCGAAAGCCAGCGGAGAGAAACACCAGCAGCAAGTCCCAGCCCGGCAGCAAACGCGCCGCACAGGTCACCGTGCACCCGCCAATAAAAGTCCGCCGTCCCCCCAACCGCCGGAAAAAACTAAGGCCGCCGGCGCCAGCCAACATCCCCCATGCCCGGCCGCCGTGCAACACCAGCCAAACCAGCAATGAGGCAAAATCAACGAGCTCAGCTGCATGCCTCCAACAACCCACCCACCCGTCAAGGGCCGAGAACTCCAGGCACAAACCCAGAACAAACCGGAGCACAGCCCTGACCCACACTGCACATCCCGAAAACTAACTATATACCTCAGTATCCAGAGGGGTCCAACAACTGGCCGCAAAACAGGGACGCAAACAGGTCCCTTCAAGCCAATGAGGAAATGCCTCCCCCGGACTCCAATGCACAAACTAAACGCCCAGCAGCCATTCAGAGACCCTGCCCACCGCCCCACAATCCCACCGCAGCCCACCAAACCGCAATCGGATCAACCCGCGCAGAGACCCCCACCCCCAGAAGCCAGGGCACCCTGCGACCCCCCAAAAGCGCAAAGGACCCCAGACCGCATGTCCCGGGGGAAGCTGTACCCCGCCCCAAGGAAGAACAGCAGAAAGCCGTGCCGGGAAGCTCCCTGCCGCCAGGGAGCGATAACGCGGGAGAACCAGGCCAACACTCTCCCAGCCCAGCCAGAGGCATCCCTCCCTACAGTGAAGGCAGTGACAGCAGCCCCCGAGGCTGATCTCATCCCCGGACAGGGGCCCAACACCCCAGTCAAGCACCCCCAAGGAGGAGCACCAAAACCTTCCCCGACAACACCGGCCATGCGCCCCAGAGACTCCCGAATGCCCCAACTGTGAGAGAGCTGGCAGGGGGAAGCAGCGGGAGCCTCACCTCTGCCGAAGAGGGCCCAGGCGAGGAGACAACGGGCCCCCAGGCCCAGGGACACACCACCCGCCCAGAAATGAGCAAAGGCCACAAGCCCGAGTCCCCAGAACCCTAGGTCAAGGGCGGGCCCCCACGCCAGGGGAGCCCCGACCCTCCCCAGCCCACCGCAGATAAGGCAAGGCCGTCACCAACCCCACAGCACCCCTGACGCCCAGGGCTCCAGGGGTAGGACACGAGGCCAATGAGAATCTCCCCCCACTCCTTCAACCCCTCTGCCTGCCTCTGTAAATGTATTGTTTTGTGTTGGATGCATGTCATGGATTGTGAAGTGTTGTATGGTGGAGTAAAGATAAGGTGTGTGGTAACTAAGGTGCAACTAAAATTGGAGGGTAGTTGTCAGGTAGTGGAGCCTCCCATCGTGCCCCTCCCACCCCCCCAAGCCCTCTGTGTCTAATGTGTAATTTAAATTGAGGGGCGGGCAGTGGGGGAAGAAGAAGTGCGAGGCCGCAATAAAGCAGCCCCACCCCCCAAACGCCCTGCAGGCTGCCCGCCCCCCAGGGTCCTAAGGGTGTATGTTGTGAGACATGACCAAAGGGGGAAAGGTGAGGGAGGTCATAGGGAGGCTAGAAGACCAGATTCCTGATTGGCCCCATCATTCATTCAGTCCCATCCCCCACCCCCCTAAGCAGGAGGACGCCAGGTCCTTCCAGCCCAGGGCTTATAGCAAGAGCCCCTCTAGCACCGGCAGCACCCCAGAGTCCGGACAACCCCGCCCATCCCCAGGACAGGTCCAGGGGGGCCCAGCCCCCCCAGCGCGCAGACCCGCTCCAGACCCAGAGGCTCCAAAGCCCCGAACCTCAGACCCCCACACACCCCCGAGGCAGGTCAGTGCAGTCAGTGTAGGAGTCTATAATGAGAAGTGTCATTTCATTGTTTAAAAAAACATTTTCTCACCCTGTTTTGGTGACTGCTGAACTAGTAGCGTGTTTACTACCAAAATGTTGACTAGCAGGGGACAAACCTGGGCTCACAATGAAGTGAGACGCCTCCTGAAAATTTGGGTTGAAGAAAACTTTTCTTACTTACTAGCAAAGGTCATATTTAGTGATAAAGGCAATGGATTTCAGTGAACTCTAGAGCAATGTCGTGGGAAAGTGAAAAAACGGTGTCAACAGTACATCAGAGTACTGTAGTATGTAAATGTGGATGGATTTGCTGTTATTACCAATAATTGAACGCCATTTCAACCACAGGGCATTTGTTTTCAATTTATGGACCGTTTGAGTTTTTCCTTTGTGATCATGGACCAGCTGGAAATTTGACAATGTATCAACCCCTCAATGGTTTGATTCAGGAACCAAAAATTTAGGTGTTAACCCGCCCTTGGCCTGCAGTCAGAGCTGATGTATTGGATTGTACAGAATCTATAGGTAGTCTACAGTAATTTCTTCAATTATAGCCAGTACTGCTGTTGATGTAAAGACGGAAGACCTTGGCAAACCCTGTAAAAAAGAAGATGTAGCCATGGGAAAATTCACAGGTATCACATTAACTGAGTGTAACTCGTCTACCTCATGTAATGTCCGTATATCATGTAATGGGTTGGATACAATGTTCAGAAGATTTTAAATACATCTCTTCAAACAGGCATCATCCTAGATGCACAACAGCTGTTGTAAAACCCTTACTAGAGAAACATAAAACCTTCTCTCTCTCTCTCTCTCACACACACACACACACACACACACACACACACACACACACACACACACACACACACACACACACACACAATACCCCTACTGAAACACCCACATCCCGGCTGTTAGAGATGGCAAGGTTAGATGTACCTTCTCTGGGAACTCTGGGATTACTCAAAGCTTAATAAACTAAGGATGCCACACTGTTTGAATAACAGGTGGCTAATTAGATTTAGCTCAGTCTGGTCTACACCCTGCTTGTAAATATGGAACAGTAAAAAGGATCTCTGCAGTAGCTGAGTTATTACTCGACAGATCTGGGCTATTTCCCCCGAGCCAAAGGGCCTTCCTCAAATGAAATGGCTCGTGGAGTACTCAGTAGTGTACAGCCAAGACTGGAAGCCAGAGATTACACACCGTTTCTTCTAATCAGTATTTTAGCTTTTACGAGCTTTAATTTGGCTCAGATTTTGCACTTTGCAATGTTTCGTGCCTTTGACATTGCGGTAAGGAATCAGTAAATGTACTTGATACAGCAACTTCATCGGTTTGCAACTGGTAAAGAACTGTTGTATGTCTGATTTTACAAACTTGTAATAAAGTTTGATTTCATACTTCTCCTATACAGCTCCATTGCACTGTGCCATCTTTGTTTTGGTGGCTCCCTTGGCCCAGGCAGTGTGAGAAGGGTCTGTACAACCTAATCCATGCACGCCATTATTATTCCAGCAGAAAAACAGGAAACCTCAAATGCAGTTTTACCTCCCCAAACAGTTCAGCTAGCTATAATATATGTAGCTAGCTGAAAACTGGATTTGAACATTTGGGCTCTACTATGTAGCTATAACATTGATATTTCTTAATGAACTTACTTGCTAAAACATGTTTGTTTTCTAGCCAATTTATTATTTAGTAGTTATTTATTGTAGTAATTGGTTTATGTTGGCTGGGTTTTTGTCGAGCTAGTTCACGGTAACCTGGATAAAACATACGTACTTGTTTACTTGATTTTTATATTTTAGGTGTATTCTGAAAGTTTATGGCTGCCAATAATGAAATGTTGCATCTTTAGTCTATTTAATATATATGAAATGTTCCATTTGTGTGTGCATTAACTTTGATAATTGTTAAATATGTTGTTGGGAAATTCCTATATATGATAGTTTCCATGTTTAAAAATGGCACTTTTGCACATGATAGGTAGTCTAGATTGATAACTGGAGAAATCTTACCATATTAGTCCAAAGATAAGACAAGTTTTTTGCCCCTAGAAATATGTCTGAAAAAGTGGGGTCTAAACCAAATACACCCACAACAACAGACGGGATAACAGTGTATACCCTCCTGACTGAAGCAAGTCACTTTCCCTCTGACTGGCTCACACTGCAGGGGCCAAGTGTGTGGTCCCATGGACCCAATCTGCCTGACTGAACATGTATTTATTCTAGTTTAGGTGAATATGATGAGTATGGTTTATTTTTGTGTCGAATCCGAACCTGGGCCGCTTGCTGCATGTCATTCCCTCTCTCTCCTGCATTTCCTGTCTGTCTTCGGCTGTACTATCTAAAATAAAGACCAAAAAATTATTTAAAAGTTTCTGACAGCAACCCCACAGTAATAAGCCTAGAATCATTAGAGTATGTCCTGTGTCTACATCATTACTCTAAACAAGCATGACTAGAGGTCCTCACCCCCTCTGCATTGTGCCAACAGCTCCCGGCCTGCTTTGGGCACATGCTGCCTGTGTTTGTGTGTATTCATCACTGCCAGATAGATAGAAGTGCTAGTGCTTCCTCCCATATTATTTATATCATTAGAATTTGTCATGGCTTTGTTTGTTAAATTCCTCTACACTGTAGTTTTAGGGGCTTAAGCCTAAGGAGGTCAAACAAACCAGATGACACATAATATAAAACAGACCTTTAGCGCCTGCATGCCAGCAAAATGATATTGGATGTTTTTTATGGTCCATCTACCTTATTTCACTTGCAAGGGTGAATTCTTCTCTGCCTGACTTTTGTTTTTACAGTCTACTGGATGCGACTTGAAATACTGCTAAGTACAATAATTGAGATACAAAATCACACAGTTTAAAAATAAAAATACCCAAGTGCTAGTAATACTACATTAAGTACACAAAATCCGACTTTGTTACAGTTGCAAGAGTAAATGTGGTCCAGCGAAATTTTAGCGACTCAAAACTACCTTGAGGTATTTCATTAAATTTGTTTTACAGGCTCATAATCCTTTAGGGACAGCCATAGTCTCTGTGGAACCTAACAGAGACGTTACTTTATGACTTCCTTATCTTGGTGCCACTATATTTCTACAGGAATTTGACACTGCGACCTCACCAACCACGTGAAGCTGCCACGCCTGCAGCCGCTGTGCGTAAAGACCGCAACATCAGCCGTTACACGAGAGCAGAGAGAGGATGCAGGAACCGAGGTGAGCCTGTGCGGGGGAGCCGCTTTGACTAAACAGCCTAGAATCTAAGTAGAGTGGGTGGAGTTAATGATGCTGTAAGTACAGGAGAAGGTGTTGCCTTCACACACCAAAGCCATGCGTAAGAAGTGTGACCGGTGAGGAGGATGCTGGAGCATGAGGCAGGAGCAGACATGCGACTGGTCCGTCAGATCAATACAGGTATGAAGATCCAGGCCGGCAGCGAGCACATGGGCTGCAGCAAGGTCGGAGAAAATCAGGAGAACCAGGTCATCTGTTTGCAATGTCAAGACGAGGTGGTGCGGGTTTCTCCGGGAAGTCCGCGTCGCTCCATCGCGACGCGCCTCTCATCCGGATCCGCAGGTAAAGGCATCCTATGCAGCATGGAGAGCTGGTAAAAGTGGTCGGTGAATTACGTAACAGTTACATGCATTTTTATATATGTAATCACTTGTGTGGTTGATATCGTATCATCGGTTTATTTCAGCAGTCACCTTCCTTTCGCTGTTTGGTGCGGGCTGAAATGAGGATGTATTGCTCCAGTCTACAAATGCTTAGGACAACCAAAAAATTCTAATAAATAGAATTACACCAGATAAATAAACTCCTATATGGGTTTATGATCACCAAGGTTCTGGTTTAATGGGTGGAACCTCAATGTGTGTGGAATATTTCTTGTGAGTTGATGTGGGCAGATGTTACTTGATTGAAAATTATCCTTAATTATACATGCCAATCTCTAACTTCTTCAGTGTGTGGTCCCACCCCACACACACACACCCACACACCCATCACAACTGCCTATAGGCAAAAGATAATCTAGAGACACAGTTGCTGCATCAGAGTAGTCTTATCTGCTGCTCACCATAAAAGAGTGGTGTATTGTCATTTAAAGTTTTTCCCTCCTGGATGCTACAGAAAATGTTGCAGGTATAATCCATATATAATCCATAAAGCAGATTCTGTCCTAATTGTTAATAAAATGAGCAATTAAAGTAGCATCTGATAATACTTTAGCGATGTCAGTGGAAGCTGCTCAGAGACTGATGGGGTGTGCTAAGGCCACATGCTGACTTCCCATAACTTTGGTAACAAATAATAGCTGAAGCTTTATCTCCAAACTTGGAAGCGAATGCAAGTGCTTCTGATGAAAAGGCTCCCAGTCAGTGATGAATGTCTAAGCTGTGCTGCGGTTGCTCTTCTTTGATGCGGCTGTAGGTGTTAGATTAGAGAATAAGGAAATGAGAGATTTCTACAAGCATTCTCTAAATTGCTAAATGAGCAGAAGCGTTTGGATTCAGTTCTCAGTCTGATGCAACAATGTTAGGTGGTCGCTTCAAGTAGTGACTGCAGTGCCATCAAAAGTTACTTCCTCTGCTGGGACAGGGTAATGATTTAACCTCTATTTCCCTTGATAACTTGGAGTTCAGAATAAGCCACGGTTGTTTTATTAAATGACCATCGCACCTCTGTGATAGAAAGCAGTGTTTCTCATTAGTCATCCAAAAAATTCAGTACAGTTTTTTTGAGATGAGATTTTCCATGATGGCAATGAGCATGATACACAAGCCTGTTTATATGTAGCTTGGTTGACAGTACCACACTGACATAACAGCCATCAGAGTGTACTTGCTCTGAGATACAATTGTTTCATTATAGCCCATTAATTACAGGGTTCTGGGCCTTTACCTGCACTTCAAATTTGCAGACTAGGACAGTTCCAGATCAGTAAGCGACAAACAATCTCTTGCAGGGTTTGAGACATCATTCCCTAATCACTTTCAGGTTAGTGAAGGGTTTTCTTCCTGTATGTCTTCCAGGGTTATGGGTTCATTGTTATAACACTGCTAGTGATGATGATTTCATTCGCTTTCTGTATAAATTGATAGGCAAAGGCACTGAAGTTGCCAGACTCATGGATTTTATTCCCTAAACTCTGCCAAGGTCAAGGCTTTTTCCCCTTGTGTAGCTCGATGTGTAGAGCAGGGCACTAACATTGCAGGATTAGGGGTTTCATTCCTGTAACGCTGCAGGGTCATGGCTTTTCTCATGCCCCTAGGAACAGCACTAGGCTTAGAGTTTCTTTTGGTATGTGGTAATATTTCACCACTCTTACTACAAAAAAACACAACATATCATCAAAAAATACCCCCCCCCCCACTCCCCCCAATCAATGGTTGGGTGCTGAGAGATGTTTGCAATCCAAATGAATATGCTATGGCTAGTTTAGAATGAAAGACTGGCTTTTTCTCAAGTGTGATGAGTTGTGAAATTTTACCACAGACTTTGATGATAGATCCAAAGCGAACAACAAAAACTGTAGTGGACACATTTTGAACTGCAGGATACATGATACTCTGGCAATAGCTGCAAAAGTAACTAAAACTATAACGATCACCTGCTACAAATCAATGCCTTTGTTGCACTATAAATTGCTTTGGATAAAAGAGTCTACCTGATGCCATACTGTACCTCACCAGTTATCTCTCCACCTGTCATAGACCGTGAGCCCAGCAGTAGCAGCTATAATGTCTCTTCAGGAACCTTCTACAGCTGTGTCAGTCAGATCACCATCGGTAAGTGCACTTTGTTCAAGACTGACTGAGATGTTTTTCTAATGGAAGAAAAATGCTTTGCACGTTTAACTATTGTCTTATATGTGGACTGTATACTTTTGTACTTAATATAAAACTAAAGCCCTGTATGATGACATTATTTACATTCCTTATATCATATGGTGACAGTTTCATAATTATTGTAGCAAATAATTTATTATTATTACCATTGGAGTTCAACACAGGTGACACATAATATTTTCCACACTCTCCACACTGTTGGTGTGAAAACAGAATGTCTCAGAAGGTTATGCATGATTATGTCATTCAGCAGAGACAGCTATTTAATTTTCTAAACCAAAGTGGCCTTGCAGAAGTGGGCATGGCCTCTCATCGAAGGACATATCACTTTCAAACAGATTTACATAACATCATTGAACTTTGTGTGCCTGTCAGCACACAGAAAAAGAGAAAAGCACGCCATTATCAGGTCAAACAAGAGTGTTTGTTTCCAGTTCAGGCAGATGCAGAGATATAAGGCTGAATAATAAATACCTATACTGTTTTGATTTATGTATATATTTTTGTTGATTTGCAGCAACTTGCGACACCATTGCATTTGTCCAAATCAACAATGGTGTTAGAACAGTCAAATCTTATATTGCATGTCAGGTTCAGTCATAAAAATATGTTGGCACCACTGCTAGCGCTACAGAGCAATGTATTAATGAAAGGAACCCCATTTTGTTTTGCCTCAAGTGATGTCACTTCATGTTGGATTTGCTAAGCAGTAAGAAAATGAAAGATTTCCCCTGACATGTAATGTTCTATGTCAGAGGTTGCTGACAGGAGTTTTGTTGGCAAAGCTGTCTGACATAACTTTCCCGTCTGTCACAAAACTGCAATCTCCTGCCATTTGCGATATATTCAGATGTTGGCTTTTGACATTTTTTCGATGAATATTACAGCCTGGTTAGTGGAAGAAGTTGTAGATGAAGCTGGATGCTGTGACAGTTAAGACTTTGGGTTCAGCTCAGGCCGTGCTGCTGCTGCATGCAGCTGTTCCTCTCCTCTCAATGTGCTAAATAAAATTAAAAAAAAACTAATGAAGTGCTGAGGGAGTGCTTTGGACCGTTGAGGTTTTACAAAGGGAAAGATCTATAGTCTTGCCCCACACTCTGCCATCAAAAAGAGTTAGTGTCGCCTGTGATTTAAAAGCCCTGGCATTTGGTTGAGAGGAAAATACTAGTCAGCATCACTGTAGGTTCTTTAAACTTCTAATCGATTATAATCTTCCATTAATTCCACCCTCCTTCATTGTTGTAGGAATTTACTGCAGTTGTGCAGCTGATAGACAGCTAATCTTCACCCCGAGGCAGAGAGTCTATAAATACATACATACATAGAAAAAAATCAAATGCACTAAGATTGGGTAAAATTACCAACATAGCATAAGCCACTATATTCTGAACACACATTAACACACTACTCGGCCCAGCACAAGGCATGATAGGAAATGTCACTACAATACTCTGTACTGTCTGCAGCACATGTAGCTTAATCGTATATTTTCCTCTAAATGGAACCATAATTTACAAAATGACCATCATGCTTCATTAAAGAAGACTTGAAACTAACAATTGAGACCATAAACTCATTAGGAAAGTGTTTACTGAAGTAATAAATCAAGTGAGAGGTAGGGTCATTTTGCCATAGACTCCAATGCAATCAGATTTCTTTTTGTAACCAGTGGAGTTGCCCCATGCTGGTCGTTAGAAAGAATGCAGGTTTAAGGCACTTCTTCATTGGCTTCACTTTTCAGACCCGGAGGATGCCTCACGTATTGTGGAAAACTCATTCATGGACTCTCATTATGTAACACTCAGGAGCGGTTGAGTCACATGCAAGACCTAGTGGCAACATTTGCTATACCAGTCCAGTATTTGGCTTAATATCAAACTGGTTTGAAAAAATTATACATTGGCCCAACCCTAAATGTAACATGCTGAAAATTCTACAGCATTGACTGATCACTGCTATACACATTCACAGAACTGAGAACTCTATTTAGATCATTTTTTGTCTGTAATATAACTGAACTGAATATCGAAGGGATACGACACATGCCTTTGATGTGAGAGACCCGGGTTCAATCCCCCACTGTGACCCATCCACCATTCTGTCCCTGAGCAAGACACTTAACCCCTAATTGCTCCAGAGAAGTGCGACCTCTGACATGTACAGCAATTGTAAGTCGCTTTGGATAAAAGCTTTGGATATCAGTTCAGATTGCGTATAAAACAGAAGTTGATTGTCAGTTTTACTACCAGCTTAAGCATCTTGGTTTCCAAAGCATCTTGGCTAAACCATCTTTTTTCATTCTTCACACAACTGCTTCTGTCATTTTTCATGTGAACAAACAGTACAATGCCTTTAAGAAGAGACTGTCCAAATGTGTGATAAATGTCCTTTATCCCCATTTGTAAGATTGATCGTGTCTTATCCCTCTCTGTGACTAGACTGCTGGACTAATTTATATGACAAAGTTGGAGTGCATCAATATAATGAAGTATATCAGTGCAACTCAAATATTTAAATATGGCATTGTTTAAAGAACATTTATATATACTCATTGATAAGATTCACATTTTACTGCATGTATAAACACCGTGGAAATATTCAACACTCTAAAGTTCTTTCCCCACCACACCAGCACTTCATCAACCTAAAGGACTTCCACCACAAGTCTTTCTATGTTCACTGTAGACACTCATCTCAAACTGGTCTTTGCGTAGTGCAGCTTGTGGCCCAGATACCTGCACCTGCATTTGTTTTCTTACCTCTGAGGGTGTCAGGAAGTGGAAGTACATATCTGGGTCTCACTCTCCTCAGAGAGCCACGCGGGCACTTTTTTTCTGATGACTGCGACATAGATATTGCTTAGAACACACTATGTCCAAAAAGGCTTCGTGCACCGTGAGTTTTGGAGGTCGTTCGGATACATGCCAGGTGTGGATTACCACCTCCGCCCCTCCCTCCGTTTCAGGTGACTTTCATAGGATGTTGAGGATTGTTGGCTCAATGCAGTTCTTTCTGTTTAAAAAGCAAAAGCCACCGTTTTACTGGTTGTTTTGAAGTATGTTCCTAGACCATGTTCCTATACAAAACATCAGTAATTGAGTTCAAAAATCATTCTGGTATTGTTTAGTGTTGTATCTTAGTTCTGTTTGCCATTTCTGAAAGTTCTCAAAGTCTTTCTGGTGTTCACCACGACGCAAATCATTTGATTACTTTCATTCACAGGGGGGTGGTGATGGAACAGTGGATAAGACACATACCTTTGGTGTGAGAGACCCAGGTTCAACTCCCCACTATCACATGTCCACCAATGTGTCCCTGATCAAGACGCTTATCCCCTCATTGCTCCAGAGGGTGTGCGACCTCTGACAGATATAGCAATTGTTAGTCGCTTTGGATAAACTGTGTTTGGGCATTTATCCACCACTGAAGAAGAAATCTCTCCTCGTGGGCATTGTACAATAAATGAATTAGCTGTTATGGGATGTGTTTTTAATTTAATCAAATTTAATTAATTTGGAAAATGAATGAGCAAAGTCGCTGTGTCTGATACTTTAGTTCCCCTGGATCTTGTTCAAGAGAGTAAATTGAACAAAAAAAACATTCAGTTAGTTAAATTCAAACTGTGCTGTTTTTACTTATTTTAATGCACAGATGTTTAGGTAAATTAGTGGGACGCACAAAGTAGTACCTGCAATGAAAATGATACCTTAAAGTATGTTTTACTACTATAATGTACTGTACTTCTTGACTAGTTTTGATTGCAAACTTTCACACACTAAAGAATATCCCCATTTCCAAGCAGCAGTCAGATTTTTATAGGCAAAAGGTGTTGTACTAGAAACATTTCCCACTGGGAAAATAAATACATTCTCTGTACTGTATTTGTTGCAGGTGCTGACTTGAGCAAAAACATTATTTTCAGGGACGCCCAGCCTAACGCAGTCGCACTCCATCGTGTGAAAACCCCTTTATTCTTTTTAGAGAATCTGAGGCTGTAAAATAGCTGAGATGAGATGTATAGCTTAGATTTACCTTGTTCCTCCTCCTCACATTTTATCCTCCAGCTGAATGTGCTGTGTGAGGACCGAGCTGGGAGGCTCAGAGACTGCCAGGCATTCTACTACTCTGCTATTGATTGGGCTGTGTTTGTTCATTGCTGATGTACCTTGGAAATATGCTGGGCTTCGTGTTTCACAAGAAACCAAGAGGTGGGGGGTGAGTGTGTTCCCTTGTCCTACCTGCCACCAGTGTGTCACAAAACGGCAGTGTAGGGAAATCAGTTGAAGAATAATATCACAGTACACTGGGCTGTATTTCGGATAATGAATATCTCAAACAGGGGTAATGTAAGCAAATAAGACCTGTCCGTGTAAATCTCATTATTTGTACATACCGTATGATGTAAAACCACCTACAAAACTTAATTTTAACTTTACCACAAGATCCTGAAATGTTGACAGTTACCAAATAATGTATGTTAAGCTGAATTTCATTGAAAGGTGTATAAGAGATGTAGATTTCATATTCCATTTGAGGTTATGTGCAGTTAGAAAAAGTGTGGGACGTAATGCTTTAGTCTGAATAAGTATAATAATGCTTAAATTAATTAAAGAAACAGTTCAACAGTTTGGGAAATATGCTTTCTTGCCGAGAGTTACCGAGAAGGTTAATACCACTCTCATGTCTGTGTGTTAAGTATGGAGCTAGAACGAGAGGTGATTAGCTTAGCTTGGCATAAAGACTGGAAGCAGGGAAAAACTGCCTCAGTTTGTCCAAAGTTCTAAAATACACTGCTCAAAAAATTAATGGAACACTTAAATCACACATCAGATCTCAATGAAGGAAATAGTTAAAAATCTTTACTGTACATTGTAAAATTCATTGAGAACAAACCAACCAACCGATTGGGGGCTGGATTCAAAATCAAGTAAAAACGGTCTGACAGTGGCTCTGAAGATTTTATCACGTGTGTACCTAACGTTCACCACGGCGTCGCCAGACTCCTGTCACATGCGCTCTGTGTGAACCTGCTTTTTTCTGTGAAGAAAATGGGAAACCAGTGGCAGACCAATCAAGCTGCACGGTGCTGGGCTGTGAGCACAGATCCCACTAGAGGATGCCGAGCCCTCATGCACACCAGTAGCCCACTGGAGGTCATTTTGAAGGGCCTTTGCTGTGCTCCTCCTGTTTCTCCTTGCACAAAGGAGCAGATACCTGTCCTGCTGCTGGGTTGATGCTACGTCGACTAATCGTTGCAGCCCTAATTTATAATCACTTATGATTCCTAACTGGGCAGATTGATATCCCTGAAGTTTAATTGACTTGATTTTATACTGTGATGATTATATAATTTATTAAAATATAACAGAAATGTACAGTTTGTTGTCATTCATCCACATAAAGAGTGTACCAATGAACAAAATGCTGTTTCTTGCGGTCCAAGGCAAAGACAAAGTCACACTACTGTGTAAACATTGACAGAGTGGAAAAAGTATGTGAACCCCTTGGCTAATGACTTCTCCAAAAGCTAATTGGAGTCAGGAGTCAGCCAACCTGGAATCCAGTCAATGAGATGAGATTGCCCTGCCCTATAAAAAACACATCAATTTTAATTTTGCTATTCTCGTGAATAATTTCTATAATAAAATAAAATCTAGAATTGGAGTAAGTTCAGCACTGTTGCTTCTCTCCCTAGGAGAGGCCATCCTGCAAAGATGAATGCACGAGCACAGCGCAGAATGCTAAATGAATAATATAATATAAATAAAGAGGCATCAAAATGTCATCCCAACTGTGAAGTATAGTGGAGGGGGAATAATGGTTTGGGGCTGCTTAGCTGCCTCAGAGCCTTGAAGGACTGCTATCATCGAGAGACCAAAAGAAAATAGTTTGAGGTGAAAAATCCACAGTGCTACTTTAACCTGTGTTTGGAAGAAGAAACAGAAAATTTACAGTTGTGTTTGGCCCGTCAACCTGCCAGAGACACTGAGCTCAGACACCTGCCAGCCCATTGCTGAGCTGAGCTGGGTCACCAGTCTCAGAGGCCTTGTGAAACTGAGAGAGAAGCTTGAGAAGACAAAATCGAAGGCCGGAGGTGAGCCTAGCTGGTTCAGCAGTCTGCGGGTCCTCATGAAGCAGAGAGAGCTGCAGAGAGAAAGCTGCTCTTCTTCTTCAAGGCCTATCATCTTATAACTGCTCCCCATAATATCTGAGCACAACCACACCGTCCACCAAACCTCCACCTGAAACTGACTATTCATGAATCATTTTATTATAAATTCAATTTTATTTATTGGTTTATTTAACAGGGACAGTGCACATTAATACATATTGCTGTAAGTGTGCCAAATTTTGCCAAGAGGCTGTTTTTCAGCCGTAGTCGCTGTTACAAAGTCACTTTAAAAACAGAATATAAGCAGAACAATAATAAGAAAAGAGAATATTAATGTTAATGTAAAAACATAATTCAGGGCACCATTATGATACACCACCAGGTACCATTTAAAACAAGAGAAAATACAATACAGGCTTACAATACAAGACAGACAACACAATGAAACAAGTGACATTATAATAGAAAGATGGACTAAATAAGGCAGCAGTATGCTGCATTACCAGACACCAATTGAAACATTTTAGCCAGGTGTGGTTTTCACCTCTCATATAATCAAAAAAGACTTTTTCCATATAATATAATTCCATATGTTTTCTATAAGTACATCTGACATTGACTGAGTACAAGAAAAACATTTAGATAGATGTGTTTCACACGGAAATGCATGGTCTTCATATAAAGTACATGCATAATTTTAGATAAGATTTTCTTCTCTATTGTTAAAATACTGTTTACTATCACTATGCTCATTGATCCTAATTGATCATCACTGGAACATTTGCCAACTATACATGTATGTATTGTTGTTTCATTTGCCTGATATGTTCAGATACAAAACTTTAAAATCACTACCCTAAGGCGTGAGATTTTTTACTGCATATGACCTCAGTGGGATTCGTGAGCTTTGTTTGAGAGGTGTGGGGAAACGTGATGGAGGATAAGCCACAGACCAAGACAGCGGCAGCAACATCAAAGAGTGTCCAATTGTATCCGAGCGATAGTTGTAGACCATGTCAAAAATCATGGAATGACAATGACTGAGGCAGCTACTAGTGTTGTAGTACTAGACTGGTCTGGGTCTCGAGACCGGTCTTAAGACCATTTTTTGATGGTCTTTGTCTCGTCTCGGACTCGACCGCATTTGTACTCTCTTGATTCGGTATCAGACATGGAGGACTCGGGATTTTATTTCAAGACCAGTCAAGACCATAACTTTGGGAATATCAATAAATTGTTTTGCATTGTCTGATTTATTTGTTAACATTCTAACTTTGATTGGATGTAAAACATATTTCTTCAAATGCAGCCAATAACCCTAATTAAAAATGGGTTGTTATAGTTAACAACTCCCCCCTCCCCGTGATGGTAAGCATGGAAAAGGAGCTCTTAGTGTTTGTATGTGGGTGTTTTAATGGGAATGTGGATCTTTTAGATCAATTTGAGAAGTACCTATGATCTCGTTCCACATTTTATTGGGTGTCATATAATGTGGGAAACCGGTCTTGGTCTTGACTCGGTCTCGCCCTCCCTCGGCCTTGGTCTCGACTTGGTCACAGCCCCTAAAAGTCTTGGTCTTGTCTCTGTCTCGATAAACTCTGGTCTTGGTCTTGACTACAACACTAGCAACTACAATGATTCAGCCAAACCTCAGAAGATCGGCCGTGTCCTCAATCATCAGAGCCTTCCCCAGCAAGAACCGGTAGGTCTTCAGCATACACTAAACATTTGGCTACTCTCAATTGTCAAATCACAATTGCTTGCCGTTGTGTACCACAGAGTAGATGACAAAATGTATTCTTACCGTGATTTTCCTCTGCCATATGGGGGATGTAGAGGCAAAATTCTGACTGACCAACAAGAGTCAATTTAGTTCGGGCCAGAAATTATATATCGCCTTACAGACATTCAGCAGCACAACTTGGACAATGATGACATGTTCAACAATGTGGAAGCCAAAGGTTTGCAGACTATTGCACACATGCTGAAAAGGCACCAGGTGCCTCTAAAACAGCTATACCATGTGCTTTTTGAAAGCAATGCAAACAGAGTGGAGTAGAATTTCATTAGGAGGCAGGCAACCATCCAAGTACTGGACAACTTGGGGCCATCATCACAATGTGTGCTATATCAAAAGATGGTGTGGGGAGACGCAGACCATATGGATCATGTAATGCTGGTGTCTTTGTAACCATCCTTGATGAGGTAAATCAGGACTGTAGTGCTGATGGCGTGACCTGTGTCATTGTGTGGGATAATGTCAGGTTGCACCATGCTCAAATGGTGCAAGCAGTGTTTCAGGCCAGACCACACTTTACCAACCTGTACTCACCCCCAGTATCTTTTAATTGTGACCCGATTGAGGAATTTTTCTGCAAATGGAGGTGGAAGTCACCCTTCTTCAGGACATGGATGGTGGACGCAGTGACATCACGGCAGACCAGTGTCAGGCCTGGATTCCCCATGCCCGAAGATTCTTCCCAAGATGTTTGGCTAATGAAAACATTCATTGTGAAGTGAATGACAATGTGTTGCCAAATCTACAAGATAGGGTTAATGGAAATTGTATTTCTTTAATAAGTGTCACATTTTGTTCACTGTTCCACTGTGCCTGTACTATGTTCTCTACTAGTTCTTTTACAGTGACATATTTATATGTAGTAACAAAATTAAACATGTATGGTATATTTTGTTGTACAATATTTGCAGTTTTTTTCTGATTGCTTCAGCACATTTTTGAAACTATTGGCTACAACTCTACCACAAAACCTTACACCAAAAAAACAAAACATCATACATCTCTTGCAAAAGCAAACAATTCTTGCAAACCTCTTCAAACTCTTAAAAATTGTGTTTTTGCATCAATACAGTACACATAAACGTCTTTGGGTAAGCACATGAAGCAGCAACTACGCACTGATAGTAAAACTGAAAACCACTTGTGGCTTTTCCATTTTCTATGTGCAGGGCAGAGCAGTTTGCACTAAAGTTTTGTCATGCATGTAGTAAAGTAAAACTCACATACAAACAGGTGCCCAGATGTGTAAAGAATGGATGTGTGTTCCTCACTTGTTTTACATTAATTGAGTTTATTTTGAAAGGGACACTGTACAGCGGCTTCCCCCAATGCAGAGAGACTCTCTTGATGTTTTGGAATATTGTGCTATCTGCCAGTATGTAGTCTGAGTGTGATGTAGTTATTTGTAATGAGCATATTTACAATGTGGATCTCCGTCTCTGGCGTGAACAATCAAGCTGTTCCACCAGATACTAGTTTTCTTGCAATTCTATTTAACATTTGATTGGTTTTACAGCCATGACACATCCCTGTCATTGTGCATATTACTGAACCACTAACATTGCTGTACAGCACTTACTTACTGCTTCTCATTTCAATATAACCAGATGATACCTGCAACAGTATAGCGGCTAGGATTTGGTGGAATCTATTGCCCAGCCTCCGTCAAGTTCATCCCATGATGGACAACCACAGTCGCTCTGATTTCATCAGTTATGTTCTTGACTCCTGTTCCTCTTCCTCTTTCTGGTCCTCTCCTTCTCCCCCATTCTAGTTGATCCTGCCCTCTTCCTCCTCTAATTCTAAGCCTCCATTTCAATCCAAAGCAAATGTTTACCTGTGGCCTATTTACGTAAGTTTACGAAAGTGTTTTCGTGTCATGTGAAATGGCAAAATAGTGTAGCAAAATATAGTAATGTTTACATATTTGATACAAGTGTGTTAATGAATGGCAAAATAAGTGTAAGGAAGTGAGTTGTGTTGTGTAAAATTACAATCTGAGTGTGAAGCAGAGAATGAATGTTCCTATGGTTTTTCATGATAAATTACTTATTTGAACCAATGAGTCTGCAAGTGCAAGGTTTCTTTGAAGATATAAATGCACAATGCAGTGTTTTGAACACTGGACAGCCTGTGTTACAAGTAATGACTGTTTTTAGTTTTGTGTCTAGACGTTTGAAAAATGAAATCAAGGTTCTGAAATTAGTGCCAAAGTGATTTAAAAATAACCTGTAATCAGGGTTTCCCAACTGCATTACTTAGATACAGTAGTTGATACCCTACTATCCATGTTCAATCAATCATCAGATCATCCCCTGTAACTTAATGTTACTTGTTCATTCCATATTGGTTGAGGATCAAAGAAGTCTCAAACTACGGTGGAGGCCTTTTGGATCTGGAACTGCTGCTTCTAGAACTGCGGGGGCTCTAAGTAAACCACTGCATAGGGTTATCAAAATATTAACATTAAAACTCAAATTAACTGACTGTTAGGTAGAACTGAGGGGGGATAACCCTGTTGACATATATGAAAAATGTGCCCTTTTGTATTGTCATTTATGAAATCTTGATGGTATAATGCAGTTACTGCATGATGAGCAATGATAACCACCAATGAGATCCGCTGAGATAGGTTTATTCTTCCGCAATTATTTTTGGTTGAGCACAATGTATATCAGAATCACTGCATTGATTACCTCCACCAACAAACCCTAACCCTCTCTTTTCATGGCTGTGGGTATACATCAACAACAGTCACCAACTATCATTTAAACTAAATTTGCACGTCTAAAACTGTGGTTCTAGAACTCCTGCGTCTAGAACTGCGGGGGTTCTCCGGCTAGGCAGGGCGATTCTAAGCTTCCTTGAGAACCCTTAACGTTAACACATTCAATTGAAATCTAAGAAGGTGGCACACGGTGAACGAAGCTGCCTATTTTTACCTGCAGGGTTGCATAATTCTTTAATGTGGAATGTACATTGAGGACATGTGTAATGTTCACATGCACCTAAGCTTTTTTTTATGTGAAAAGTTATTGGGTTTTTTTCTCCTCCTGCACATGGTGCTCACTGCAAAATCACAGTTAGGGTGTAAGGACATGTCATTCAGTGGTTGTCTTACAAAAATTAAAAAAAAACACACCCGTCTGCTTTTTTTTTTTTATTGTAGGCTTCAACAAAAGAGGCAGTGTCTTATCGGGATCTTATACAATAGAGATTTAATAAAAACACAAATAATAATTTGTTGTCCTTTAAGCTACTGCCATGTGTTTATTATTGACTGGTTGTATGAAACATTATAAAGTATATTTAATTTTATAAATTGTACAGTTTCTTTCACTTATCAATGATATCAGACCTACTATTTCTGCACTTAGACTGTGGCAGTGAAGGTCCAGTTAGGAGTGCTTTTCCCCCTATCATTCTCTATATTTTGTCATGCAAAACATCGTTATTGTTAGTTAGTAGAAGTTGTAACATGAGTGACAGTTGCTGACTTGTTTCTCCTGTCTGCAAACACATTTGCTTGCAACTGCAAGTCTCAATAAGAGGCTGGGTAATGCCTGATGACGGTTTATGTTTGATGGTTTAATGATGTTGACAGCTTCTACCACTAGAGGGCAACATTGCTGAGGAGATTACTGTGACACTTTGGACTGTCAGCATTACAAAGAGCCAGTTAAGAGATCAGAGGTCACAGAGTCCTGACAACAACAAAATCCTCCATGATCATATATGATAGAAAAGAAAGAAAAAATTTCAATGACTTCTTTCATTGTGACACTTACAAGTCGTTGTATGGTGGGAGGTTGGAGTAAGTTTGTTGTGGCATAAAACAGTATAAACAAATCCATGTAAAAGTTTAATATACATTTCTGCTCATATCTCTTTGCTCTGATTGCGGTCTGACTCCTTTGGCAGGATTTGACCTCGGGGGTCAAGTGGCCATCGGGTTCTCCCACTGGAAGAGTCCTTTCCCAGCGAGCGGCCAGAATCTCCCCAGTCCAGACTGCGTTCACTCTGAGGCCTCCGCCGTCCCACCCATCAGCGAGCATCTCGAACCGGTGTCCTGCCCAGCGTCGCTGTCAATCACCCCACTGCCCACCTTCAGTGCCAGTCAGGAGACGCTCTGCGACAGTAGCACGAGTATGTAGAGTGTGGGACATGTCAGTGAAGCTGAAGTTAATATGAGGTCTGTGTTAGACAAATGAACTGTATTTCAAAGTTTGTGTTTTGCCACTGAATTTGTGTGTGACAGACTGCTGAAGCCTCATATCAGCTTTTGCTGAACTACAGAATGCATTTTTGGTAGATTTTGTACCTCATCACTAATATTGAAATTGATTTCTGGAGGAATCTCTTCTGGGCCAGTATGGACAGTATGGACAGAATAATTATAGTGACCAATAAATATTTTAAATTACATATTGGCATTTTAGAATTGGCTGGAAAAAAGGCAAACCTATGCTTTAATATGTGATTGTCAGTTGCAGTGGTGTGTGTCTGTGTGTGTGCCCTTGAGTGTCCATCAGCAGTAGACACTGACAGTGTCATCAGTGCCAACTATCATTGTTGTGGGCTACAGCAACACTGACACAACCAGCCCTTTTTTCTGATTGGCTGCTTCCCGAACAGCTTGACCTCTGATTGGCTGCCAGGGACAACTGATTAAGAATGCCGATGAGCGGCATGCACCTCCTCTCTCCCACTCTCTCTCTCTTTCTCTCACTGTAAACATCCTGCTCACGCTGGTGGGTTTTTTTTTTCTCCAGAGAAGATCTTTGACAGCTCCTGTGAGCTTTCCTGCTGCCTGGTCTTAGCATCTACATCATGACAGATCCGTCTGTGTGAGTGTGTGCGTGTGTGTGTGTTTACATGTAGAGTGATGTTGGATGACCCGTGATGAGGAGTAAGGAGTAAAAAGTGGGGATGCTGGTTTCCCTCGTGGGACGTCGTGTTGGTTCGTTTCCCTCAGCGAGGTCATTTGAACGCTGGGGCTGGGGAGGGAGGAGGGGTGATCGCTGTGTGTGTGCATGTGAGTGTGTGCATGGGGAAGAGTCTTCTGGCTGTGTTGGCGTCTGCTGCGGCTCGGCTGGGAAGCCCCCAGCCCCCCTCCTCTTCCCCTCTGAGGGGTGAAGCTGCCTCTCTACCTCTCTCCACCTTCACCCGGTGAGTGTTGTCAAGTTGTCTTGAAGCAAAGGCAGCTTGTGCTCCAGAGTGGATTTTTTTTTTTTTTTGCTGCAGTGCTCTCTCTCATGTGTTTCCTCTTTAGCTGCTTTATCTCTTTCATGCAGTTCCCTTTGACCATGCAAGCATTTGACCTTCACACACACTCACTCTCATTGTCTCTCCGAGCTGTCGACCCTTCTCTTGATTGTCATACATCTCTTCAACCTCCATATTGCATCAGTTGTAAGACACAGAAAGTGTGTGTGTGTGTGTGTGTGTGTGTGTGTGTCAGAAGCAGGTTGGCAGGTGCAAAATCCCTGTTGCTTGCTGTGAGGGAGAACATGCAAACCCCTGTCCACCCTAGGGCATGATGGGTGCATCCCATTCTTCTTCCCTTTGCCCCCAGCAATCTTATATTCTCTTCTCAGTGTGAGCTTTCATCTCCAGGCTGGCTTGTGTAATGCAAGTAACCACATTATAACTAAGAAGGTTGTTTTTTGGTCTCAATAACTACAAGGGTATAGATAACAATTCAGATAAGCAAATGATAAAATACAGACGCCTTGTGATGGACTGGCGACCTGTCCAGGGTGTACCCCGCCTTTCGCCCGATGTAAGATGGGATTGGCTCCAGACCCCCGCGACCCTGTACGCAGGATAAGCGGTTGACGATGGATGGATGGATGGATAAAATACAGACTTGAGTAGAGACCCACAAATATGTAGTTCTTCATAAAACCCACTTTGATGTGGCAGTGGTCTTACTTCAACTATAAATTTAACATGTCCTGCAGCTTATATTGTGGTATTGCGGGCTACTGCGGGTAAGAAGTTGATAGCCAAAGCAAATACATTCTAAAGGGATGCTCTTGTGATTGAGTTTTGCACAGGTCCTTGTTAGATTTTACAAAAATGGTCAAACAACAGAGGCTAAATCCCAACTTTAAGTCACTAGTATACTGTAGGTCAAGCTTTAATAACCCTGGATCCTACACTTCCCATGTTGCAACTCTGTCACGTCTTTTGTCAGATCAAGCAAGCAGCAATTCAGCCAAGGCAGTTTGAGCTTTATTGGAGGATTTGTCAACTGTGCATTTAGAAGGGAACAAGATCTCAGAAACTACATTTCTTTTTTTGGCATAACGGTGAGTGGTTTTTATACATGTAGGGTCTGATAGTACTGTATCACATTTAAACCCCCCCCCCCCACACACACACACACACACACACACACACATATTTGCAAGGAACAAAAGTTACCTAACACTACCTAACCCCACACTCAACAATGTAACTGAAATCTGTAATCACCTTTTGTTGAGTTTGAAGGCAGAAACACTCGCTAAAACCTGAATATGAGATGAGCAGCATAAGATATGAAATGCTGGTTAATTATGTATCTGACACACTGAAATAACAGGCATAGCCTACTTACGTCTGTGCACATGAATTTTCATTAGCTACTTGCTCCAAATACTGGAGGCCCTGATTCAAAACTATTGAGTTGATGAGTTAAAATTTCTGATACCATATACTGTACATTAAAAGAGAGGGTTAACCCCCCCAAAAAAGAGAAGAAATAAAAATCAAGTCATGCTGCTTTAATATGCATTTGTGCGTGTTTTCCCTTTTTGTTGTCAGTCCAGCCGTCTCCCCATATACTACAGTCCTTGTGCTGCTAAATCCCACTGTTGGTCTTGGGAAAGCATACTTATACATTTCTGATGTCAGGATTTCTAGTGAGTAGAGCTAGTCACAAAATTAAAAGGACAACGTCATATCAAATAACTAATGAAATGCTGCCAGAGCTTCAGTACCATGTGACCTCAGTTGTGGCTTGGGTTACAGACGTACCATAGGGCCATTAAAGATTGATAGATACAATGTTTGAGTGGCCACTGTCTCGGCACAGCAGCATGATTTAGGCTAAGATGTAGTGTTTCAGTCCTCTGAGAGCCAATATTTATAGTAAGCAATTCTCTTTCCCTTTAATGAGACCGGCATTGAAGTGCTGGGGTGCTGAGGAGGGGGTGTTAACAAGCTATTGCTGTTGATCCACATAGTCACTACATACATGTACGGGTAGGAAGTGCAAAATGAACACTCCGAATATAAGATTCAGAACATTTCTTGTCTCAAGTCTTTTAATTACCACTCTCTGTTACAGTAGTATACAGTACACTAATTGAACCATGAGGCTCTATTCAACTTTTGGAAAAAATATGTAATTCCACTGCAGTGTCATCAACTTCATTTCTCGATAAATTCCGATTCATGGGGATATTTTCTCAGCCCACCCTCTCTGGCCACTCTAGCTCCTGTTCTGGTAGATAAACTCCAGCGTAGCGAAAGTACCACTGAGCACTGATTTCTCGCTAGTATGAAATTTATGGCGTTTCTATTAGCTGCATCTATAGGCTCCAATGTTCCAAAGCATCAACCGCTGATTAAGAGCCGAGACGCTTCCCCAATCTCTATCTCCGTCCCCGGTACTGCAGCTCAGCAGAATTTTTTTTAGCTGAGTCACCTTTCATCTCACAAACAAAAATTCAGCAGCAGACCTCTAAGACAGGCACCCACCTCTCCTGAAGTCTGAAACTGAAAAGAGAGATACAAATTTATTTAAATAGAGTTTGTTTAAGCTGTTTTGAATAATTTCTCACTGCCTAAAGACACAGTCTGGATGACAAATAGACCCACTTAGAT
Organism: Micropterus salmoides; assembly: GCF_014851395.1. Classification (NCBI taxonomy): domain Eukaryota; kingdom Metazoa; phylum Chordata; class Actinopteri; order Centrarchiformes; family Centrarchidae; genus Micropterus; species Micropterus salmoides. The sequence goes on from NW_024041484.1 coordinate 6,344,278, forward strand.
GTGTGTTCCCATGGAGAGTTTCCTAGTTTTCAAGGTTTTTTAAGGTTAAGCCTTATTAAGGAGATAAAAGTTCCTGAGCTGTCATTTTCTAATTCTTTCTTTATGTGTGGGTCTTCCCTCTTTGACTTTCTTTCACACATGATCTGTTATACTCTCTCTATGCCTGCTGGTACTTCTTCATTCCGCCTTTTCTAATTTTGCTTTTACAAGGCAAAAAGTTTGTGATAGGGTGATTGATTTGATTAGTTCTCTGAGCCTGTTTTGGCTTTTAATGCTAAAATAGACTTTGACCCTAGCTATCAAAGCGTCAGACTTCCACTGTCTAAGTTCATTGGTTGCACAAAGCTTTCTAGTTCTGTCCTGTCTTCAGTAGAATTAATTCAATATAGTAAAAGCTATGAAAAGCATTCATTTGTGGTGATGAATATTTACTCATTGTGAATATATTTAAGTGCTTTAATCAATATTTTTATATGAACAATTTTTCAAATAACAGTGGTATCAGGTCATATACAGGTATCACTCATAGTGTCGATCCAGTGGAGCATTTTAAAGTCTTTCAGCTCATTGTTTTGGTCTTTCGGATCTCAACTTTACTGTTTTGTATTTCCAGACACAGCAGGCAGCTATGACAATGCTATGTTAAACCCTCTGTCTACCTGTCCAGCAAGACAGCCACAGTTAGCGACTATCTAATTAACATATTAAAGCTTTAAGAGTGTCTACAACCTCCCATAAAACCTGCTCATGCTGACCCATGCGGGTACCCTGGTTGGCTAGAGCCTGGCAGAGATCTTCTGTGGTTTGTTGGAAGTTGTTGAATCTACTTGGTCCATATTAGCCAGATTGTTTTATTACGATTATCAGATTTTGGATCCAGAAGCAGACTACAGCAGGTTGTAAAGTGTAAAAAAAAAAGTTTATTAGGGAGCAGGGAATGGAGAGGGGATGAGCTGGTGATAGTGCTGGAGTGGTGTGGAGAGTGGCGGGCAATAGCTGGAGCGAACAGAGATAGCTGGTTCTGTGTTGTGGTTAACTGGTGTCAAAACTGCACCGCAGGGTTTCATTGAGGCAGGTGAGTGTGGTCTTGGTGTACAAGAGAGCAGGTGTTAGTCACAGGAAGCATCCAACAGGACAATGATGAGAGGTAGCGGTAGCTGACTGAACAATCTGACAATGAGTGACTGAAGAGACGGGGTATATATACTGCAGCTGGATGATCTTGATGAGGAGCAGGTTTGTGTGATCAGCAGGTGGCTAGGAGCCAGGAGAGAGAGGAACATTGCCATGTCCACATACACATATGAAATCCGACAGGCTGTATTCAGTACCAGTTACTATAATAGCAGTACATAGTGATTTTGAAAAAATCTCCAGTATGCATCAAACCAGTCTACCTCAAGGACTGTGTCCCATAATGCAACATAATGCATTGTTGAAATGGCGAAACATGGCGAAACAGAAACATGGCGAACAGGAGTGTAACGTCTCTGTCTCTGATAACATAAAATTATAACTTAGTGTTAGATTTAAGTTATGCATGTTGTGTTGTTTTTCTTATTGACAACTCACTAAGGTCAATGTGACATCAAATGTTAGCTTAGAAGGCTTCATTAGCTTTATGGCTTTGTTATGGGCAGCAGGACAAATGCAGCTAGCTATAACGTTACGTTCGTTAAGATAAGGCTAAGCTAAGTTGACCAGATTTCTGAAATGAAAACTGGGGACATTTTTGGTTTGGTGGTCAGTATGTCATTAAAAAATATAATGTTATTAAATCTGAAATAAAAAAGGGGAACAATTTCGGTGTTATAATCTGTCAAATATAACTCTTTGGAATAAAATCAAGTCATTTTGAGGCAGAAACTACCTTTCAGTCAGTCAGGCTGCAATCACTTTCTGGCAAGTACAAAATTGCATTTTATGTCTTTTATTGGCCATTTAAAAGTATTTTAACAGGTAAAAAGTACTGGATTGGTTGATACACAGCAAGTTAAATAATGCAGATTCATAATGATAATTGCAAAAGAGATCATGTCTTTATTTTATATATATAACTCAGCAGTAAGTCATGTTAATTATAAGCTTCATTCCGTGTTTCAGATATAAACAAGGATATTAGACATAGGCCTACCAAACACATAATCTACGGCAACAACAGGCTTCTATTATTGCCTATCACGTAAATGTCATGCCTGGTTATGCTATAAACTGTAAACACTTATTTGACCACAATTGTGATTATTCTGTTAAAAGAAACGTTAAAGTATCACAAAGACATACCTTTGCTATTACCACGGACATAAAGTGATGTTAATTTGCACGTTATGTCTGTATGACCCAGATAAAAGCAGCTGTAGACGTAAAGAGACTGGGCGATACAGCTTTGACATGCTGCGCGTGCTCCCATGGACGTCAATCAGTTTTCTGCTGATAATCAGTTTTTGGCACGACACCTTTCTGCTCTGCTGTCCAGTCTTTCTGGCATGTATGATTTCAGGTCTAACACCTTGAACAGTCTATGATTAACACACAGTTAAAAACGGGGACATTTCTGGGGACAGCTCCAGACAGGGACAGGCCACCAAAACCGGGGACTGTCCCCGGATAACAGGGACGTTTGGTCACCCTAGGCTAAGCCTGACCTAGCATACTACAAATTAAATTGATTTAATGATTTCACACTGTATACTACTATAAAACACAGTATGCAGCATGTACTACATAGTGCATACTGCATACTGCGTAGGAGGGTTCCAAATACAGCCACAGACCGGACAGACTAAAAGGAAACTGGGGAGTGGAAATACACAAAGAACACCCGAATGACAGCTGTGATCGTGATACCCAGGATATAATGCAGGTCTAACACAGACTTTGGTATTATATTTGTGGGTGAAATTTGGTCCTCTAAGTCAAAGATTCTGCTGTAGTCAAGTAGAATTTCTTATCTACTTTTAGATCGGACGTTATTGCTTTAAAGGTCCAGTGTGTAACAATTGTGGGGGATCTATTGACAGAATATGGCAGAAATGGAATATAATACCATATGTATGTTTTCATTAGTGTATAGTCACCTGAAAATAAGAATCAATGTGTTTTTGTTACCTTAGAATGTGCCATTCATATCTACAGAAAGAGCGGGTCCCCCTCCTAGGAGTCCGCCATGTTTCTACAGTAGCCCAGAATGGACAAACCAAACACTGGCTCTCGATAGGCCTTTCCGTGTTTTTCTCAGCTAGTTCAGGATGACACGAACGTTATTCAGTTGGTTGCAGTCGGCTGCCTCTCCTCTAGATGCCGCTAAATACTACACAATGGACCTTTAAAGAAGAAATCTTACGAGACAGTAGGTTGCCTAAAATATGGAACTACAGGTTTAGGAAAAAGTCTTGTGTGAATGGTGATAAAGTTGAACATACCCATGACCAATGATCTGCTTTGAGTAGCTGAGTAGTGTGTGTGTGTGTGTGTGTGTGTGTGTGTGTGTGAAAGGGGCTTGAAAATACATTTTTACTGCTCCACTTATACAACTATATGACCATAATATTTTAGCGGTAGTTGATAGGTTAGTTGATCAAGACTGACTCAGCCAATACATTGCTAGTTGCTGACGTTAGCTTTCAGATCTTACTCTGAGCTCCTTGTCACTCTGTCACCCTCAATAAGTCCTTATTTTTATAGTGTACTTTGCGTGTTTACAGTGAGCTCAAGAAACAGATCACAAAAGGTACCTGTGGGTTACTTAAGTTAGAATGGCTTCAAAACATGAAGTTACAAAGCGTACTAAAAAAAAGTGCTCTGTGTCCTGTAGGTGTGAGTTTATCTCTACATGGGTCTGAGCCCCAGCGGCAGAGCCCCCACCGACGCAGAGTCCCGCTGCGGCCCTCGGCCTCAGGCTACCAGGCAGCGGACAGGCCTCTCGCCTTCTCCTCCCGTGGGAAGGCAGACATCATGGAGGAATCCTCGGTTGAAGCCCTGGACTCCAGCACTCAAGACGATGTGCCCCCCCTGGGTGAGACCCAGCACCACTAGAGCTTTGACATTTCATATTCCTACATTTGTTCAAATTTAACAATGGCCTATAAGTGAGAGAAGTCAGTCATCTTCTTCTGGTGCTGAGGAGCTTACACTTGTGTGTGTAACAGGGCAGTGTGTAATGTGAATGCAGCACTAGTACACTCAAGCTCTAGAGCTGTGGATGCAGTAAGTCTGGCTGCAACACGTAGGTGGTTGGGTCAAATTACTTTGTGTAACGTGCAAGTCTGCTATTCCCCTCAGCTCATAATGAGAAAGAAAGCAAGTTAGCGACCTGTAATTTTTGTTTTATGGCTTCTTTGTTTTGGTCTGTAGACAGCGGATTAGCTGATGGAAAAAGTGGAGGTTAAGCAGTTAAAGAGACAGATATTTTTCTAAGAGGTTAGTTGAGGCCAAAAGAGCTAAAGCGAGAGTGAACATTGATGTTATATTCATCAGGTGGCCAAAATGATGCGAATGTTGCTTTTATACACTCTGCTCATCTTCCCTCCAGCTGTGAAGGGTGTTAATGTGCTGCTTGAGAGAGAACGGTCCGAAGGCATCAGCAGCCCGTCCAGAGATGACGACTCCACCATGCTGAACGCGGGAACCCACAGCAGCATCCTGGACGACAACACTAAGTCCGATTCTGGCCTCCCAGAGGTCAGTGGTGAAACTACATCTCTTGGCTCCCAGGACTCCTTTCATCCTGACATCCCGACTGAAGATATAAGCCAGTTTTGGACAGGAGTAGTTTATAGAGTGATGTGTGTAAAGGTTAACAGCGGCTTATTCGTGATGAGAAGTAATTTAAAACAACGTAACAGACTCTTCCCCCCAATGGCCAGATACTATACTTCTGATTCTCTGTGACTTCTCAGGGGAGGAGTAAGTCCAGCGGCCTTTGCTTCAGCGATGGAAAGTGCCGCATTGACTACATCCTGGTTTACAGGAAATCCAGCTCACAATCAGAGAAGAGGGAGATATTTGAGCGGAATATCCGTGCAGAGGGCTTACAGATGGAAAAGGAGGTAAAGAACATTTCAACTCTTGCTGCTTATTTCATTATGTTGACCAGGGTTCAGGTAAATGATCATGTCAGTTCTAGCCTGACATTAAAATACAGATAACATAGATACATAGCAGTTACGTGTCATCAAGAATTATACACATTACACAGACAAGTGTCAAGTAAGACCAGAAAATAAAGATAAACTGCAGAAACTGTTTAATTTCACTGCCATTCTTCATTCATCAGCTTTCAGAGCCCTTGTGTGGTTTTAGGAAATACCAGAGTTACAGGCTATCAACTTACTTTTGCAAATAATTTGATGTACCTTAACTCCACTTACACTTGCACTGATAAGTAACTAATGATTTAGTGTTATTTAATCTTCCAGTTAGTTTTGGATTGAACCATTATATTATTTAGTATTTAATATGTCAAAATTTAAGTCTCAAGAGCATAAAATTAAATCTTAAACCTGCAGTCATTGATTTTATGGCAGCACAACAACAAATTTTGTTTCGACCTGACTTCTTCTCTCCGTGAGATGGAAGAATTTAGAAAGTTGTGTGGCGCTGCAGAGAGCCCCCAGCTGCAGTAGTGCACGGATCACACGTAAAATTCATCCAGCCAGAGGAAACGATCAGAAACTGTTCACAGCACGCCGGTTTAATAGCGACACAATCCATTGTAGATATCGGAGAGGGAAGCATACAGGGCCAAGGACAGGAGATCGCGGAGCGACCGGGCACACTGTGGACAGCGATTGTTCCCTCTGGCTGGATGAAGCACGATCTGCTGGCATTTCCTTGCGTCTGCAGGAGGGGAAGGTACATACGATTTCCACATACTGGGGACGCATTGAATGAAACAAACCAAGGTGTTTACGCACATTTGTACTCTTTATTCAGGGTGTTAGTAAATCCAGCCCTAAGTGTCTTACTGAGCACCTCAGCAGGTCAGAGGCTCTAATCAGGGGGCTCCACCTGAAGAATGACCTTTCTAATCACCTCAGGTCTCCATCTCTGTGTTGACTAAAAACATTTTTGTTATCTCTGCTAAGTAAATTGATTTTTCACTTCCTGGCCAAGCAAAAATAGTCACTTTTTTCAAATAAACAAGAAGCGTGGTAGGTTCCTGTACTGATGGAGAATTAGCTTTGCTGTGATTACTTCAGCAAACCTGCAGCTGCACTCACAGCATGCAACATGAACAACATCAATACCAATTTCTGTGAAGAAGTAATTTAATGCTCAGTCCTATAATGCATGTAATCTCAATGGCCAGTTTGCTGAATTTTAAAATGTTCAGTGCCTTTGCGCCCAGTCTTACAAGGTCTGACAGCTGAGTGCTGGCGTTCATTGGTGAGCCTCCACTCATAGAGCAAAAACAAATGTGCTGATGGCAATTTTCTCCCCTGCTGCTCCTTATTTAGCAAAAGGATCACTTGAAAGAGTGGGAACTGTGGATGTTGTTATCTGTGTGTGTGTGTGTGTGTGTGTGTGTATTACTCATGTTGTGGGGACATAAATCTGTTTACACAATTGTGGGGACTCGCCTTCCTAATGGATACAAAACACAAGTTGTCATAACGTAAACTGTTACGTTTTTGTAGGTTGAAGACTTAGTTTATAGTTTATGGATCCTCTGAAGCGATGGAAACACAACTGTGTGTGTGTGTGTAGGTGCGTGTGTGTATCTTGTGTAACTTTTGCACTGCATCTGCAGTAGCATCAAGGTCATCATTATCTAGAACATGCAGGGGAAGAAAATGGTTCTAGTCTCCTTCAGCAGCCCACTTGTGTGTGTTTCTTGTGTGGAGTCATTTTGTTATTTTTAGGTCTCTTTCCAGTTAGCTCCTGATTCATGTACCTTTAGACTGACCTCTACTCTGTCAGGTGGTAAAAACAGATGAGGAAAAGAGCAGAACCTAGCAAACATATGGATGTGGATGCAGATGTTGCTGCCTGCACCGAGATGACACGTTGTAATCATCCCTATTTTAACTATCTTATCATCTTTGCTGAAATTACATTTATTTGTGTTTGGTTTCTTTACAGGCCTCTTTAACAAACAGTGACGTGATTTTTCTGAAGCTTCATGCACCATGGGATGTTCTCTGTCGCTATGCAGAGCTCATGAACATTCGCATGCCTTTTAGGTGAGACAACAGACACTCCTAAAATAGCCTTATAAAAAAGAAAAAAAAGACTTAAAGGTATCATTTGGAATTTTCTAGTAAGTTAAAGAAAAGTTATGTCAACACTCAATTTGTCTAACCAACGGTCTAAAAAACTTGTAGCAGCAACTGAAGCAGTAATAGTAATGGTAGTGTCAGTAGTAAAAGAACCATAAATGTGTTATTATCTTCATTCCTGAACTACTACTGTACTGAAATACTGAGTTAATTATCTAACGTCCCACATATTCCAGGAGGAAAATCTTTTACATGCACCGACGGCACAAGTTCATGAGCAGGTGAGTGTTCACTGAAAAAAGCAGCATTAGATCAGCTGCAGCAGCAAAAGACTGCTCTGGTGGCTTTAACAGGATCTTCCCTTGCAGGATGGAGAAGCGTATCAACAAATTTCGTGGCTGGCTTCCCCGCAAGCCCATGAAGTTTGACAACAACACTCTGCCCGATCTGGAGGAGAACGAGAGCTTTACTGCCCCCTTCAGTCGATCAAGGATACATCAGTGAGTTTTTATGGAACTGCCCTCTAAAAGCTCCTCCCTGATGTTTGTACTTTTCCCACTTAATATTCTCTCTGTTGCCTTCACACACACACATACACACAAAAAACATCATTCACAGCAGATAGATTTGTCATAACTGGTGTGTTTCACTGCAGTTTCATCATCCACAACAAAGACACTTTTTTCAACAACGCCACCAGAAGTCGCATTGTCCACCACATCCTGCAGAGGGTCAAATATGAGGAGGGTAAAAATAAAATGGGTGAGTTTCCCCCTGGGCATTATTACAAATTCTGGAAATATTTGAAATGAAAGTGAATGAAAATGGAAGCTAACTTGGGAAGGAGTGCAGACGGGAAAAAAGTAAAACAAATATAGAACCTTACATTCAGGCTTCACTGGATTTTCTATTCCATCTTTGTCCTACAGCATCTCTAATTTTTGCAGTTAGTACAAATGTTACCTTTCTCCTAATATTCTATTTCATTTTATTTATCATTTTTTTTATCCTTTTATTTATCCGGAGGCATTTGTCCATGCCCCCCAAACAGCAATTTCAAACTCAGTTTCCCGACTGGAACTACTACGGAAATCACGTGACCTACGTCACATGACGTAAACATGTGGAGACCGTAGCAACACAGGAGGTGAACTCCATCTGCTTGATGTGCTGCAGCTGTTGGGTTCACTGGTCAACGTGAATACAATCACTGACTTAGGTTAGGGCACACACCTCTGTGAAGGTTAGGGTAAGGGTTAGGGTCGAAGGGGGGATGTCAATGCCTTTAAGACTAACATCACGTCACATCACATCAGTCAGCTAGCTAACATAGCTAGCTAAAGCTACGAAGCTAACTTAGCTAATGTGGCTGATGCTACTACGCAACTTACGAAAGTTACACAACCTACTTAACTTCATTAAAAACACAAATTACGCAAATTCATTTAAAAAACAAAACAATCTTGTTTCACACAGGAACCAAGCGCCTGTCTCCTGGGTGAAAAGCGGCTAACTTTCCCTAATTTTGCCTTTTTTTGTTATCAGTTCTCTAACCCTTTGTTTTTCTTGAGGGCAACACGTGTTTCAAGATTGAGTGTATGTTGATTGAAGAAATGGTTTAATTATTATGGTTATGAATACATGATTTGCTCAGAAGCAAATGTTATGTAAACAAGGGGTTAAATTGCATATAGTTAAATTGATTTACAGAGTGATATTTATATTACTATTACATTATTGTCATTAGTGTCACTAGCGGGACTTGCTGGCATCCAAAAACAAGGAGGCGTCAAAGTAATGAGTTAGCCAATCACAGCAATGACTTGCCACAAAAAAGGTGGGGGAGAAATGACACTGCCTCCACTGCCTCACTTTAGTGATAAGTTTGAACAGTCTTATAGTACATTTATACATGATTTTAACTATTTTGAATTAAAATTGGTTCCTCATGGTAAGTCTCATATTGTTTGGTGTCATGATGATCCATTCAGCACCGCTCACTAGTTTTCTCCAATTTCTGTTAGCAAAAAGAATAATACAATACAATACATACAGTGCCTCGGATTGTGCTTTTTACAAACGCCCTCCGCTGGAGCACAAGGATTTCTGTTGGGCTTATACGATGAGAATTTAGAATTTGTACAAATCATGTTCGAACTGAGGTTTGCATTTTGAATGAATGCATCGGTTGCTCTTCTTTCATGACTCTCTGTTTTTGATTCCAGGGATTAATCGTCTTCTGAGCAATAATTCATATGAGGCTGCTTTCCCTCTTCATGAGGTAATTTGGCTGATCTCTGTAAAGCCATTAAATAAATTCTGTCACTTGTTAAGTCATAACTGCTTTGGGTGTCATATATGTGGTCGTGGATTCCATGTTACACCAATACATACATAGATTATGTTTCTCCATGTCTGTGTGTGTGTGTATCTGGACTAACAGGGGAGGTACCACAGCAAAAACTCCATCAGAACACACGGAGCAGAGAACCACCGGCACCTGCTGTACGAGTGTTGGGCCTGGTGGGGAGTTTGGTACAAGTACCAACCACTTGACCTCATCAGGTAACTACATTCAGATATTTAAAGGGCTTTAAATGTCACATTTACTTTACTAGTAGCAGTTACACACTCTTACCTTCCTTAGAATATTTTTTGTATCACAACCCAGTCACAACAAGCTGACTTTGAATAGATGTGACAGGCTGCAGTTGTCCACAGGTTCTCTCTGAACTGTTTTAAGACGTCAGGATATAAGTCTGCTGTTTTACCAGATACAGTATATTTAAGTATTTTGAAGGATACTTAAACTAAAGAATACCTCAGACTCACTCTTTCTCTGCTGTTGTTTCAGGAGGTATTTTGGGGAGAAGATCGGTCTGTACTTTGCCTGGCTCGGCTGGTACACGGGGATGCTTTTTCCTGCAGCTCTGGTTGGCCTTTTGGTATTCCTGTATGGCATCTTTACTCTGGAGCACTGCCAGGTCAGGTAAACACATCTCCTCTCTTTTCTGCTAAATATATGTGTCCCTAGAGCTGGTAGTTGTATTCAAAGTTATTTTTTTTAAACGTTGAGTTTCTAAAGATAAAGAAGCTTTACTGCTTCAAATTGTTGTTTGTTTTTGCTGCTCAAATCTTCTACAGAGTACAAGTACAGATTAGTGACTTATAGTGAATATTTATTTAGGGGAAAAGTCACTTTTCTTAATGCAAAACTAATTTAGTATTACAGATAAGGCAACAGAGTGTGAAATTGACTCTTGTAAGTAACTTAATGCTTTGGATGCATGTTAAATGAAATATAAGAAAGCAAACATATGCAGGAATGTCTGGTAAAAATTAATGCTTTATGTGTAAATACAAAAGAGCTTTAGAAGACCGAAACATTGTGCAGGGCTGTAGAACAGGAAATAATATTTTTTTCAGAAGAACATAACTTTATTAACAACTTACATAAAAAAAACAGTGCAGTGGTGTTCTTACTAGCATTTTTTCAGAAACTTCAAAGTTGCATCACTTTGGGCTTTTACTATGTTACCCAAATGCACCTTTACTTTAGCGGAACATTGTAGTACCAACTCTATCGGATTTTGATGAGCTAAATGTTGTTCTCCAGTAAGGAAATCTGCCAGGCCACTGACATCATCATGTGCCCCATCTGTGACCAGTACTGCCCCTACCTAAGACTGTCAGACAGCTGCATCTATGCCAAGGTACTGTCACCACAGCAAGGGGACAAAATGTTCCCTACAGCTGTTGTGCACTTTGTTACTGTACTCATGGAAAGTGTGTTATGAGACAACGAAGCGTATTGATCTTTTAGCTCAATTAAGGCCAGCTCTGCTGTCAGAATGTGTTTGACTCAGGAATTCAGTGGTCACTGATTGAAGCTAAACTGCATTTGTTGGTAATGACAAACATTAATATTAGCTGTGAACTTTAGATACATTAGATTAATTTCAGATCATTTTTTTAGCATCATGTTCATGTGCTTCTTCTCAGGTCACCCATCTTTTCGACAATGGGGCAACTGTTTTCTTTGCTGTATTCATGGCTGTTTGGGGTAAGTACAGTTAACATTTTACGTGTTTCAGTGTTTCACCTCCTACAAAAATACTTGCAATGTAGCCTGCATTAAAGAGGTCATATTATGCTAATTTCCAGGTTCATAATTAGATTTAGTAGTTGTACCAGAATGTGGTTTAATTAAAAAAAACTTGTCATACTGCACATAGCTTAAATGTTCAGTGTAAAATAATTCTGATGTATTGGCAGAAATGCAATATAAGATCCATTACTATGTTTTCACTGGTGTGTAAAGCCCTTATATAATAAACCGTTATGTTTTTATTACCTTAGAAATGAGCCATTCCTATCTACATAACCACAGGTCCCCCCTTTCATGGACGTCGCCACATTGCATCGTCATGCTTGTACAGTAGCTGAAAACGGACAAACAGTGCTACAGAACGTGCTTTGTCACTACGTTCTTGTTCTACTTCTGGTAGAATTCAGGCAGGGCAGACGCTCATCACAATGTTGAGCACGTACATTTGAAAAAGAAGAAGAAGAAGTAATAATATACAGCAGACCCCTGCTGTATATTATTATTCTATACTGCTGTAAGTTTTGCATCAGAGCAGTATTTTCAACCATTAAATGGTGGTTGAGAATATGAAACATAATATATAATAGAATATGAGACAGAATGAGACATTCTGCAGCGACTATTTCTCACATAAGGGGATGTGCTGCAGTGTTTGTGTTTCGGTGTTTGATCCACATCCATCAACTTATGGACACTTTTTCATTTCCGCATCTCTAGGCAGAGGACATTAAGGGGAATTACATTTTCTGATGACTCTTTCAGAGGTGTGTCAAGAAGGCAGCAGACTCTTAATGTTGTTCAAGTAAAAGCTCAGTTCAACTCCAAGTACTGCATTACAGTAAGCAAGCTTCTCGCGCTTTTATTTTGTAGGCAAAACCACCAAAGAGGAAGTGATTATGTGAGTAACTGTTGCTGCTTTAGAAAGGCTATGGCTAACATGTTCACAAAAGGTTGCCTATTTACACACATAGCAAATACATAGCAACAAAAACATTATTATTGTTCCCTCTTCTTTTAGCTCTGTTTTGGTCTTGCTAATTTTGTCTGCTGTTTGGTGCTAGACAGGTATCTTACTGTAAGTTTATTGGAGCTTTATAACTGAAAGCTGCTGCGTTCTGCTGCTGGAGGAGACACTGATGAGAGTGGTGAAATAAAAACAATGAGCTGAAACACAATCTAGAGCTGAGAGGATTTGCTAAGTTGGATGATAATTCTCTGTGGGTTCCTCACTATGATCAACACCTTTCACATTACACATTTGACCCGTTGTTCATAAAAGATTAGTGCGGCTTTAAATTACTTTTTATGGTATTGAAATTATTTTAAAGAAAATTAAAAAATACTACTGTATTACCATTAAAGTAAAAAGAGACACATTTTATTGCGTTGCATATAGATTGCACAATGTTAAAATAGATGCATTCACTATATTAATCATGAAGTTAACCTTGAATGTCCACATTTTCATTTACTTTTGGTAAATGCCAGGAGGATCAGGAGCCTGTCAGCGCTGAACAAGGTCCCAGGGTATGGAAGGTGCAAACAGAGAGTTTGTGACGGGTTCATATTCTTCAACTGCTACAGACACGGCAGGTGATGAAGCAGCAGCATCATGATCACATAGCTGATAGCTCGTCTGTTTATAAATGTCTAGGAGGAAGGGGTTGAGGAATACAAAAGAAAGGACAATAAACCAAAAGTCAGTCTGCTGAAGGAAAATATATTCAGCACAGAATTTGTCCTGTACAAACCACTTGACTAATATGCTGTTTGGCACAGTTAACAAGGGGACTGACAAGGCAATTTTCAAACCGTGGCAGGTGAGAAAGCTCTCACAACATTCTCAGTTCACACGGTTTCTCTGACTTTATTCTATGTCATTTTAACATATTTAAGGGTAGGCAATTTATTTTAGAAGTATTTTTTGTCATATTTTTTTGAAATCCTACATTTTACATCCCAACAGCAATTGAATGCTCGGTCTAAATAAATTTGGAGAGAGGCCTGAAGGGTTGGGTACTTTCAAAATCTAGCTGTCTCTTGCTAGTTTTCCAACATTACCTACCCCAGCTTTAATCTGAACAAATGGGTACAAAATATGCTACAAAATCAGTTCCGGAGATATGTTTTAGGTCATTTGTTGCAGTTACCTTTTACAGGAAAGTTTTAAGTATAGAAACAGATGTACTATCTTTCATTCCTACTCCAGCATAAGGATCTTTTCGTATCAGTCAGTTCACATTGATATTAAATATTGGCTGCGCCCTGCTTCTTAATTTGTGAATAGTTTCTCAAAGACAACTTACACCACTTTACATTACATTGTTTCCACTGTTTTGATAAAATGATGGACGTTCAGTCATCTGTGACCAACATTGTTGATTCCACAAAATTCAAGTATGAGCCTAAAACTAGAACAAAAGCTACTGCAGCAAACTAAATGCTCACCAATGAGTTTAACAGGCCCCGGGTGTTTGAGAGCCTTTCGTACTCTGTTGTCAAATCTCCAACATCTCAGCATGAAGAACAGAGATAAACACAGCTGGAGGGCAAAGGTCAATGCACCCAGCAGGATTATGGTGTTGTTAACTGTTGAGGGTAAAGAGGGGAGAAGAGATAAAAGATTTAATGTTGTTTTATAGCTTAGTGGAGAGGTATGACGTTTGTTTATTCCATATTTATGTATTTCTACATTTATTTATGTCAACTGTATTATATCACCAAAGCAAATTCCTCGTATGTGTAAAACACTACTTGGCAATAAAGCTCCTTGTGATTCTGATTCTGACTCTGAAACTGCTGGGACATTTGTACTTTAACTAAAGGTGTATGCAGTCATTGATCTATAAAGTACTTTGTGCTTTTTAAGTACAAGGAATTGAATCCCAGTGCCATCAGCCACCTTTAAACCTGTGTGGGAGCTTAACTGTAATTTGCTTGATTCATAGACAGAAAGGGCTCAGGCTGTCACACTACAGTATACATACTAATGAAAGCAGTGCAGGCCCTGTTGCATTAGTGGGTGTAAGTAATTCAGAGACTCAGACATATTCCGACAATGTCCTCATCACAGTGGAAACTCGATCAGTTTCACAGTTAGTGGGACTAATATTAAAATTAAGGCAAAGTAAAGAAAAAACCCACAAACAAATTGGATTATTTAAATGTGTTACTTGTAAAGGTTTCTAAAATCTTTATTAGATAAAAATAATACCAGTCTGACAGACTAGATCCCCTATAAGCTACAGAATCGTGAACCTTTACCAGTTTGACTTTTTCATTGGGAATGGTACAGTACCAGCTGATGATAGGTGTTGTGTTGACTCCCAGTGGATGACCTCTGGCTGAGAGATGCTCAGAGTCATGTTTTGGTTCTGGAGAAATCCCATCAGTCAGATCCCTCACTGCTCCAGGGGCGTTCCTGTGCTGAGAGACAGATGGCATTTGCTTGTGTTTACTTACTTCCTTGCAAAGATGAATGTTTTCTTCTGCAAACTAAAAGGATCATTCTGTTTTACATTTTGTTTCAATTTAGCTAATTTAGTTAATGTTCCAGGGCGTACAAACACCAAAAACCTTCAAAGTATAATTTGCTGATGTTTTTGTGCTGCCATATAAAGGCCAAAAGATGACTTTAAAGGGTATTTTAAACTGTTTAAATAAAAAAGAATCACATAAATTACTAGTACCTGACAAAACCCAAGAAATATAGATTAAAAACAAGCTGGAGCTGATTAACTGAAACACTGAAGTAAATGAACGATGAAAACAACAAACTATTCATGTTAAGAAACAAGACCACGTGAGAAGGGGGAAAAACAGCAGTGAGCAAATGAAAATTAATGTTTCATATTGTGTATACTGAATGATTATATAAAAGCAACCTGTCATGCTAGATCGGATAATATTTTCTTTCATTGCAGTTCTTATATAATGGATTATTATTTCTAGCTCTGCTTCACTTGTTTTGGTCTTCTTCTGTTGTCCGTCTGCTTGTCTGTGTGTAAAGGTTCTAAACAGACTACATTTGAAATACCAAGGATATTGTGTAAGGGCTGGGAAATTTATTTAACTCTAAATTTATAAATTAAGCATTTGATGTGTATAGCAAATAAAGACAAATATTCAGGTCACAATTACATTACAAGATTGTAACTTTAGTTATGTATGTCTCCCTCTTATCTTGTCTACAAACTTTAATAAGTAACAGACCTCAAGTCATCAAGTACAAGGGCATAATAAAGGAAATATTAAATGTTGTTCAAATAAAGTGCATTCTGCTGATTAAAATGTAAAACAAGATAAATGCATACATTACACATGTAGGGATAATCACACAAATTAATTATTTGACTAAAAACATGCCAAACTGATATTCAACTTACAAGGAACCAGTAAACCTGTGAAGAAAATTAAACTCTGTGAAGAGCAATGTGGAGCATTGAGCTGTTTTCACAGCTGCACAGATATGTCTGATGTCTGGAAAAAAAACTCCAGTTCAACGTTTTTATCCAAGTCTAATAGAAATCACAGTAACGTACTGACCTTGCAGACACTGCTTCTCTGTGTTGGAATTTGCTGTTTCTGCTGCTGTCCAAATGAATATACTTTTTGGTTCAACTGCAGCAGAGAATCAGCTTAAATCCCTTCATTAATGTTCCTCAGAAGTTTGCTCCCCTGCTGACTCCACATGGGAAGTGGTGCCTGTCTCACAGCTGAGCCTTCACATTCAAAACACTGTTCATTCAATAGGGCTGTGGACACAACAGAGAAAATAAGCTACAAGCACTTGTTTGAAATTCTGAAGGTTAAAAGCTTCTGATTCGAGTGAAGACTCTGCAGAAATATTGCTTCAGTTGTCAGTAGAAAGGCAGGTAAACATTTGCAATAAGTAAGCTATGCATAGGACTTTGTTCCACCCTCCGTGCCTGAACGTTGTCTCTGGTAGCGACCTCTCTGTAATAGCAAGTGAGTATTATACTGTACACCCAGGAGTCAAAAACGTTTCAGTGAGACTTTGCCCGGTGACGATTTCAACACAGTCCGATTATCTTGGCATGAAACCTTGTGTCACTAGTTATCATTAAGATATTCAGGATAGAGCAAATCACATGAGAACAGATCCAGAGGGATTCACTTAACTTTTGGTTCTGGTAAAGGTCGTATGGGAAAATTGGGGTGTAAAATGACTGATGTCAAACATGAATAATAATAATAATAACATATATATATACACACACATATATACAATTGCAGAGACAGAGCAATAAAAACTCGTTCAGGGTTGAATGCCTTTGTGAAGAGGTGGGTTTTTAGGAGTTTTTTGAAGGTGTCATGTGAGGGAGCATTTCGGATCTCTGTGGGGATGGAGTTCCAGAATGTGGGGGCTGCTACGCTGAAGGCTCTGTCCCCAAAAGTCCACAGTCTGGTGTGGGGGACAGAGAGCAGGCCCTTGTCGGTGGACCGCAGGCTCCGTGAGTGGGAGTATGGGTGGAGAAGGTCCATGAGCATTGATTCTGACTGGTTTTTGCTCTTTGGGGTTTGCCTACATTTAACATAAGGCACTTCAGTGATGCACTTCAGTGATGCCCACTGTTATCTATAGTGTACAGGATAGTAGTATAAGGCACAGTGTATTTAATATATATTGACCTTTTGTCCAGATGGCTACTTTTGTACCAGGATTATGCTGGTTTACCTTTACTGTTGTGCTTCATTATCACTGCTCCTATTAACCGCAATCCCAGCAACAGCAGGCAGATGTTGTTTTTAATGATTTTTTGCAACAGAAGCTGGTGACTGTGTGGTCCTTGTGCTTCTGGATTTAACAGCTGCCTTTGACACTGTGGACCATGAAATTCTGGTCTCTCGTTTAGATCGATGGTTGTGCATTACAGGCATAGCCCTAAAATGGTTTCGATCCTACTTGAAAGGTCGGATATTCAGTGTCAACTGTGGTGACTGTGTGTCTACCACGGCCCATCTCTCCTGTGGCATCCCGCAAGGCTCAATTCTAGGCCCTCTTCTCTTTTCCCTTTATCTCCTCCTGCTTGGCTCAATACTCAGGAAACAGGGCATCTCTTTCCATTGTTATGCAGATGACAGCCAGAGCTATGTACCTTTGAGCAAGAATGACACTCTCAGACCATTGTTTGCATGTCTAGAGGACATAAAGGCTTGAATGGCTCTCAACTTCTGAAGTTTTAATGAAAACAAGACAGAGGTGATGGTTTTCAATGGCACCCGGGGGACACACTCCCCTCCTCACCTCGATCCAGGCCTCCTAGCTCAGTATGTCACGCCAACCATCACTGACATAGGAGTCCAAATGGATGCTGATATGAAACTGGATAAACACGTTGGGTTAGTGGTTAAATGTAGTTTCTTTCAATTAAGACAGCTGGCTAAGTTGAAACCAATTCTTTCTAAGCAGAATTTTGAGACGGTTATACACGCCGTTGTGACTACTAGATTACTGCAATGCACTTTTTGTTGGGATGAATGGATCATCACTCGCCCGTCTCCAGATGGTGCAAAACGCTGCAGTTTGTCTTCTAACGGGAACACGTAAATATGAACACATATCCCCAGTTCTATGTTCACTCCATTGGCTACCCATTCAATTTAATATCGAATTTAAACTTCTTTTACTGACTTTTAAATCCCTGAATGGCCTTGCCCCCATGCTCTTTCGTCCTTATACACCTACCCGTTCGCTCAGGTCAGTTCTCCTGAGAGTGCCACAAACTTGTTGCAAACTTAAAGGGGACCATGCTTTTGTGGTGGCAGTTCCGAAACTGTGGAATGCCCTTCCTCTTACCATCAGACGCGCTTCCTTACCATCTTATTTTAAAACTTGTCTTAAAACCCATCTCTTCTGGCTTTTGACCCGGAGGATGACATTTGGAGGAACTCATTTGTTAGTGTTTTTAACTCTAAACATTAGATGTTTAGATGTATGTGATAACCTGTAAATTGGTGTTTGCTTTTAATCTTTGTACAGCACTGCACTACAGTGCAACTTCATGATTGCTGTTAAAGTGCTCTATAAAAAAATTTTGATTGATTGAGCTGTTTTCAACAAACAAGCTCTAATAAACCCACTGCACACTGCCTCTCCTTCCTAAAATGACAGACAAAGTTACACCAAAGGGAATAGTTTGGCTGCTTAAAAACCAGATAATTCCCTCAGTGGTTGGTGGAGATATAGTTATAAACCCCAAAATTAACATATGCAAGGATAAATATAATGTGGCTCCCTTTAATACTCTGAAAGTCTTACTAGACATTTAAAAGGACAGTGTCAGATCTTACGAGGAGCCTGTGATCAATACTGTTGTTGGGTGTGTGTTATAACCTGGCTCAAACGGCCACAACAAAAGGGAAACACACCATGGTAAACGGTTAACATGTTTATTGAACAAAAATAAGCCAAATTAATAGTTATATTTTATTAACATAATTAAAGTATGAGGTATGTAGTCTGTCATTTCAGTAGTGTCTGTGCAGGATGATGGTTGCATGAATGTATGTGTGAAGGTGTTGTAATATGCAAAAACAAGATAAATAAAGAGTGCGAGTGAGAGAGAGCGCGCGAGAGACCACACCCACTCATGACCACCCTGGGCATCACATCCCCCCAACAAGGGGTAACCCAAACCCACTATAACCTACTGGACAACAAACAAAACAATACATCCCTCTGGCTGCACACTTGGTGGCCAGTGGCAACAACAAACTACAACATCATACTGTCAACATCTAATCTTGCTTCAAAGGAACAAAGTCTGAAATTACAGAATCATTCCATGAGTAGCACCCACCTTCAGAGAGACAGAATTGAACACTTCACCCAAGTCACAACCTTTGTGTGTTTTAAGCAAATTAACATGACACAACTGAGTAGGTGTCCTCTGATTAGGAATAGAAACTAAATAGTTTTGATCTGAAACTTCTCAATAGTGTATGGGCCAGCACACCTTCCCTGAAATAGTGAAACCTGAAGTGGTACTAAAGCAAACACCTGGCCCCCTGGGCTAAACCCACAGCACACTGCTCTAGGACCATATAGTCCGTTCACCTTAGTTTGAGCACCAGCCAAATTTTTCCTTGACATTCACACAGCTACATAAAGGCGGCGGCGAAAACCATTCACGTAGTCCACTAAGTTTTTAGGTGGCTCCTTCTCAACAAACCCATCCCAAAGGGCAGATAAGGGACCCCACACTGAATGCCCAAACTCCAAATCGTCAGGGTTGAAACCCGTATACTCCTGGACCTCCTCTCTAGCTGCCAGCAAGAACCAGGGCAGTCCCTCCTCCCAGTCCTTCCCATCTCCATGCCATAGGCACGCAGCATAGACTTCAATGTTTGATGGAATCGTTCAACCGTCCCCTGGTTTTGTGCATGGTACGCTGCTTTACGGTTATACTTAACACCCAACTCCTGCTGGATCTGTTTGAACATATGGGAAGTCAGGTTAGAACAGTGGCCAGTCAGAATTACATGTGGGGTCCCAAAAGTAGAGAAACTATTAACTGAGTTAAAGCCTTGACTACTTGCTTCACTGAAATAGAACATAGTGGAATTGTAACAGGATAACCTTTAGCATGACACATTATAGTTAACATGAAGGCACAACCGGACTTGGACGGAGCCAAAGGCCCCACACAATCTTTGATTACCTGATGAAACGGTTGGCTAATGGCTGGGACTGGACTCAGTAGGCATGATCACCTGATTGAGTTTGCCATTAAGTTGACATATGTGGCACGATTCAACATACCTCGCAACATCACATTTCAGGCGAGGCCAAAAGAAATCACGTAAGACTCAATGGTACGTTTTCCTTATTCCCAGATATCCACAACTAGAGTTGAGCCGGATACTCGGCTGAAACGAGTATCTGGTATGGATAAAGCACTTTTGCCGAGTACGAGTTATATGAGTAATACGAGTCAATATCTGTGCTCAGATTGAATAAAAATCCTCATTGGGTAGCTGACTGTGTCTGCGTTCTGTGATAGTAGTCACAGCGCCCCTCCCCTACACACATACAGATTTATTGTGTTGCTGTGTCCCGCTCTGCTCACGAATGAGGATTAAACTTTAACACTTCAGAAATACGACATTAGCATGACATATGCAGGGAGACAGAAAGTCGCTGACAGTGTGAATGTCTAAATGAACAGGCGTAGCCTATAATAATGCGTTGATAGAAAGTGTTCTCATGAGCTGTATGAAAATATCGGCCTTATTCTTTCAGCTCGGCTGTGTGTCGGCGTTTCCAGATTAAAAGACTCGGGCCGGGGGTTGTAGCCAATTCTGTGGTCTGGTCGCTGCCACACAGACCACTGGTCTCTGCCACACAGACCACTGGTCTCTGCCACACAGACCACTGGTCGCTACCACTAGGGGCGCTAAAGATACTGGTCTCTGCCACACAGACCACTGGTCGCTACCACTAGGGGCGCTAAAGATACTGGTGCGCTACGCTGCGCACTGCATGACTGGCAGGATGGCTGCACTTCTCCACCGTCAGCCACTATCGTGCTCACAGTTTTTAACAAACAGGTTAAGGCCGCAACCAGCAAACATGAAACTAGAATTAGACTCTGTATTGACTGCTGCTTATTTGTTTAGTATTATTGGCTTTTTGATGCATCCTCCAATTAGTAGCACTACATATGATAATATGCTTGCTACTGTGTGCCGGCGGCCATCAGTGTGTAAAATAATAACACTTAAATATTATACCTACCATAAAGGGCGAAATTGCGTCTCTCCTTGAGCAATAGTCTTTGGTGGCATTTTTCACGCTATTGAAATCAAACTTTGATGCAATATCACAGACATCTGGGGCAAGTAGTGGACTGCTGCGAGTATGTTTGTGCATGTGGGTATGAGATGAGGCTCCACACTGCTGCCACACTGGTCGGTGCGGTCGCTGCCACACTGACCACTGGTCGCAGTTGGTTATATCTACTGTAATACATCTATCATAATTCTTTGTTTAAATATTATGGATTATACCTATTCTGATTGTTGCACTATATATTTCAGTTTGTGGTTATACCTACAGTAATAGCCTACATCTATCTATCTTTAGTCCTTGACTATAACAAGGCTGTGTTATCACCTGTGAATGAAAGTGTGTACATCTTTCTATATCAGAATACTTAGTAAAATATACTCTATTATGTCTTATTGATGCACTGTAGGCATACAGTATATTGCAGTTTGTGTGGTTGTAGCCAGTCTACAGTAGGCTAATACATCTATCTAGATCACAATACTTTGATAAATATAGCCTACAATATTATCGACACCGACCAGTGTGGCAGCGACCACAACAACCAGTGTGGCAGCAGTGGTCGGTGTGGCAGCGAGGAGTGGTATGTGTGGCAGCAACCCAAGACTGTGGAGCCTCGTCTCATGCCCTCTATCGCCAAATTAAAAGATTAAGTTTTCTTCATACTTTGGTGTTTTTGAATTGAATAATGGCAACCATGCGAATAAAATACTATTTATTCATTTCCAGGCCATTTTATCAACTTAGTTAGCCATTTAACTTTGGAAAGTATTGTTTAAGGTTTCAAAACTTTACCTCAATTTTTTTATGTTGCATAGGGTATCTTTCCCTAAATAATGACATTTGTTCCTCCAAATGAAATTAAATAAGATCTTATCTAATTCTTTGCATATTTCAGTAGGCATTTCCAGTGATAAGGATACATAGATCTGGATATTCCCTCAGTATTAGAACTCTGTTATTCAGTGAAATATCCCTCATCCACCACATGTTGAACCTTTTTCATTATTTGTTTAATCATAGGGCTGAAGTTTAGGTTATTGCACAGTTTTTCATTCTTATCACACCCAGATATGTAACTGGGTTCTTCACAGGGATACCATTAACTTCTGAGGTAGCCTAATAAACAGATTTGTTCAAGTTCATTCTTAAGCCTGATACAGTAGAAAATTTCTCAACACATCTAATTGCTTTGATCCATTCCTCTCTATTAGACAAAAAAAAATAAAAAAAAATTGTATCATCTGCCAGTTATTGATCATTTTAATGATCTAAGGTCACTTTAGGTCTACTTTGGAACCATAGACTGTATAAAAACTTGAAACTGACATTTTAATACAGCCACAGTTTGTGTGACAAGGAACAGAAAGGAGCCTTCCCTTAGATACTGTGGTAGCGACCAGTGGTCGGTGTGGCAGAGACCAGTATCTTTAGCGCACCTAGGAGTAGCAAACAGTGGTTTGTGTGGCAGCGACCAGACCACATAATTGGCTACAACCCTGCTGCAAACTGCTCATAATATTCAGCCACATAAGAAAAATAAAACCCTGCTGCGTCAGGGTGTGTGAAACGGACTGGGAGCAATTAAAAAATATTAAACACATTTAAAGGCAGTAAGTAGGCTGATCCTGCTGTACTGTAAAAATCTGTAGGCAACATTAGCCTAAGGCTTTTAATCTTAATCAAAATTTAGTCTCTGTAGGATCGCCATAGTCAAGAGTTTCTCCACATCACCACTGCAAACATAAAGCAGCCTATTGGCTAAAACAATCTGTAGGATTTCCTACAGATGGTGATGTCATTTTCCAAGAGAGCTGATTGGTCAGTAGGCGGCGTTTTCACAGAGTTAATCCCTTTTCTGGAACATAACCTACTCCGGAGTAGGTTAGCCTTCAGCGTAAGTTACCATGGAGACCTACCCCGCTAAGAAGTGAACCACTCATGGTAATGAAAACCCAGGGTTAACCCCGAAGTTACCTGGATAAGCTCAAATCCTGCTTCGTGGTACAGGCCTCTGGTGTGGAAATAAACTAAAAAAAGAACCAAAACAAAAATCACACTCATAAAAAAAAACACACAACTAAAAGTTAAAAACAGAAAGTTCTGTTGAGTATGAAAACTCTTGTTCATTACATTTTACTTCATAATTGCAACCGCATGTGTTGTATTCATTGTTGCAAAACTTGTTCTGTATATAGTTCGTTTGTTATCGTGAAAACCATTGATCTGAAGCTCAATGCTGATGCTGTCATGTAAATAGTTTTCTAATAAGCAATAAATATAATTTCTGATCAACCCATATCAATTGCATGTTTAAAATGACATACCGGTTAAAGCCCCGCCCATTTCAAGACAACCCGACCGACTTCCGGGTTAAATCCCGCCCAGTCCAAGTACAGATAATTCATATGGTTAACAATGATACAGATAATGCTGTACTCGCTCATCCCTATCCACAACTCTCATGTGCATTTTTCACAAAACCCACTTGGCACCACTACCTGAAAAATTGTCTCAGTCATCAAAAGAGGGCGTCCACTTACGCACATGCAAGTCGTCCTCAACAAAATAACCCTGGGCTACATCAGCAGACAAAACCTCATCCCAAAGAACAGAAAGATGAATTGGCCCTCTGGCTATTCACCCAATCCTCCCTTGAAACAGAAGGAAGTTCAGGTAATAAACCAGTAAACCACTTTCATCTCGCACCCCACATTCTACTGGATGAGAAACAACTAAAGGTGATGGCACGCTTGCCCACAACACACCGCCAGCTAGGTTGTTGCCCAAAATCATATGTACATCATCAATTGGCAACGCGGGACACACCTTGACAGCCACAACTTCTTGCACCAGATTACAGTTCAGCACTATTTTATGACGCGGCAACAGAATCAAACCCATTTCCATCCCAGTCATCAGGACAAGGTCCCCCATCTCCGTGGAAAAAGGCAGCACCGACTCAACAATAAAGGAATATTTAGCTGCTGTATCACGCAACATCTTAATTGGACTCCCGACTAATGACACCATAGCATCAGTGATGAAAGGTTTAAACCCGGAACCGATAGTTAACACAAGCTCCTTGAATGGTGCAACACCTCGGCATACACTCAGGTCGCCAACTGACAGTGTACTCACGGCAACAGTAGAACACCACATTACTGGAGCATGAAAGGACAAATTATGTTTCTCTGTTGATTTTAACAAGGGGCACTGGTCCTTCCAGTGACCTTCCCCGTGGCAGCAGTTACACAACCCAGCTCGCCCAGCCCCTGCAGGGGCGAGCTGCAGATTTTACAATACTTACACCGCTGTAAAAATTAACAGGGTAGTTGGCACCTTTCCACCCCACTCCAGAACACGCATTCCCAATATTCCCTTTATGCGTCAGCACAGAGTCAGCCAATTCAGCTGCTTTAACTGCTGTGGAGAGCGAGATATAGGGCAATCCGTTGTGGGAGAGTATTTTTAAACTGCTCTAATATAATCAGTTCACAAAGATCAACATTAACAACTTTCTCTGCTGCGCACCAACGCTGAAAATGAGAGGTTAAATCGCGTACAAATTCCACGTTTGTCTGTTCCGCACCCTTGACCCAGTTTCGGAACTTTAGACGATATGCCTTGGGCACCAACTCATATGACTTCAATATGACAGATTTTACCCTTTCTTGTCCAAATTAACCTCACAACAAATGGCTGAATAAGCCTCCTGCGCCCTCCCAGTGAGGACACACTGAAGCACAAGCACCTTGCCTCCGCCACGCGTTCAAATAAAAAAAATTTTCAGGGTCATGCTTTAAATTTCAGTACCGGACGCAAATCCGAAATAACACTACCCGACCTAGGGCTAACAGGATCTAACTCCCGAGAAGAAAGCCTGCCTTCCCTAATCAGTTGTAATTTGGACTGTTCTGAATTTTTTCTAATTCAAGGAGCTTCTCAACCTCAAGCTGCCTTTCCCTCTCTATCCTGCTGACGAAGTTTTTCCATTTCCAATTGTATCACAAAAATCTCCTTTTGCTGTTCGAATGACAAACCTGGCATTTCAACCATCTCTGGTGGTAACACCAGCACAGACATAGGCTCCTCTGCAGCCAGACCCCCTGCTCAAACAAAGATTACAGTATTACCTTTTTAATGTCACCCTTACAACAACGCCGTAATGATCTGCCATCTTCACCAATTGCTCCTTCTTACAACCATTGATGAACGCCACCGTAGGCGCACCAAAAAATGAAGTCAAAGAAGCCATAAATGCAACTTACCAATCAGACAGTAATGTTAACTACAGACACAACACCACCAACAGGAACACATCCACCTGACTGCCTAAAAAACTACCTACTACTCACCCCTAGTCTTCATGCTGCTTGTGGTGGATATTTACGCACGCAAAACCAGTGGATTTGCGGTGTGACCTTCATGCAGGCATGGACAGCTTGTCCGAAAACAGCTGACACTAACCACGTCACCACAACTGTATGAAAACAACAAACTGACGCAACCCAAAGGGGAAACGCCACTTATACCTAACGGGGAATGCCTGTACAGAGCATACCAAAAACACAGTTACACTTACCCTCTGATCAGCACACAAAAACCTTATCCCAATCAGGCACTAAGGCTCCCTGAAAACTCAATACACATGATGCATCTCCCAAGACAAAGCACAAAACCAGCACACAGCTGGACCAAATGACTAATCAGCAGTGCAGTGACACCACACAACCTGATGCACCAACAAGTTTTACTGCACTAAGCTTTAGATGAGCCCCTATTTGTTATGACCTGGCTCAAAAGGCCACAACAGAAGGGAGACACCATGGTAAACGGTTAACATATGTTTAACAATAAAAAGCCAAATTAATAGTTATTTCAAATTAACATAATTAAAGTATGAAGTATGTAGTCTGTGGTTTTAGTAGTGTCTGTGCAGGATGATGGTTGCATGAATGTATGTGTGAAGGTGTTGTATATGCAAAAACAAGATAAATACCACAAAGCAATAGTCCTACCAAAGAAAACCAAACTAAAGGGGAAACCAGTGAGCCAGCCCGCAGGGAGGTCTGACCTGGCCTCGACAGCAGCCTCCTGCAAAATGAGACAACAGGTTACAAATAGCCTACACTCAAAGACACTGGGCCCAGGTGCTTTCAGTTATCACAATCATCTCTTGAGCCACGAGAGAGAGAGAGAGAGAGAGAGAGAGAGAGAGAGAGAGAGAGAGAGAGAGACCACACCCACACCCACTCATGACCCCACAGGGCATCACAGTGTGACAGAAATCACATGCAAACACCTGAAGCTGTTTTATTCATGTCTTCCAGCAACAGTCTTCCTGGAGTTCTGGAAAAGACGCAGAGCTGTCCTCGCATACGATTGGGACCTCATTGACTGGGAGGAAGAGGAGGTGAAGTACTTACTTCCTGTGGTCATTTCAGTTTTGGTATTTCTGTATCTGCAGCTAAATATAATAAATATAATAGAAGAATTTGCTGCCATACTGTATTCTATTTAGGGTCCTTTCATTGTAGTTTAACTTTCTAACTTGTTGCTCTTCGGCTTCGCCCAAAGAGATGTCACCTCAAACAATGCCAGTGTTTCCGCCTTCACAGCATTTTTACAGGGACAACTCAACTTGCAAACCCTACACAGCTGTCATACTGCAATTTGGTTTTGTGAGAAATCTTGGTGGATTTATCATACAGACAGTTGTCTGTCAATCATACTCTAAGTGAGACACAGACTTCTGTTTGTGGGTGTGAAACTGACTCAGTTGCAACTGTTACTTAGATAAATTGTGGTCCTTAAGATGCAATGCTAATCTTCAATGAGACAATAACTCCAGTAAAGTTCGAGTTAACTCAAGTGTAGTGATAATTTCAAGCAAAAAAAACCCCACATACACATGTTTCCGAGCTGGTCCCAGGAGCAGACACTTCAAACTCTGTATTACACTGATTGATATATGATAGACCCACCTCCACACATATTCAATAGTAAAACAACAGTGTATTCTATCCTTCAACACTTCTAAAGTAATAAGACTGAAATGTGACACTGATCAATAAGACGTCATTTGATTAGCATAAAACAACCACACAGTTGGTTAACATCAACACATCCATTCCAAGTTTGTGTGCTGTTTGTGTGCTTCCATGATGACCTTCACTGCCTTCAGAGTCGCAATCCACTTGCAAAGGCCCATTGTATTCATGTGTCTAGTCTTGTATTTTACTAGGCCTGAGTGCAGGTGCTAGCAACAATTTGTTATAATCCATAAAGGCCCCATTGTCCCTCAGACCAATAAACATCTGAAACATTATCTTCAACATTACCCTAGTATTTAGTAGTTATCAAGCTAGGCATATGGAATATTCAAACATCATGGCTAAATGCTAAATAAAATTTCTTCAACAGCATGCATATACAATACATTTCGGGCACATCACTGCCACATAAACTGAAAAGAAATGTTATTTCACTGTAGAAATTAATGATTAGACACTTTTCTTTTTATTCTTTTTCAGAAGTCTGTTTATCACAGTGGCATTTTCCAATGACTGATGGTTTATTTCACTTTATTACTTTTCATAATGTGACTTTTTATTTCATGTCTTCGTTTCATGACATCTTAGTTGTCACCAATCACTGCCCATTCATCCAACACAACCTTTTTTTAAAATTTTAATTTTATGTGAATTTAGCTTGTATTAGCTAGGCTAACAATGAATGACACCAAAGTAATTCAGAATCAACCAACGAGAACCTGATGCAAAGAAGTACATAACCAATAGCCTGAGCCTCACACACAAAATCATAATTTTAAATAGTCAGTACAGGTCAGGTGGGACCAAAGCTTAACATAGTACCACAGTATCTAAGGTAGAGCTCCTTTGAAGACACAAAAAATGGTAGTGGTATAACTACAATTAGAAAAATAATATTACATCCAGCACTACACACACTAAAAAATGAGAAAGCTGTGACCCGTCATTTCAGAGTGTTTAGGTTAATAAGCTTAAAACAATGGTATGATTTGTTAAAACTGCCAGTTATCACCTAGCAACTGCCTACAATAGCTGCTAACTGGATTAGACCCTGGAACTATTAGACCCTTCGCAAGTGGATCATTTCCTCCACACTGTCTGTACAGAAATACTGTATAGCCTAGTAAGAATTCTTTTTGAAGCAATTCACATTTACTGCTAGATTTTATTTGCTCACATGTCTTGTCCTTTTTCTTTCAGGATGAAATACGCCCCCAGTTTGAGGCCAAATACTCTAAGAAGGAGAGGATGAACCCCATATCTGGAAAACCAGAACCTTACCAGGCCTTCACTGACAAATACAGTCGCCTCATCGTCTCAGCATCCGGGATCTTCTTCATGGTGAGTTTCTGGAGTAAATAAAGGTCAAGTTGCAGGTGTGCCACTCTCACCTTCTTCTCACATCATTTGTATGTGCAGTGAGGTACTATTTCCTATTTTCATTCTTAATGTAAATCACTTGATAACATATCTACTGTGTTAAGTGCAATGTGACGTTGATATTTATTATCATTGCTAGTAATGGTATTTTTGCATGTCACTATGATGCCACAGATACTGGTCGTGATTGCTGCTGTGTTTGGCATCGTCATTTACCGTGTGATCACCGTCAGCACCTTCGCCGCCTTCGGCTGGGCTCTCATCAGGAACAACTCTCAGGTGGCAACCACAGGAACGGCAGTCTGCATCAACTTCTGTGTCATCATGCTCCTCAACGTGGTGAGTTTCTGCTGTCCATCAACAGCAGTAGTGCAAAGATGGAGTGTAGCATGAGAAGTTCCAGATGTACATGTAAAGACTCACTAATGGTCTCAACACTGTATCTTTTTTATAGCTCTATGAAAAAGTTGCTCTTCTTCTTACTAATTTGGGTAAGTTGACAGTACCAGCAAATCAAATATTTCATTTCTCTCATTTTATCAGTTTAGCTCACTGTTCCTCCTTTCTCTCCGTGCCACCACAGAACAGCCAAGAACAGAGTCAGAGTGGGAGAACAGCTTTACCCTCAAGATGTTCCTTTTTCAGTTTGTCAATCTCAACAGTTCAACTTTCTACATTGCCTTCTTTTTGGGAAGGTGAGAAAGTCATGCAGAGCTCACAGATTGAATATGTACATCATGTGTCACTGCAGAAGTGACATTCAGTTCAGTGGAGCTTTGTTGGTTTGGGAAACAAACATTTAAATTGCAAAAGCAAGTATGAAATAAAAACATAATTACAAAAGTGAGTACACCCCTCACATTTTTGTAAATATTTGATTATATTTTTTCATGTGACAACACTGAACAAATGACACTTTCCTACAATGTAAAGTAGTGAGTGTACAGCTTGGATAACAGTGTAAATTTGCTGTCCCCTCAAAATAACACATCACACAGCCATTAATGTCTAAACCGCTGGCAAGAAAAGTGAGTACCCCCCAAGTGAAAATGTCCAAATTGGGCCCAGTTAACCATTTTCCATCCCCGGTGTCATGTGACTCGTTAGTGTTATAAGGTCTCCGGTGTGAATCGGGAGCAGGTGTGTTAAATTTGGTGTTATCGCTCCCATACTGGTCTCTGGAAGCTCAACACAGCACCTCATGGCAAAGAATTCTCTGAGGATCTGAAAAACGAATGGTTGCTCTACATAAAGATGGCCGAGGCTATAAGAAACTGAGCTGCAACCCGGTGGCCAAGACCATACAGCGGTTAAACAGGACAGGTTCCACTCAGAACAGGCCTCGCCATGGACGACCAAAGAAGTTGAGTGTACGTGCTCAGCATCATATCCCGAGGTTGTCTTTGGGAAATAGTTGTATGAGTGCTGCCAGCATTGCTTCAAAAGGAGTGGGGGGGGGTCCAGTGGCAACCTTTGAAGCTCTGGTGAACATGGTTGACATTTTTACATCCAGTAAAGTTAGGTCGAACTACTTGCAACAAATGTATCATAGCAACCAAAGCAGGCGGAAAAAACGCTGTGCCTCAAAAACGTCCGCTAGCGCTCCCTACTGGGAGTAGCTGGCGTTTTCAGCTGGCAGAAAAATGCTTTGGTGGACACGGGGGGATGTAAACTAAATGTTGTTAAACTTAATGTTCCTGATTTCATTGAATGTTTTACATTATGAGGAAGTGCATCTCTGTCTCAGCCTCACCTGTCCAACAGTGACCACATATCAGTTACTGTACTTAGAAAGTAGAGACAGATCCTTACCATCTCTGACAGTATAGAGATATTCTGCCAGTTCATAATCTCTTTATAGGACCAGATACCATTCTAATCTACTCTGGCTTTTAGTTTCTTCTTTCCAATCTCCCAAATAGGTTTCTTTGTGTTTATATTTGGTTTAGAATATGTTTTAGAATATGTTATCTCGTTTGTTATTAATCGAAGTGTTAAGAGTATATACATGGTCAGTGGTGCTGTTTTTTGGGAGGAAGCCAATTTGATTTTTATTCAAGATGGAGTGTTCGTAAATCTAGTATTCTTTTATGTAGAATACAACAGAATAATTTACCCAGACTACTGCTGACACAGATGCCACGGTAGATACTAGGGTCTGATTTGTCCCCACTCTTATGAATGGGGGAAATGAGTTCTTTCCAATAGATGTCAGGAAAATATCCAGACTGTAATACAATATTGAACAACTTCAACAGTCCACCTTGCATCTCTGTGGAGCTGCTCTTGAGCATTACATTTTTTATTTTCTTTCTTTGGCCAGAGAGATTTTCTCTGTGTGGTCAATTCTTCCCAAGTAATTGAGAAACTGGGGGCTTTGTTGTCTTTATTGTTTCTTTAATTGTTTGGAGTGTTTCTTTTGTAGTGCATTAATCTGAATTAATTAGATGTATTGGTATGTTTTGTACAGATTTTCAGAATGTGCTTTCCAGATGTCACCAATGCTTGCAGTGCTTGTAGTTGCTTTGTGTCCACATATCCCAGAATAATTTTGATTAATGGCGTTCTCAATATCGTCTAGTTTCATGTGGGTATTTTAGTTTTTTGTTCCTAATTGAACGTTTATATTTGTTTAAAATTCCATTGTACCTAAGGCTGGTTTGTGTGGTTGGCGATGTTTTTCACTTGCTCTTTTTCTCAGGTCTTTTATGATTGTTTGATTTCTTGGTCAAACCATTTGGTCTTTTAACAGGATCCCATTTTTATTTTATAAAGTCGGCTTTATTAGCTTCCTTATGAAATATTAAATTGAGATTATCACTGGCCTTTTTTTACACCATCTCTGGCAGGGACATTTTGATTTTGGTCATATTCGGATCTGTCATTCGTTAGAACAGGTGAGTTCAAGGCCATGATGAATTTGTCTCCACTGTCTGGGGCCCCTCTGTAAGTAGGATTTCATTTATATAGCTTACTGAATTCCTTTTTTGTGTCACTCATTTGACCTGAGAGTTTAAAATACACATTTATTTGGTTGTGGGCTGAAAGAGGGGATTACTGTCTGACAATGAAGGCACTGATAGTGGAGGGTTCCATGTCAGTGATTGCATAGTCTTCTACACTAAACCCAAGAGCTGAGGAGTATAGTCCCTTTTGAACCTACTATGTACAGGCCTAAGGTCTGACAGAGATGCACTACCTCCCAGCCAACCTCAAGGTTGCTCCAATGGGAGATGGGTGGTGTGGTAAACCAGGGAGACTGACCAAACACATGGCTGTTGCCCTGTGGGTCAGTGACTTCAGGTTCACTTCCTGTTCATCCATTCAGATCTCCAGTTAGAAACACGTTTCCCTGGGCCTGGAAATAGGTGATTTCTGGGTGGAGAGTGTCAAAAATGTCTTCTACAAAATAAGGAAAATCTATGGGGGGTATAAATAGCACACAGATATAGATCTCTATCAGTTATGCCTATAGTAGGTCAATTATGGATGGTTAACAACAGTAATCCTAATACATTTACAACTTCGAGCAGAACTGATCTGGGCTATGTTTGGCATGGAAGCCAGATGTGTGGCAAGTTTTTCTACTCTTTAAATGAGTTTGGCGCTGTATCTCCATTTATCAACAGGTTTGGTTTGTCAGTATAATATGAGTAAAACATATTAAACACATATAATAGTAGAGCTTTATTTTAAAAATTATTGTTTTCTCTTGGTTGACAGATTTACAGGCCGGCCTGGTGCATATCTACGCCTCATCAATCGCTGGAAACTGGAAGAAGTGAGTCATTACTTTGCTTTCCCATGGGAGGATACCAGCAAAGCATTATGGATCTCAGTATTTCTTAATTAGACATCAAGCTATTACTGTATGCCCAACCACCAGGCATTTAACCAGCAGCAAGTGTTGGTGCCAGCAGTACTTATGGGAACATGCGGGGAAATAAGACACAGTGAAACGGTCCAAGGGGACAAAAGGCCTGAGCTGGCGCTTTTAGGTGCTGAGCTGCTCCCATTGTTTCCACGGCTGCTGAAATTGAAATGGAAAAATCTCTGTAATGTGTAGTGCAGGTTTTGAGT
Organism: Micropterus salmoides; assembly: GCF_014851395.1. Lineage (NCBI taxonomy): Eukaryota > Metazoa > Chordata > Actinopteri > Centrarchiformes > Centrarchidae > Micropterus > Micropterus salmoides. The sequence goes on from NW_024041484.1 coordinate 6,376,933, forward strand.
ATGTAGTGTGTTCACACCAGGTTTTGTTGATGCACAGTATTGTCCCGCAATGCAATGCACAAAGGAAATGCTGCTCACATCTGCAAAACATACTATACATGCCCCACACAATGTCATACTTTATATTAACAGTGAACATACTGAATATAATGTGTTATGGGTTTGGGACTCAGCTAGAGAATGTGAAATGTGGTCATTTGCCCAAAATACTGAATCTTAGTGATCCACTTCTCTGAAGACTGTTTTATACTTTATAAACACCAATAGGTCAAGCCCACTAGTTGTGTAAAGACTGAGCTTGATTGACAGCTCCCTCACTTACCCTGTTATCGTTCCCACTGGTACATGGGGTCGTGTGACATCATAGCTCAACCCAGCTTCGACGAGATTAGAGGTAACCACAGTAAAATAAACTGTAGGGACTCTCATACTTTGAAATGTTTATGTGCATGTCAATTTTTTTAAAATTAATTTTATAAATGACATAAGTGCAGTATAATTCCTGAATGCGTAGTAATCATGTTTAGTGTCTGTCCTCTGTTGTGTTTATGGTGTTTACATAGAACTCATCCCTGTCTTCTAATGTGGCCCAGTGCTGCTGTAGCTTTAGTCAATACATTACGTGTTCATTGCTAAAATAACTTTGGTCTGTGTGACATTCCACTAGACTGAGTAGACTGAAACATTTGTTGTTTTCCAGTGAGTGATTCTTACAGGACTGATGAGACTTTCTACAGCAATGCAGAGTGCCCCAATTTTGCTCACATTTGAAAAGGGCCATTGTAGGTGTGATTTGACTCTCTCTCTCACTCTCTCTGTTGCTGCAGTGTCACCCCAGTGGATGTCTCATTGACCTCTGTATGCAGATGGGGATCATCATGGTGCTAAAACAGACCTGGAACAATTTCATGGAGCTCGGCTACCCGTGGGTCCAATGGTTTCTTTCATAGCCTTCAAATGTCAGCCATACCAGCATATTTCTGAACCAAATAATTCTCTTTAAATGATCAGCAATTAGCTTATTAGGTGTTCCAGTAAATATGCTCAGTCAAATATAATAATAATAATAATCATCTTTATTTGTGGAGCACTTCTCAAAAACAAGTAACAAAGTGCTTTAACAAGTATAAATACAATAATACCCAAAAGACAATAATACAAAAACAATACAAGATAAAAGCAAGAAAACATTGAAAAGACTAAAATACACGTTTAAGATAAATATAAAATAAGTAAAATAGAATAAAATAAAAGGGATAAAATAAAGTCAGATAAGGTTGGGAAAGGCTCTCCTATAAAAGTATGTTTAAAGAAGGGACTTAAAAGAGTTCACTGACTGAGCCGACCTGATTTCCTCGGGCAGGCTGTTCCAGAGCCTCGGGGCCCTGACAGCAAACGCTCTCTCTGCTTTAGTTTTCAGTCGAGACACTGGAACAGAGAACAGACCTCTGTCCGAGGATCTCAAGGTACGTGCTGGTGTTATGGGACTAAAAGGTCAGAAATATAACAAGGCGAGAGGCCATGAAGAGCTTTAAAAGTGATCAATAGAATTTTAAAGTCAATTCTAAAACATACTGGGAGCTAGTGTAATGAAGCTAAAATAGGGGTGATGTGGTCATATTTCTTTGTTCTGGTTAAAAGCCTGGCAGCTGAGTTCTGGACAGTCTGGAGTCGATCAGTAGATTTTTGGGTTAAACAGGTGAAAAGGCTGTTGCAATAATCCAGGCGTGATAAGATGAAGGCGTGTAAAATCGTCTCGGTGTCCTTAAAAGTTAACATAGATCGAATTTTTGCTATATTTCTAAGTTGATAAAAACATGATTGAACAAGCTTTGTGGTGTGCTGCTCAAAATTTAAATTACTATCAAACCAGACACCAAGGTTCTTTGCAACAGGCTTAATGTGATTTACTAGGGAACCAGCAGATGGCAGTATTTGTTTTGCCATCTGCTGGGACCCGATGACTAGGATTTCTGTTTTGTCTGAGTTCAGCTGGAGGAAATTATTTGACATCCATTTTTTAACTTCACAAAGGCAGTTGTTAAGTGAACTCAGCATTCCAGGGTCTGTGGATCTGACGGGCAAGTATATTTGTGTGTCATCAGCGTAAATATGAAAAGAAATACCATGTTTATGGATAATATGTCCAAGGGGAAGCAGATACAAGGAAAACAAAATGGGTCCCAAGACCGACCCCTGAGGCACACCATATTTAACTGGACAGAACGAAGAGACATAGTTGTTTACAAACAAGCAAAACTTCCTATTTGACAGGTAGGATGAAAACCATTCTAAGGCAGTACCAGAGATCCCCACCCAGTGCCTCAGTCTGTCTAACATGATGTTGTGATCAATGGTGTCAAAAGCAGCGCTAAGGTCCAGGAGTACAAGGACTGAGCACATACCTTCATCAGCAGACATTAAAAGGTCATTGGTGACTTTAAGCAGGGCAGTCTCAGTGCTGTGGTACTTCCTGAAAACGGACTGGAACTTTTCAAATAATTTGTTATTTTCCAGTACAGTGAGCAGCTGTTTGGACACAATTCTTTCTAGAATCTTTGCAATAAAAGGCAGTTTTGAAATTGGGAGGGATCTAAACCAGGTTTCTTTAAAAGTGGGTTCACACAAGCAGTTTTAAAATAATCAGGGACACAACCAGTAGACAGGGAGCTGTTAAAAATAGAGATCAAATGGGGCCCAACAGAATCCATTACTTTCAGTAAAACCTTGTAGGTATTACATCAAGTGGGCTGGAGGACACTCTCATTTGCGATACTGTTTTTAAAAGCTCAGACAAATCGATGGGATAAAACTGGATAAAACTCTCTTGCTGCTGGTGAGGGACCTCTGAGTAAGAGGCCGTGGGGGTAATAGAGGCTCTGATTGACACCACCTTATTGGTAAAATAAGAAAAACAATTCCGACAGGTAGCTACAGACGCCAACGCAGAGTATAGATTACGTCAACTATTGCATTTCTTCTGCGTATAATAACAGTAGACTGGATCCCTGACTGCAGAGTTACTCACAGATGAAATTAGATCCACTTGTTTCTATACTAAAGCAATTGTTTCTCCTATAATCTGTTGTTGTTGTGCTAGGTTGGTCCAAAACTGGTGGACACGGCGGAGGCTGAGGAGAGAGCACGGACAGAAAGCCAAGGCCAGCTTCCCACAGTGGGAGAGAGATTACAACCTACAGCCAATGAATGCCTATGGACTTTTTGATGAATACTTAGAAATGAGTATGTTACAACTGCAAGTGCCACGCATAGGTTTTCTTATATGTTGAGCACAGATAGCTCCAGTAATAGTAAAAACCTTAAACCTTTTTCATTTGATGACCTCAGCAGCTGCAGTGCATGTTATGTAACAGTGACACTGATTTGCTGTGGATTGAATTTGGGCTGGGAGCTTTTCCAAATGTTCACATCTTTATTGTTGCCCTCCACTGTCATATCTAATATATCAGATATTTAAATGCGAAAAGGACGTGCAGTACAACAAATGTAACAATAGTTGTTCATTCACATTTGTGACTGAGTGGATAAAAACAAACCTAAAGCTGCACTAATTAATATTGTTTTTAACAATGGAAAATGTGAAAGGGGTCACTTGTAGAGAATTATATCTCAACTACTTGTTTTGGTTTTCCAGCTGACAGCTTTATTGTTTTTGTTCATTCTCAATGCTGTCATCAGAGTTGTTTTCATATGCAGCAGGCAGCTATTTTCAGCAAAAAGCCTTTGCCAAATCCACTGTTCACTACCGACCCAGCACCAAAAGGTTAATAGACAAAGCAACTAGCTTGTTGGGATAGTGGAGCATTTAGCAGCTAAAAAAGCTAAATATATCCTGCAGGAATTGGAGACCAAAACAGAGCTGAAAAGGGAGTGAATATTGGTGGACAGAAACATGACTAAATGTTGCTCCATATTTGCTGGATGTATAAATATGTAGCTGTTAGCTAAAATGTTAGCCAAAATCAACATCTGCAGGTACTATGGGACCTGACGGCTTGTGGCTTTTGTGTTTGTTTCAGTTTTGCAGTTTGGCTTCACCACCATTTTTGTGGCAGCTTTCCCCCTGGCCCCTCTGTTAGCGCTGCTCAACAACGTCATTGAGATTCGCTTAGACGCCTACAAGTTTGTCACACAGTGGCGGCGACCTCTGCCCTCACAAGCCAAAGACATAGGTAAATTAAATATGTTACATATACAGGCACAGGACTTGTTTCCCTTTAGGTGAAATTTCATGTCTAATTGTGTGAGTTTGTGGCAGGGATCTGGTATGGCATTCTGGAGGGCATCGGCATCTTGTCTGTCATCACCAACGCCTTTGTCATCGCTGTTACCTCAGATTTCATCCCTCGCCTTGTTTATGCCTACAAATATGGCCCTTGTGCTGGTCAGGGACGAGCAGGGGAGGGGTAAGTGCTGACTGAACAGTTAAATTGTTTCAGTTAAAATAATATTAGTTAGTAATAAGCTGGACACTTGATCTTGCAAGTTCCTTTGTTTCTTGGACTTGAATAACTTTGTGTAGTAGTGATTTCTCATTTGTTCCTCAGGTGTATGATGGGTTATGTCAACGCCAGTCTTTCAGTATTCCGAGTGTCTGACTTTGAGAAGAGATCACAGCCCAAAACATCTGGCACCGAGCTGTTTGGAGAATCTGTGAAGTATTGCAGGTGTGCCTGCGTGTCTGCACCCACATTATTGTATGAGATGGTTTTTCTGTGACCAAAAAAAGATTTAGGTTAGGTATCCATTGCACTAAAAAAGAAACACCTGTCAGAAGCTTATTCATTTTTAACAGGATTTGGCTGCAAGCATTTGTGCAACCCCAGGATGGATTGCATAACCTATTTTGTGTGTGTTCATTCATCACTTTATTAATGAGGCCTATTAGCCAACACACAGGATCTAACTGAGCTCCACATAAAATATAAATCACAAAATAAATAATTCAAACAGGAGTGTAGATATAACCCAGAAGGCAGCTTCAACAGGAATAAATAAACACATAAAGGTCATTTAAAGCATAAGTGTTCTCAATTTAAAAAAAAACTGTATTTTACACAGTAAGACAACCTAAAGCCAAATACATATTTTGCACACAAGTTATCTTGAATCTTAATATAACATTTAACAACTCCAAAAGATTTCTGTTAGTTGTTGAATCACTGACATGTCATTGGCTGTCATTTGTGCCACTTTGTGATGACCTTTGAACGCCTCTGTGGGACCCACCAGGTATCGTGACTACAGGGAGCCTCCAGACTCTGCTGAGCCCTACTCATACACTCTGCAGTTCTGGCACGTCCTGGCAGCCCGGCTGGCATTCATCATTGTATTTGAGGTCAGTGTTTTTTATTGTTGACAAATGACACCAGGCAGGAAGCTGGGTTTGGAATGGATTCCTTCAATTTGTTTTGTCGATGCTTTTTACTTTTCTGTCTCCACCCATGAGTGCTCCTCTACATCTTCTTTAACATTTTTCTCTAATATGTTCAGAGAAAATAAAGAAAACTAGTCATTTAAAATGAACTCATTTGGATCTCTTAGAAAATTGTTTAGAAATGCTTTAGATTCATCTTAGTCTTGAATTACCTGGACTGACTTCCTGATTTCAAGCATGACTAAACTTTTTTTTCCTGTGTTGACAGGTTTAACTTTAAATTCATGTTGTTAGATATTTCAGTGAATAGCAGCTGATAGCCACCGCAAGACAAATACATAGGTAGGAGCAGCTCAACAAAATTCCATCACAATTAACCATTTTGATGTAATCAGTTTGTGAGACTAATGAGTTTCACATGTCTTGTCTGTTTTTACTCCTCTGATTGCAACTACATGATTTCTGTACTTGTTCCATCTTTCATAAGCAGCCTCAGTCTAGTGCTGTGTACATACACTGCCACTAACAAGGACTTACACCACCACTTAAGGTGGTTCAAACTAATCTTGTTTAGCTTCGTCTACACCTTAAAACAATTAAAGCCTAGCGGTTTTGTGTCTTGCCCAGGGATACGTTGGTGGATGTATTGCAGTAGGGAGTTGAACCCGGGTCTCTCACATCAAAGGCATGCCTCGTATCCACTGCGCCATCACCATGCAGTAAAACAATGAATTAAATGGCTATGTGTAATGTTAAACCCACAGAAAAGCACTACTCTCTGCAGTTCCCTTGATCTCTACACAGTGTTTTAGTATCTTTCAGTTCATTGTTTCATGGTTGTCCAGCCTGCAAGTTCACCATTTTGGTTCACTGTCACCGCTCTCGTCCACTTTGTCTCCAGCTGCTGTGTCAGTGAAAAAGCTCTGCTAAACCCACTACCTGTGCACTACCTGCCTACAAGCATTAAACAAGGGACAGACAATGTTAGCGACTAGCTAATGGAGCATTTAGCAGCTAAAAGCCAGATATTTCCCTCAGGAGTCGGTGGAAAACATAGCTGAAAGGAGTGTGAACTTGGGCTGAAACACGACTCTGAATGAATGACAAAGTTGCTCCAGGTCTGCTACAGTAGATGTATAATTAAGCAACTGTTTGCTAACATCTTGGTCATATCAGCTTTATAAAATCATTTCATCAATAATTGCAGGTTAAGGTATTATTAACCTTGTATATTGTACCTCGTAACTGGACTGAGGCCTACACCAGGCTTTATTTATGACCTCCCAGGATAACAGACCCAGTGTCATCACTGTCCTGCATTGTACTTTAATTATATAACCAGTGTCATCCTGTACTTCTCCCTTACCAACATGATTATGTGCTGCTGTTATGGTATTTTAAAGCCTAACATTATTTTATTATTATTTCTGTAATATTCTGACAAATAATTTGCTCCATTATAAAGCTACTAACACCTTGCTGCAGCTGTCCTAGACTGTTCAAACGGGCCAGTTGACTACAAAAAAAACACATTTTCATATTCTGACACTCAATACAAATTGTGATATTTTGTGTGTGTATTTTTATTTTTAATGTGACATTACAGTTAGGGACACAGTACAATTAGGGACACAGTGTAACAACAAAAAGGCATTTCCCCTTTCATCGATCATTTCAAAAGATTTAATTGCACAATAGATGTCAAACTATGTTTAAACAAATCAAACTTCCTTTTAAAGCTAGTTGACAAACGAAGTTTCTATGAATCTCAAGGTTTGGTTTTATTGTAAAGGCATAGTTCTGGCATTGATGACTTACCCTGTTTTTGCAGCATATGGTCTTTGCCATCAAGACCCTGATCGCATACTTGATCCCCGACCTTCCCAAAGACCTGCGGGACAGAATGCGCAGGGAGAAATACCTGATCCAGGAGATGATGTATGAGGCAGAGTTGGAGAGACTGCAAAAGGAGAAAAACGAGAAGAACAAGAAAGACAGGGCCCATCACAAGGAATGGCCCTGAATGCACCAATTGGTACAGCAAGAGATTCAGAAACAGCTTGTACTTGTTTATTCAGCTCTGTTTATATCTTGTGTCGGGGTTTTGTTTTTTGGAATGAACGAGGACTGCCCAAACATAGCTCGCAACTATAACTAGGCATGGCAGGCACGTCAACCTTTTCGATTAGTAATGTTGAAGTGGTGTACATTAAGCTGCAGTGAGAGCAGTGGGAGCCATTTAAAGAGTTTGGACGATGATGCACTTCTTTCTGGCCAAAAAATTAAATCAAAAGTGTGAGGAATCGATTCAACTGTGTGTTTATCTGCTCTAATGTAAGCTGCAGTCATTAGCATGTCTAGCTAACTAGTTGAACACCATTATCTAACTACATTAGTACGGGTTGGGGGTTATAGGGGTCATAGCCCAGTTCACGACTAGTACATCTACTTTGTAGTATTTCCCCACTGTGTGAAAACCAGTCCTGGATGCTATCAGAGTTTAGGCTAACGTTAGCATTTCTGTCCTCCTCTTTATTGTATTTGGGGTAGTTACACTCCAGAAACCCCAGCCACTCTTACCAAAGGTAGGCTTGTTATATTTGCCAAACACCTCAATTAATCCTCACTCAAAGCCCTTTCTCTTGTAACATTAAAAATGAAAAAGTACTGTTTTAAAATATGAATGAGCAAACTATGAAACTAAACAGGTTATTTTAGATTGAAATAAAGGACTGTTCTCATTTGTTTTAAGTCTTATTAGGGCTGACTATTTTTACAGTAATACAAGAACAATGCAGTTTATTTGGTGCTGAATCCATCTACATGACTCACTGATTTCTTTTCTTGGGACATGCTCAGTATCATGAATGTCGCTATCTATGTAGCTATCAAGTGCAAATTTAAGATTCTAGCTGGGAACATCAAATAGTCAGTCGGAGACAGCGTTTTCAACCAATTCATGGTGATAACATTAGCTTAATTCGCTATACTCCACTCATCACAGTCCAGCCAACAAAATCTGCTTTTGTTAACCTCTGCCTGAAATCAATGAACAGTACTTTCAAAATATTACCACAAATTTGTGTAAAATCTGTGTTAAATCTGTCAGGGTTCTCATTGTAAACAGATGTAGCAGCTAGTAACTAAGCTAATGGTCAATTAAGACTGTATAAGTGTATAGATCTGGACCAGGTTATTTGGAATCAATTAAATAGTAGTTCTGCATTCTGTTTTAACTATTTTAACTGAGATAGTTGAAATGTGTTAAATAAAGGAATTTTAAATTGTATAACAAAGCACAGCTATGCTATAATTGTTAACAACGATTTAAAGCAGATGAGGTTACAGAGTTGTGCATATCAGGGTTGCTGCATCCCAGATCTTAGCTGTGTAGAAAGAGAAACTATTTTCAGCATAACACTGTATGTTTCCCACTGTTAACAGGCTTTACCATATAGATTCTCTTATTCCCAGGTTATGAGCTGGTGTTTGGTTTTCACTGCACAGTGGAGGAAGGAAAGGAGTGCTGGGTTTCCTGCATGATACTGGACTCTCATACCTTCCTCTTGCCATGTCAGACCAGCGCCTCATGGTGGACAATTGATGAACTGCACCCAGCAGAGCCGCAGTGACCACAGAGCCCATGTGTCGACAGACATAACGGATATGTCCTCTTGAGTATTTGCTAGAGGATTTTGCTACCTTTTTCTTCTGCAGATAGTTTCTACCACGTTGGACTCACAGCAGCGTATGTCTTCAGATCCTGAATGTAGATTTCAAGCAAGACTAAACTTTTACAGATTTCTTGTCTTAGTTGAGAGAGATTACTCTCCCAAACTTACTGAATGACAAACCCTGTTTACATTTCTTCTTGTTTGAGGAGTTCACATTTTCTTTGTTGTAAATAAGCATATTTAAATGAATGTCAGGCCATCTGCTCTGCTAAACTGTAGTGCAATAAAAACTAGAGAATGCAATTTCTGTAGATATTGTGGTGGGATTGCTGGCTGCTGAAAAGCTGAGGCTGAGCTGTATTGCTCCATGTGTAGCTGGGGGCTAAACTGCATTGCTTGAAAAGCTGGAAGCTGGACTGCATCGCTTTATGCACAGCTAGTATAAGGACTTAAATGAGCTTAAGTGTACAGAGAAGGAGCTGAGGTGTCATTCAAGTGTCTCAGTCGGAATAAGGGTGAACTACCAGCTGAGGTCTGAGCCCTACAAGCACTGAAATGAGCTGCCGTGTATTAGAAGTTCAGTTGCTTGTTTGTGTGTGTGTGTGTGTGTGTGTGTGTGTGTTTTTCTGTTTGTTGCTGCCTTAAAGCCTTCTGTGAGATACAGTATGTAGCAGCAGTTTCACACAAATGTCAAGTCAATTGTTTTTTATACATTTAAACATGTATGCATGCATGTCTACAGTCTCCTGTATATCTGGACATATATGTGTGAGTTTGTAAAATGAGTTCCTTGTTTGAAAGGACACGACTGGCTTGTGTGTGTGTGTGTGTTTCACGTCACTTAAGAATCCACCAACTGCTGTTAACGGCTGAGGCACTCCTAGGTCATATTGGTCACTTACTAGAGTCACATGAGAGGAAGTAATGGAAGTAGTAAAAATAGCAGTTGAAAAGTTTCAAATGTTTGTATGTAAGACCTGTTTTGGTCTTACTGGGTCGTAGAGATTAAGCTGACAGGCACAAAGTGGTATTCATGATTTTTACATCATGAGAGAGAGAGTGGACTCTGCTGACTGGTTTTCTGTAAAATATGTTGTCATGGTGTCAGAAAAGTGGGAAATACAGCAAATTTAAAAAAAAGTCCCTGTTTCTGTTTTGCTCCTGACATTTTTTATCTGAGTTAACATTGGAGTCAATGGGGCAGTCCGGTGGCACTCACTTTGAGGTTCATTGCTCATCAAAATGTAAAAGTCTGTTTGCCCAGATACACTTAACAAAAAACTGAACGCTTTTCTTTTTGCCCCCATTCATCATGAGCTGAACTCAAAGATCTAAGACTTTCTCTATGTACACAAAAGGCCTATTTCTCTCAAATATTGTTCACAAATCTGTCAAAATCTGTGTTAGTGAGCACTTCTCCTTTGCCGAGATAATCCATCCACCTCACAGGTGAGGCATATCAAGATGCTGATCAGACAGCGTGGGTATTGCACAGGTGTGTGGAATGTGAAGTTCCACTGTATTGGGGGGATCCGGGGGGGCAGAAAACAGTCAGTACCTGGTGTGACCACTATTTGCCTCACGCAGTGCAACACATCTCCTTTGCATAGAGTTGATCAGGTTGTTGATTGTGGCCTGTGGAATGTTGGTCCACTCCTCTTCAATGGCTGTTCGAAGTTGCAGTCAGGTCGAAACCCCAATGAGGACGACGAGCATGCAGATAAGCTTCCCTGAGACGGTTCCCGACAGTTTGTGCAGAACTTCTTTGGTTATGCAAACCGATTGTTGCAGCACCTGTCTGGGTGGCTGGTCTCAGACGATCTTGGAGGTGAAGATGCTGGATGTGGAGGTCCTGGGCTGGTGAGGTTACACGTGGTCTGCGGTTGTGAAGCTGGTTGGATGTTCTGCCAAATTCTCTGAACCGCCTTTGGAGACCGCTTATGGTAGAGAAAGGAACATTCAGTTCACGGGCAACAGCTCTGGTGGACATTCCTGCAGTCAGCATGCCAACTGCACGCTCCCTCAAAACTTGCGACATCTGTGACATTGTGCTGTGTGATGGAACTGCACATTTTATTGTGGCCAGCCTAAGGCACATCTGCACAATACCCATGCTGTCTGATCAGCATCTTGATATGCCACACCTGTGAGGTGGATGGATTATCTCGGCAAAGGAGAAGTGCTCACTAACACAGATTTTGACAGATTTGTGAACAATATTTGAGAGAAATAGGTCTTTTGTGTACATAGAGAAGTACATAGAGAGTTCAGTGTAGTTACATTGTTTGAAAGAATTTCTCAATGTTTTGATGAAAGAATAATTCATGAAGAGTGAAAACTGTGGGAATAATTTGAAGAGAAATTTTTAAGAAGAGAGTAACAGCCCTCTGCGTCAAATCATCCACTCTGATCCTGAACATTCTGCCGAATCATTTGAATTGGAGAAAAGCATGAATGATACAAACACCAAAAGTGATTGTGATCCTCAATGAGCTGAATATATTCAAGTTGAACAGTCTGAACAAGGAAGAATAAGGATAATAAAGACAAACCAAGGAGACTATAGACGGGATTGCAGCTGTTGCCCAGCAATCCCACCAATAAAGAGAAACAGAGAAGAACATAGGTGGGCTTGCTTGCTCAGTAATCCCACCTATTAAAGTTAATTATAGATCTGGTACACTCTAGGCTTAAATTGGAAATGCAGTAATAAACATTAATTATTGTAAATACATTTGACTTGACTTTGTGTGTCTTTTTTTAGCATCGTCAACAAGTTTATGGAGTCAAGTGGAGGTGGTATTTAGGAACAACCCTGCCAACCTTCTTACAGACAAACAGGAGTCTGGTCATTTTGGGCATTTCTGTCAGATAAAAAAAACACACAGCCCAAAGAAGGAAGGAATGAGGAAAATATACAGTAACTGAAATGGTAACTTTTTATTTTATGGGTTTGTCTTTTTCCAGTATGTTTCCTTCAGAAAAATTACATAATTTTGTTGTCATTACAGGGAAATAGACAAAGTGTTCAATTGGCACACTTCCAATTAATGAATTCCAACTAATTGCTTGTGTAACATAGAGAATATTTTAGCACACAGCAGATCAGGATACTTCTTGGAAATTACAATGGAAAACTAATCTAGGAAACCTTAATATCTGTACGGTTTTCTGGTTAGGATAAATATTAAATACAAAAGAAATCATATTAACTATGTTTTAGTTTTTTCATGTATTTTATATATTTATAAACTAAAGCTTATATTATTGTTGTTATATATGACCTAATATGTGATGTTTTTGGAGTATGAATTAAACAGCTGGAGAGTGGTCTCAACAATTACACATTGTACCTTTAAATATTCCTCAGATAGGTGTGAGTGTGTTTTCCATATCATGATAATTTCGAAACAATAATATGTTTTGTCTTCTTTTCCTGAGAGTAATGTTGCACTGATAGATGGCAGATTTCTTTTTATTTAAATTCACAATATTTAAAGTCTAGATAAAAACAGGTTATCGAGATTCTGTGGTCATTATTCGCCCCTAATGTAAGTTTGACGAGACATGTTTCATATTTTTTATTTATTTATACTAGGGACATGACCTCAGTGTCATCAGCAGTAGTTTCGGCCCTGGGTAAAAGATGAAGGTTGATGACCCAAACCAGTAATTCTCTTTCACACCGCCAGAGGGGGACAGAGTGCTTAGTTACACTTCAGCAGTAGGTGAATTTAACATAGATTTATTGACATACTTCTCATTATCGTATTATTAATGATAATAATATTAATAATAATATCACTTTAAATATCACTTAAAATCATTTTATAATTATAGAATAATACAAACTGCAGTGTTTTTTTTTAATGTTTGAGTGAATTCAGTAATTGAGCAACATACAGTATATCTATTCTGAACACACTGTATATTGTTGAATTAAACTAAACTATTTCCAAATTTACATCACTTTCTTTTAGTAATGTGTTGTGTTGACTGTGTTAAACCTTCACACATGTTTGTCTGAATAAAACAAAGATTGCACCCTGTGCAGCTGGCCTCGTGGCTAACCAGCTTGTTATCCCTCTCAGTGCAGATAAGTGGGCTTTTACAATCATCCTTATCACTCTGTAATTTACGATGAAACACACCACTGCCTTCACGACTATGCAATTTTATGAGCTAATCCACTGGAAAGCAAGACAAATCAAAGATGCTTTTAAATATCAGCCTGTGTAATATTTCATTGTGTGAACGAATTTGCCTCACCTTACCTCATTTTGTTTGACAACACAATGCCACTGGTATTAGCTTTGTGTTGGACATCCCTGCAGATGCATTTTAATACCCAAACACATCTGTTTATCCAATGTCGATCACTATCTGTTCATTTGAACCTACAAGTAGTAATACATTAGAGAGCAGAGGCTTGTCCTCCAGCATGGATTACTCTGGTGAGGTGGCCTTCGCACAAAGTCCATTTTGATTATTAAAAGCAGGGGACAGAGGAGGCAAACTGTGTTTTGTTTCCTATTAAGGCGACTCTTCTCCTCTCTAAGAGGATTATCCCTGACACACGCTCAGGAGTTACGTAAGGCTGTCAGAGGATAATATCTGACATTTTCTCATATCCCGTATTTTGGCAGCTCAGCACTTTGTGAAATCAGTGTAGTTGAACTGAGGCGTGGCAGAACGGTGAGTATGGAGCATGGAATGGACAGACCGCTCATCTTATTGCTGTATATTTTGTATAAAAAGCATGACATTAGTTTTATGACATCAATAAACTACATTTCTGTTTCTTCCTGTTTGACGTTGGTGTAGATGTTGATGAGGATCAGCTATTGCGAGGTTTGTTCTTTGTTTGATTTGTTTCTTTTTCTTTGCAGTTTTCCACAAGTGGGCAAGTACAATTTTTCAGTCGAACTGCCTTGTTGCCTTTCTGAACACAAATCTTAATAGCTCTGACTTGCACTAAACGTGTTTTATGATAAAGCGACCACAGAAAACCTAATTTGATTTGAAGTTTCTCTCATAAAAAGAGAAATATCACAGCAGGTTCATTATTGTTTCCTGTGTTTAAAACTCTTCAGCTATTATAAAGTAATAATGATCTTATCAGCATCCACCACTAAGATGTTCTGCAACATAGAAGATCTCATCACCCATATTGTTTGTAGGAAAGGAAATTGCGGTGACTGGAAGGGACACGTCAACATTGTGAAGCAACCAAGATAAGAAAGACCTAGCTCAATATCTTTTCTCACCGCTATGATAGGATTTCTGTGTACTGAAGTTGAAAATATTCAAGTACCTCATGTTGCCATTTTGGCCTCTTTATCTGGTTGCCATATTGCAGCAAATTGAGAAACATGTAGCGACCCATCACATGATTTTATTTACATTTGACTTAGTTTCATCACATTTGTGTATTTAATTTACATTTAAAGCTGCACTAAATGTTGTATAAACAATGCATCAGATTTCTTTGTGTAGTGTGAAAGGTGTTTCTATGAGGTTTCATACCCCCAGGGATTCTATGTCCTTCTCCTCAGGACTGTTAGGATGTACATCTCACACTGTACATCAACACTGGGGGTTTAGCCAAGGCTTTCAGGCTTTCCTGTGTTGCTTTCAAAGATGGATTCTCCTGTTCTCAACTTTTCTCATTTAATATTCTCCCTGCTGAGTCAGCACACGTAGGCATGACTGACTGAAGCAACGTCTTTAAACGTGCTTGTTCACCTCAACAATAAATGAACTGATTTTGATTCATTTAGAAACCCCTGCACTTTAATAGCTCCAGTCTTTCAGAAAGTTTACTGCTCATGTTCAAAACTTTCTGCACATTTAGAATCGATCCCAAATATCTGTGTTTCCGACATTTCAATAACAAAGGGGTAATATATTTTTAAGGAAGAAAAGTTGTATTATTATGAGAAAATAGTCTAATAAGAGTAAAGTTACAATATCTACCTACAAAATCTACAAAATGCACTGCCATGAAGTTTCAAAAAAATCAATAAATGCAGGTTTAATAAAGTCTTTAGTTTCATCAGCTGGGATTAATACCACTCTAGTGTCCACTGTCCAGTGCCATTCAGCTGTGTTAGCTGTTAGTCTAAATTACTTTAACCATTCATTTTCTCCCATATTTGTGACCCCATGTACCTGGCTGAGTAGGTTGCCTTTACAACTTACAGAAGCATCCCCAGTCTTTGTTTTAGAATGATCAGATTTAATACTCTCTTCAAAGGCCAAAATTAGAGCAAAACTTTCTAATTCATTCATCAGTGTGACACATCCCCAGACTCTGTGTGAGAGGCTTAATCAGCATTGTGCTTCCACTAGAATGGACAATTTTATTCTTCTTCATGCAGCTGATAGACTTGCACACATGTTTTCCTTTCATGATTTAAGAGGATAGGCAGCCACACCCGTTAATTGCTCCTGTAGTGCTTCACGTTCCACTCTGCCCCCTAGCTCATGTTATTCTCAGTCTCATTTTATTCAATGTTTCGTGTTTTATTTTGTGATTCTCACGTCTCCTCTCCTGTGTCGAATTCTCTTCCTGTGTTTGTGTGTTTTCCGCCAATTTTGATTGTCTGCCTTGCCCTGATTAGTCACTTCAATTTCAACAGCCACACAGGCCATTAACCCGTTGGTTGGCTAACATTGTTAGCTGCTGCTTAGTCCTTTCCATCATTAAGGCCCCCACGTCACTCTTTGATTTCTATGTTACTTTGAGCACTAGATAACCCCCTTCCTTTGTATAATGCGGGAGGAATACAACACTGAGTATGTGAGCACTACTGATGATTTAGAAGGTGTTGAAAAAACATGAAAACGGACAGATACTTAAACTGTATATAATCAATGCAATGTGGAATAGTTGAAAATGAGGTATGAACATTTTAGGATATACATTAGTGTACCAGTCCGTAGCGCACCACAGAAGTTCAAATCTCAGCCACTGCCATCCATGGGAAACACCTACTTGGATGTTTAAAGCTTAGACGCTACACACTAGTTTATATTTGAGTGAGGAGAATTAAAATTACAATTCAAAAAAGTAAAAAAAAAAATTAAATCAGCCACTTGGGGTCGCCAACTTTGTCTACTGATTCTGTATGTCTTTTGCTTGTGGTCAGTTTTTATGCTTTGTCACTGAAAGCAGCTGCCTGCTGCAGCCAAAACATTACTATGAACCAAAACAGTTCATTTGCAGGCTGTAAAACAATGAGCTAAAAGACGCTCATACACAAATCTGTAGGTTCTTCACTACACTTCACTGCTAGATGTCATTTCATCCATTGGAAATAAATATATGGATTATAACCATTTAAACATTCCCACGAAACCTAGACCTTTAATCTTTGTCTTAACCTTTTAAACTGTGCTTAATCCGAATACTGAATCAACTCCTCACTTTGAATAGAAACAATGGAAAAGTCCTTCAAAAGACCTTATCTCATTTACTCTAGATTTGTGAGGACATTAAGCTGTCCTAATTTTGGTAATACACACACACATGTTATTGTGCACACACATTCCCAGTGTGTGCACAATAACATGTTGAGGACAGGGGTAGCAGCTCACATCCTGCCCAGACTGTGACCCTACATCCGCACTGAAATATTTGATCAGACAATTTTAAGGCCAAAGCTGTCATCGCCTGCCTCAGACACAGAGGAAATTACTTTGCAGATAACACTCTCCTTTCACCTTCTTTCCCATGGAATCTGGGTCAGCTTCAGCTGCGGTATCTGTGGCCGGCATATTTCTTCCATTTGTCTCTTTGGTATTAAGGCTCTACTCTCCCATCACAGTGACAGAGGGGGTTGGATGCTGTGGCTGCTATATGTGGCTTTTTTACATTCCGTATTACATGAAAATAAGTGAGTGGTTGGAACCACCACTGACCACCAATGTAGAAGTTGTAGAAATAATAATAATAATAATAATAATAATAATAACAATAATACTTCAATATAAAATCATGTTTTTATAGGAAGTGATGCATTTAACATTTCCTGTTTGGAATTAACATGTTTTTGGTTAGGTTTAAGCAACAAAACTTCTTGGTTAGTTTTGGAAAAATTCTTGTTTTGGGTAAAAATAAGTTAGTAAGTAAGTAATGTAAGTCATGTGACTTAACCCATGAAACTTTACTTTTAACTGACTTAAATTGAAATAAGTCAACTCTGACTTTCTTTCACTTGTAACTGGAACTTTGTCCTACTTGAAAGTTTACTTGGCACACCCATCCACGCCCACCACCTCCTTAAACAGACTTGTCTGCTAATTTCAGACAGCCACTAGAGGTCACTGCCTAACAAAATAAGTTGTTGCATAATTGACCTATGACCTATGACCTATTGTAGTGGTGTTGGAGGTCCCTAGCTGAATGTCCAAAATTATCTTAGCTCCGTTTTGATCTCTACCAACTCCTGAGAGAAATAGCTGCTAAATGCTCCACTATCTATCCAGCTAGTCATTAACTTTGTCTACTGTCTGGTGCTGGGCAGGTAGCATTCAGCGGGTTAATAAAAGCTTTTTCACTGAAAGCAGGTGCCTGAGCCTGAAAAAGATGCTAATAACTACAGTTACAGGGAACCAAAACAGTAAATTGTGAGGTAGAAAAGCCAAAACACTGAGCTGGAAAATGCTAACATGCCCATTTATCCCATTGTTGATGTAAAAATATTGATGTGTAGATTTAACTCAGGTTTAGTTGTTTTTTCAATGTCAAAAGAATTTATACACTTAAACTGCTTACAACGTAAAGAATAATCTTTCCTTTATAAAAGACAAACAAAAGTATCAAAAATTGCCCTCATACACAATAATAAGAGTAAATGTGTTATGTAAATGTAAATGTATTACTTCAAAACTTAAATATTTCTTCAGCTTTTTTCAATAATTTCAATAAGTCCCTCAAGTAAATAGAAGAACTTTAAAACAAACTCTATTCAGCATCTTGCTCAAGGACAAGACATCTTAGTTATCCAACATCTGCTCAGTTGACTGGAGTTGACTGGAAATGAAAGCTGTGTCTGAAGTTTAAGTGGGAGTAATGAAATAGCTATAACTAACCAAAAGTTTTGGATCATGAAAATATAGAGCAACTGATTGCATTTCTGTTTTTGTACATTGACAGGTGGTAGTATGCAAGAATATACATTTGGCCTTTTCTTTTCACTGCTGAACAACCAGACACTTCTGCTTGGCCTAGATAGTGTTTTGGTATAAATTTGACATTGACACCATCCGTCACTTGGACAAACATTGCCATGCAATCTCCTGCAATAACACTCCGCCTTCCCAGACATGGTGAATTATGGGGGGAAGGTACCTGCAGTGGTCAAAACCAGGTAGCCTGGACTGAAATGAATCTGAATTAATTGTGTTCTTGCTAACTTCCTGTGCTAAAGTTCCTTTCCATACTTCATTACGCTGCTGTCATTAGCATTTAATATCAAATTATCTCACTGATGAAATTAATGATAGGTTCATATTAGCTTGATTATTGGAAAACACACATAGAACTGGGCTTTCTGTGTGAGGTCCTCAAATTATCAATGAAATACCAGGTTTAAAAATCAATCTGCAGTCCTTCATTTTAGGAGTTAAAAGTTCCACATATAAAAGGCATCATTTTAAGCTTTCAGAAGTGGCAGGGTGGGTACCGTTTTCTGTTTGTTCCTTCAACTCATTCTTAAGAGCAATTTCACTGCTAATGTGCTGTGTATGCAGTGAATCCCAGTGAAGTCACTGCCTGCTGCACACAGCTTCAAAATGACACCAAGTACAATCTGTAAAATTTAGAATTGGCTATTACAAATATTACGAAGTGTGACATGAGCTCATTATCACGCCACCTAGTTCCAACTCCTCCCTTTTGTGGCCTAGCTTTTAGCCAAGCTTACCCTACATGTGTATCTACAACATCAGGTTTGTCTGGCTCTAATCTACAGTCATAACATTACAATTCCTCCCTATCTTACTGTGGGCTGAACACTCACCCCTTCAACAAAAAGCTCACATCACTCTCTCAGCACTGAATCACATTCCCTCCTCTGTCTGCCTCCTCCACTCTCGCTGATACGCTCCCTAAACTAAAGCATATTAGTTGATGAAACACCACACAATCACTTATTGTTGTATAGTGTGGTGCAAATTCTGCTATAATAATGTATTAATACAGTCATATTACAATGTTATACACAAGGTTGTTTTATTAATTTCACCACCCAGTGCTGTTTAGTTTGCTAACTGTGATTATTTTGTGATTCTCTTGGTTCTCTTCAGTCCAGCTCATCTCTGTTTCCATACATCTCTGACACCATTTCAGCTGTGTATGTAGCACCAATGTCAGCGCTACATAAAGAAATACAATACAAGAGAACGGCACAGCAATATATACGACTTGAAAATACCAAACAGTATGCCATCTAAGTCATCTAAATCAAAAAATATGTTTGTTAAAGGTATAACTATCATCAAATTTTTAAACTAGAAAATATTACAATAAGAGTCTATCTCTAAGGGCCGGGTTATTCTTGAAAAGAACTGGTTTGTACATCGTGTCATCTGATGTCATCCGAAATCACTACGTTCTTAGCTGCACGGTAGAGTGAGACTGGGAGGGGGGAGATTGTAAAATTGTTTAAATACAGTTTCACCTGAAAGACATTCATGGTGGTACACTTGTTCATAAACATGAAAAGCTAGCCAATGACGGCGTGTAGTAGGAGTGAATGTCAGTTTGTCAGTTTCAGAAAGTAAACAGGAATTGTAAAAACACAGCTCCCCCTAATCTGGAGAGGTGCTGCACCAAGTAATTATTATACAAGCTCTGCAGAGCCTGACGATACATAAGAAACTAGGTATGCCATTTACCTCTCAAAAACCTCCTTGTTTCAATTATTTATCTGTTGAATTTTTTATGTTATCAGTTCCTCCAAATGGATTTATTTGTTAGGAAAATGAAACGTGTGCAAATACAAATCTTGCTATTTTTATGGATATTATTTAATGCATGTCACCAGCATTACTCTCATTACATTGTTGCAGTGTAGAGCATGTGTAAGGTATGGCACACGTGCTACCAGCCGGGGTTGCACATGTTCCAAATGTGTACACATCCCTCTCCTGTAGATTTCTGCTTTCTCGTCTCTCTCTCCTCTCTCTCTCCTTCTGTCGCTTTCTGCAGGGATTTCTGCCTCCGGAGTTGTAGAGTCTGGATCTATGTTTGCCAACTCGCTACTGTCCCTAGTCCTTCTCAACAACCACTGCTACAATAATTATTTGTAGTTTTGTTATTATTTATCATTATGATTACTAATATATTTATTGATATTTGTATTATTTCCACTACTGTTACTATCTTTTACATCTCTATGTGGAACTTGCATTGGGCTGTGAGTGAAGTGAAGAGTTTTTCCTCTTCCTCCCTTTTCCTCCTGAATGGAAAATTAAATTGAAATGAAGTGTATAACTGCATTACAGTACTGTAATGTCCTGTAAATACAGAAAGTTTCCATCAAATGGCATTCATTTTTCGTGCATGTTGTAAGAATATTTGACATCATTTTTACAGTATCTGCTGAAATTTGAGTTTTAGTTTCAAGAAGATAATAAGCTAATACAATAGACAAAAGACTGAAGACTGAAGGTATTAGTTACCTTCTTCTCCTTATGAAACAGTAGGTCTGCGGGAGGCATGCTCACTAGTATTTTGGAAAGATCACAGTAATACTTCTCCATTAACTTATGTCTTTTTACACTACCCAGTTTTGGGTCCAGCTGTCAGAACATAGTGGATGGACCGTGCAGTTTAGAGGCCAACGTTAATAGAATCATGTTAATTAAACAATTTGCTAAATGGTTCCATTGTCTTGAATGTGTTCACATTAAGGTTCTTATTTCAGCTGCAACCCACAGATCCATTACCCCAAGCATTTGAATTATGGATAGTCAGGAAATTACTACCTTTATATTCGGCACAGAGGAGATTAAACGCCTCTGTGGTATCGGATTATATTTGTCCATTAAATCAGGTTTCAGGAGAATTTTACAACTTCTAACATTATATCAACTTAACTAGAATTCTATAAACTGTTATAATTGCTACTACTCTTCTCGTTCTATTAGTACACCCACTAGTGCTACAGCCATTCCTACAACAAATATTTCTACCGGTATGCTACTACTAAACTACAAAAACAGCTACAAAAATAATATACTAGATAGAATTTAACATCACTCCACACATAAGCTATTTCACTATGAACCAGTGCAAAGACCCCCCCAAAACCTCAGCTTCAGTGATGTGCTTCCATAACAAAGACTGTGTGTGTCCTTAAGGCCCTCTTTATTCAAGCACGCCTTATATGGAGAAAATTCGGTATTTACTGGTCATATTATCCCCATATTTACTGATTTTATATATTAACTGGATAGAATGTCATGTCATGTATGCTTATTTGAATTCACTTTATTACAGAAATACACACCCATGCACACATATATACAGTAGATGCATACATATATACACGTACATACATACATAAAAATAAACGTGCAAATACATGCTTAAAAAAAGGATTTAAATAAATGAAGAGGGATACTCCATCCACTTAATTATTGCACTTCCGCAAAGTTGGGTGACTCCCAAGAGACAATTAAAATTAAATATGTCAAGCTCAAACACTGCATCCTTTTCAATCAGTTCCAATAACGCAACTCAATAGCCGATTTCATGAAGCTGCCAGTATACTCCAGTGCTTCCCGGATAGATTCGGAAACTCCTTTCCCTACATTTATAATCATCATTGGCATCGCATCCAACAACTTTTCAAGCCACCTGCAAGTGTGGCCATTCGGAATAACTATAAACACTTGATGCACACACAAACATTTGATATCTGACATGTCTTACAAACTGGTTCTGTTCGATCCGACCCCGACTCCTAAACTCTCCCTGCCTGTCCCATGCCCTCATATTTTAACTTACACCTTCAGAAACAGGATTCCTGTCATAAATGTGTTGTATTCGAGGCCAATCTGAGATAATCCTGATGCTACTACTGACACTTTAAATAGCATTACTAACATGAGTGCTATGTTTTCTACAGATAATAATATAAATTATTGCGGCCATTATCATCATTAAAATTATATCATTCAGTTAAGTGACCACTTAACTGCTAGCTGTTAACTGGAATGGAAATTAGTTGCTCGGTTTCTCTACTGCAACACCTGCAACACTCTCCAGTATCACTGTACTGACGTGTGAAAACCACCTTGTCATGGTGAACGGCAAAATAAGTCCCAATGGGATCCATCACTACCTGCCTCTATTCAACACCTGCCATTGGCTAGTTGCCTGTGAAGCGTGAAGGCTCCTCTTGTCCTCACTGCCATTACAATACTCTTTAATTAGTGTACGTTGGCATCAGATGTCTTCCCACTTGGAAAAGTACTGAGCAACTAGTGCGCAAAAAAAATGTTTTTTAAAAGGGTTTTGCTTTTTTGCACTAGCCAGTGAAAAGGCTTGTAAGAGGATTTTTGAAAATGCGATTTGTTGACTCACTAAGAGGTTATCTGTCATCCTTAAATCCTTCTGATGTAACACTACTTTTCATTTTTCACCCATACAGCCTCTTTTCATTTTTTGGTCCAAAAAAGATTTGACCAGGACACACATAGAGGAACCAAACATGATGAAAACAGATACTAAACATGTCAGATATAAGTATTACTAAGGGATAAAAGAACACACTCATCCTCTAAAAACATTTTATTTCATACCTAAAAATAGCAGCTCATGAAGTCCTGACAAAGAGTTACCTTGACTGCTCTACTTAGAAATTTGTCCTATGTCTAATAGAACAGAAAGAAAGTATTTATATAAAAAGTTAATATTCAGACAGTGGTAGCCTGGATTTATACAGCCAAGGAAACTTTAACAAGCCTCTTGGCACCTTGGAACCAATTCCTCATACCTATAAAAATTACACAAAGGGAGGACAGAGGAATCTGGGTCACGGTGGGCTCGGGGCTAGCTGGCAAACCTTCTAATTTGTGTGACACTAACCTTGGCTGACTGGGGTTTCACTGCAAGCCCAAACTCCCCTCCTGTCTGAACTGATAAGGATCAATTCCTCCGTGAATCTGCTGTTTGTAAAGCTGTGGGTTGTTGTAACAAGGTGGAGGGTGAGCAGGGAAGTCCATTTTCAACAGGAGGAACAGGAATCAGGTTGACAAGTGTCCAGCCTGCAGTGTCAATCCAAATCAGCTCCAAAGGATCTGGACCAGTCCTGAACTCTGACACCCCTTCAGAGAACCATGGATTTTCTCTGTTAACAAATATTGCGCTCAAATTACAGCAGTTATACAGGATAAAGCCGCTGCCACATGAATACCTCCTACCTCATTTTAATTCTTACATTTGTAAAAAAAAAAAAAAAAAAAAAAGAAAATTCCAATATCATCTTAGACTTATCCATCAAATTAAATTATGAAAAAGCATATTTTCTCCCTTACCTGTAGTGGTCCCTAGCCCTGATCAAAGTTTTATTTGCCTTCACCCCATAATAAATGCCAACTGAATTTCGTAAGTGGTGTCATTTAGTTTTTGCATTTAAAAATGGCATTTAAGAAATTCAGCAACACATCTTCCTGATAATAATCCTATAATCCACCAAACGTACCATCAACAGTTTTTACAAGGACTATTCACTTTAATAGAATAAAGTCCAAATAAAACTGTTCACAGCAAGGTCTGTGGATTATGTGTTTAGCCAGACAATGCATTTTTTTGAAAGCAGTGTTAACAGATATTTAACCATTTGGGGTTTAGAAACAAGTTGTAAGTAACAGTACTGACATATTATCACTTAATAAAGTTAAAATGCTTTGCAATCTAAGCAAACTATTGCCTATTTACACATCCAGCAGACACAGAGAAACATTAGCATTCATTTAGAGTCACAGTTCAGACCAGGAACGGGCAGTATTTATGATGCATGTATTTAAAATACATACTTAAAATACAAAATAGGATTTTGTCATTTTTATTTGATAGGGTTAATGAAAATGGCTTCATATTTTGTATCATAATACTTTAGACTTTTGTTACTGTAAAATACTGAGTAGCAGCCCTCACAGTTATCGTTAACTTTCAGCCTATGTTAAGTTTTCATCAGTTGTGCACAAAAAAATACGGAAGTAATAATGAAAACTGCTGTTTTTTGAAGTTTATTTTAATACACTTAAATAAAAGTAAAATACATTTTGCCCATCCCTCGTTCTGGCCACCTAGTAAATGAAAGTCCAATATTGACTCTCCTTTTAGTACTGTTTTGCTTTCTACCAAATAGAAATATCTGTCTCTGTAGCTGCTAAATGTTCCAATGTGTTCACCAGCTACTGTGTCAGTCTGCTGTTTGGTGCTGGGCAGGTAGTGTACAGTGGGTTCTTAAGAACTGCCTACCCCACATCCAGGAGATAAGTGGCATTCATTTGTAATCAGGTTTCTCCCAACGTAACTCTATCAACCCCTGACAAAGATAGCTGGGTATTTAGCTACTAGATGTTTGACTTTCTTCACAAGCTAGAAAAAGAAAGATGCTAACATGCTCCAGGGGAGAACCATAGTATTAAAAATTTGTTCATCACTTTGACCCCTTTCACATTAAAGCAATTTGACCCATTGTTAATAAAAAACAAATGTGGATCAATGCAGCTTTAAATGCAATTTTCAGTGCTATCAACAGCATAAGAAAATTCCATTGGCATTCATTGTACTGGGGGTAGAAATCTCAATACAATATGGGTAAGCTACCCAAAAAGGTTCAAATCAAGGGCAGCAACTGGACTTGGCAGAAGATTTTCGCCTATCATCCAAGACATTTGAATTGAAGAAGCCTCTTGGATGGGAGGCAAAACGTTTTCAGCCAGGTCCAGTTGCACTTGATTTTGACCTTCCTTACATAACCGTGACCTGGATGACTGAGAATCTTCACAGACGATATGGGTAAGGGGAAAAGGGTTTGTAGGGTTGCTTTCACTGGGTTATATTTAATTAACATCATTTTTTTAAAAAAAGAGGGTGTGTAGCAGACACAATCTTATCTGGCAAAACATCAAAGTTCAGATAATTTCACACAAATGAAAACGGTACGCTCCACAGTACAGAGACAGATGGTTAAAAATAACAAGGGTCACTGTGATGGCAGTATTCACCATGCATATACTGTCTAACAACCACTAATGCCTCTAGCAGCTTATCAATTCAGGTGTGAATATTCCTCTCAATTTGAAACACCACCCACATTTAAATAATCTTTGTGATCTTTGCAGTAACAATTTCCCGCGTTAACAGTGAAATTTACATTTGAACTCATAATATTAAAAAAACAACAGACACCACTTACAGTCGAGACATAATTGAAATCCTGCCTACAAAACGACTGCATTTTCTGCTTCAGAGCAAACACCCAAAAGCTACAGTGCATATCTACTTCACAAGAATCACAGTACATTACATCAAATGTATTTTTTTCCTCTTGTACTGAAACAAGAAAGTGAAAAAAAAAAAAAACACTTGGGTTCAGACTGTAAGAATACCGGAATGTAAAAAAGGTAATTTTCTTGCTACGCCATGTGAGCGGCATCTGTGAGGGTCTGTCCCACTGTCCTACTTCCATTCTTGAGAATTCCCTCAGTGGTAACATGACCCAAGTTCATTGCTGGTGTTTTTAGACCACCAATATCAGAGTCATCTGCCTGCGGTTCTAAGAAAGCCACCCTCTTTCCATTTGACCGTCGCTCTCCTGACTCTACCTCCCTGGGGTCTGAACAGAGGATGATGGCTCGTCCGCCGCACCCTCTCGATCCCCCACCCCGGCTTTCCCTGCATCGACAGGGAGTGAGGTAGAGATAGAGCAGCACCAGTATGATGCTGACCACACAGGAAGCCAGGGTGGTGAACGCTGTGTTGAAATGCTCGGCACCACTGCGATGTGCCAAGCCACTGATGGAGGCAGTACCTAAGTTTCCAACCACCACATTGACCTCCAGAGACTTGTTGGGGTCATAGTGGCTCCTGCGGCCTGCCACGCACCCATACATACCGGAATCCTCCATCAGGGCTCCTCGGATTTCAAGGGTACCATTGGGGAAAACTATCAGGTGGGCACTTGGATCATTGGTTGATGAATTCACCACAGTCCTGGGGGTAACCCAGAACACCAACAGCTCCTCCTGGGCTGGAGAAGCCAACCCTGGACATGGCACGCTTAGCCATTTACCAGGTTCTACTTGGTAAGTCTGTGCCTCAAGGGACATATCTGACACTACCCGCTGGGTACATTCCGACCCCGGACCTGAATCGTCTCTACATGGGTATTCACCTCTGAACTCCACCAGTGGGCGATACTGTTTCCACATCCAGTACTCCAGCAAGGCGAGTAAAGCACAGTCGCAGACCAAAGGGTTTTCCTGCAAATAAATTCCACCTTGCTGCGTGAGAGACAGCAGGCTCTGGACCGGCACCTTGGACAGCCTGTTGTATGACAGATCGAGAAAGGACAGATTACGAGGACCTCCAGGTTCCCAGTAAAGCCCCAGAGGGAAAGCCATCAGTCTGTTCCCAGAGAGGTAGAGCCTCTGCAGACTCTGAAGATCGCTGAAGGCCCCTTGGTTAATCTGGATGATCTGGTTGCCAAACAGCAGCAGCTCTTTCAGTTCCTTCAACCCAGTGAAGATGGACGAGTTCAGCACTGTTAGTTGGTTGGAGGAGAGATCCAGGTGGAGGAGATGTGGTGTCACAGTGAAGGCTCTCACCTCAATTCGGTTTATGGAGTTTCGGCTGAGAACCAGTGAAGTAAGCCGGTTGAATGGTTGGGAAATCCAGTCCACAGGCAGGACAGTGAGGGCGTTGTGGCTCAGGTCCAACCGTGTGGCATAGCTTGGGAGATCAAAGGGCAGCGCAGACAGATTGCGGCCGCTGCAGGAAATTATATCGCTGGCACAAAGGCAGTATGGTGGGCAAGTGGCCACAGAGGGAGGGAAGCCAAGACACAGGGAAAGCAGCAAGGCTGCAGCAGCAGGGTTGCTGTGCCCACCTCCAACACTGATCTTGCCCAAAAGATGTAATGCAGTGGAAGGCATCCTGGTATTCCCTCAGGATGAGATCTCGGTTACTGTCTCACTGGGTGTGCACATGTCAGGTTTACCAGCATCTGATAGTGGACAGCTTTAATGAACTGAGGAGAGATACAGAAAGACAGGCAAAATGGAAATTAATCTCCTTATTTTTTATACTAGTTTTAGTAATAATCTACTAGCACTACTGGCACTAAACAAAGTGCAAACACCACATGAAGTAAAAGACACCATCATGAGCAAAAACAAGCAGTTAGATAACAGTAGGAATACACAGTAAGACTACATGGAAACATGTAATAGAGGTAAAGGCATTACAAAAATGTAGCTCTAAAATTTAATTGGAATCCAAATCTAAATACAAAAGTGATGGCTGCTGGCATCGTCTGCACACGACAACTGTTAGTATCTGCTGGAAGTGTAACTTAATCCAAACATGTCAGTAATCCATACTCCTCCCCTATATTTCTCACAGATACAAAACAAGTTAGTTGATTACTTTTTCCTTTAGCTCACCACCCCCTACTTTTGATATTTGTTTTCATTGTTTTATAGATAGATAGATAGATTTTGTATTTTACTGACACCACTACTGAAATCTAACAAATGCTGCATGTCCTTATAACAGCTGACATGAATTGATCTATCACCTGTGTTTAAGGTCTATATAAATGATAGCAAATTATAGCATTACAGTCTATAGAAGTCTTCAATATCTAACACCAAGAATATTATAAAAAATGTAAACTCCAACAATATTTAAAATATAATTTATAGCTCCATCAGCAGCTGATTTCGCTATTTAACTGTTCTCAAAAGATTAATTTAAAAAGTGCTGCAGTGTTTTAATGATTAGCCCATTAATCTATTGGTCCATCCATTAATCTGCAACTGTTTTGATAATCAACAAATCATCTAAGTCATTTCCCAAGTAGAAATACCAATCATTCTGCGGTTGCTGCTGCTTTATTGACAGCTTTTTGTAGGCTAAATGTAAACTGAATGTATTTGGGTTGTACACAGACAAAACAAGACTTTAGACAAGGTAATGGCATCTAGGAAAATTTGGATGAATGCATTTGGCCTTCTTCCCTATTTTCTGACTCTTTGTAGCCCAGTTCATGAATCAATTAATCAATTACATAATTAGTTGATTAAATGATGCTGAAAAGAATTGTTTGTTCTGGCCCCCGTGAAGTTTACATAAGTGAGAACATTAAAAAGTCATGATTGTGTTAAAGAATGAGCCAAATGTAGGAAACTGTTTGCGGGTGGAAGATGAATTCTGTATTATTATTATTGGTATTAGCCGAATCTGTCCTTTCCTTTTCTATTAGAATGATAAGAATTTAAAATGAACGACTTGTGGAACCAAAACAAACAAACAGAACAAACCCAGCCGACAGCTCACCTTTCCGCCCACACTGAAATCATCAGCAAGTCTGCTTTTCCGGACGAAATTGCGAGGACTACAATCCTAAAGGCAACTTCGCTCTTTCTGGAGTAAAGCGTTTTCGTCTCCCCTCAGCAAATACTCCGACTAGAATGTGAGCAGGGAGCCGGGAAGCTGCGGCTGAACTGCTCACCTGCAGGTCGGATTGCATTTTTGCCGTGGGAGGGGTCGTCCAGAGTGTAAACACGGAGCCCAACAGCAGCCCGTACGCCAATAACATGTGAGTGGATGCTGCCAAAAGGAGGAGAGGGCGGTGGAAGATGAGGAGAGGCAGAATGTGCGGTAGGAGAGGGTGCAGCATCAGCACGAGCTCGGATATTTGGTTAATTTGCTCCAGTATTTTGTGATTTAGTTGTTTACTTAGTTTCCTCACTGACTGTTTTGGTTAAATAAGTTATTGGTAGTGGGACAATAACTGTGAATATATGTGACAAGTCAGATAAAAATCAGACTACATGTTTGTGTCTCTCCTGTGAACATTTTTGCATATTATTAAGTTAATTAATTATTAAGTCGCACCTGTCTGGCAGATAGATCATAGAAAGGTGTTTATGACACTTTCAAACCTGCTGAACCAGACAATATCTTCCTTATAATGCCGTAGAAACACCTTTAATCTAACTTGTATAGGCCTATATTATAAGAAAAACATTTTACCTGCAAACTGACAACAAATGGCTAGCAGATAGCAGATTAAAGCTGCACTAATCACTATCAACAAAGGATCAAATGACTGCCTGTAAAGTGAAAGCTGTCAGAATTATCATCCTACTCTTCAGTTCATCCAGAGCTTTTTAGTATCTTATTTAGTATCTTTTAACCCCTGTGTTGATTAGATAACTGCCGCACTACTGTTCATTCTCACTACTCTCATCAACCCTGTTTCCAGCACAGGCAAGCAGCTGTTTTCATCAAAAAAAGTTATGCTACTTCACTTGTCTAGCACAAAGAGACAGACAGACAAAGTTAGCGACTAGCTGGTGAGCATGGAGGAACATTTAGCAGCTA
This sequence comes from Micropterus salmoides, assembly GCF_014851395.1. NCBI lineage: Eukaryota > Metazoa > Chordata > Actinopteri > Centrarchiformes > Centrarchidae > Micropterus > Micropterus salmoides. Next base: position 6,406,640 of record NW_024041484.1, read on the forward strand.
AAGAGCCAGGTATTTCTTTCAAGAGTTGATGGAGAATATTGGACTGGCCAGAAACATGGTTTCTTGGTACACGGTAAAAGTGATTTTACAAATGGTGGTCAGTTTGTCAGGATATCTTTGCTTCTGCTGCCTAGATTTTGACCATATTTTTTGTGTTGCAAGTTGACCTGTTCTGGCTCACTGACAACATATCATTTTGCCTCCCGTCAATCACATGACAAATACAGAAATGAAAGTCTGAACCATATATATTCAGATCATATTAGCTTTAAATCCAGGAGATGGTGTTTGATTAAGATCTTTGGGTAATGTTTGAAACCTTGTAACCCCTTTGGTTGGTCCAGGATGTCTTAAAATCTGTGTTCATTAGTGTGTGTATACAATCTATGAGAAAGTTTAAAAGGTTTATATATTATTCTTGCAAGCTGAGGGCTCATAACCTCTCCAAAGAACGCCAAGCCTGCCTGTGGTAAACTACAGCATTTTAATGGTGGCTTGGCAGGGACAATTTGGTTTAATGTCGTTTAATTAGAGATAACATCACTGCAATTAAACATCTGTGACCTTGAACATGTTTTTTTCATGTTCTCTAACGAATCCACAGCGTCATCACTGCTGCGTTGCACTGTGCTGTTAAAAGTCTATATATTGAGTTGTGGAAATAGGTAAACACTTGCAGCTTACACCCCCCCACCCCCACCCCCTTTCTGTAAAAGAAGAGCAGCATTTTAGGATTTGCTTGTTGAGGCAGAATATTTTAGACAGCGTTAAGCTGTGCAAAGGGTTTACATAATCCCCCTCATTTTTCAAAATAGTGTCCATCCGTGTAGTGTTAGAATACAAAATGCAGATGCTGCCTTATTGATTCACGTAATGTGGCCACATGTTCTTCATTACAATCACATGAAACTTTATTTTCTAGAATGCTTTCTATCTGTGCTTCAGAATTCTGTTTACCACCGTGTGTGTCTGTGTGTGTGTGTGTGTGTGTAAATTTGCAACTAGCAGATGGTGTCTTTCATACCACAGTTTGTCAAGGTTGTACACGGTGAGTTTGAAGTCACCTTTTTTTCCCTTTTGCTTTCTTGTTCTGCCTTGTAGATCCACACATACACAGTTCATGTGGATTCGCAGTTCAATACCTGACAAAAAGAAGGGAGGAAAAAAATCAATTGTATTCTCATTTCAGAACATGAGTCAATTCAATTAAATTAGCTGAAAGAGAAGTGAGAATATTGCTTCCTGTTGCTTTATAATCCCGACTCCCACAATGCACCCCGTGTCACACTGTGACAGACAAATCGTTGTATGTTTCCATGGTGCCGACCATCAAAGGGGAAGGGCTCCAGGGATTTTGCCAGAGTGTCCATCTTCGCTCCAGGATCACACAGTCATGTTGTTGATATGCGAGGGATGGATGGATAACAATCTGTTCTTGTTCGCAGGAATGTGGCATAAGTAATGAACACCATGGAATGACAATGTGGCCTGGCAGTTAAATGCATGTAATTGCATGTCTTGGATCCCACGTGTAAAATAGTCACTGATTACATAGTAAGAATGATCGCCAAAAGGGTTGAAGAGCACTGGTCTGGATGGTTTTTAGTTTAGTTTAGACACTTATTACTTATTAGCGTGAAGAGGAGACCATTCTATCGTCCCAGTATGCATTGAGTGAAAGTCATGGAAACATCGTGAACATCAGAGAACAGGTTTACAGTTTCAGAAGCTTTGGAAGTTACTTGGTAGTTAGTGCTGGTTGCATAATTTACCTCCTTATACTTCCTGTCATGGATGAATTGCAACCATAGACAGTAGCCTATAGCCAGTAGCCAGTTTTGGACCAATAAAATACTACTAAAGGGCTACTTCCTGTTGGCACCAGCGTCTACTGCACATGATCGCGCAGCATAACCGTGGTTTAATGACGTAGAACAACGGCAGAAACATCGTAACAAAAAGTCTTAAGACTCAGTGTGTTTGTCTGACTCAGATCGTCACTGTTTCATCAGCCCACCTACGAGGCTCACCTGCCAAATAACAATGCAGCGTCACTGATCGCATGAGCTGAATAGTTTTTTTTAGATTGCAGAGAGTTTAGAAGCTAAGCAATACGGTTACATCTCGCATGTGCGACGGGGTGTCACAGGGTTTTGACGTCATTTTTGGGCCTACATGGATCCCTCCATGCAGGCTTTGGTCGGCTTCCCTGTCCGATCTCTGGCTTACCCCCTTGATTGCAACTAACCTGCGAAACTTCCTCAGGCCAGGCTCCCTTATAGGTTGTACTACCTGTTTTGTGCATCAGGGCTCCAGAGGACAAAATGTTAATTTAAGCTAACGGGAAGCAGAATCTCAGGCTTGAAGTACCCTGATTTCATGTTAGTGATAATCATGTCCTAACCTCTTCTGCCGTTCTGAACCAGCTGGCAGAGTTTGCAGATGAGGCTATTAGGTGCTCAGCTAGCTCATCCTGATGTGGTGATTGGGGCAGTGAATACCACACACACACATAGCAATAGCAGATGTGCTGTGGGAGTCTCAGGTCTCACTTTCACCCACAGGCATTTTAGATGAAGAAGAAGAAGAAGATATACTTTATCAATCCCGCAAGGGGAAATTCAGTGTTTGATGATCTGGAACACTGATGCAGGTTAGTTCTTAATGCATGTGAGTAGTGAACAAAGTCTCTAAAACTGCAGCCACCACAGATGTCTTTTTTTGTTTGTTTTTGTTTGCCTAGAACTCATCAGTCTTATTTACCAGAGATCTCGGGTTATACATCTAAAACCTTGCAAGCATAGCATGTATATTATTCACTGCCATAACTTTATTTAGGTTTGATTGTGATTTATCTCCACAATTCCTAAATCCAAACAGTTGAGCTCTAGTGAATTCAGATTTTCTGCCAACAACCGTCTCAATCTTGCGCAAACCCCCACTACATCCTCTTTTCCTGGATGGTATCCGTACCACCCCTTCTTTGCTTGGGTCTAGCTGAGGTCTCTGTAGAGGAGCAGGTTGTCTGAGACTCTTGGGATGCCCAGGCTATTACAATTTAATCAAAAGAAAAAAAAACGGATTCAAACTGGTTCAGTACACAATACTCTTTTTTAAGCTTCTACTTTTTCCACTTTATGTTGATTGAACAAACAAGATGTAATGGGTGAATTGATGAGCTTTAAAGGTGATGGATGCTGGATTTTCTCAACTGTAGCTAGAGTGAGGCTAGCTGTTTCGCCCCCGTTTCCAGTCTTTATACTAAAGTTAGCTAATGGGCTGCCTGCTGTAGCTTCATATTTTATGTAGTTATTAGGGTGATATCAATCTTCTCATTTAACTCTCAGAAAAAAAGCTAATACATATTTCCCAAAATGGAGAATTTTTTTAATTTAAAATAAAAAATAGAAAAGAAAATGACATATCTTTATCAGATATGACAAAACACAAGCAGTATCCCACAAAAGTGACCACCCTCACATATTTGTAAATATTTGATTATATCTTTTCATGTGACAACACTGAAGAAATGACACTTTGCTACAATGTAAAGTAGTGAGTGTACAACTTGTATGTATATATATATATATATATATATATATAGTAAATTTGCTGTCCCCTCAAAATAACACATCACACAGCCATTAATGTCTAAACCACTGGCAACAAAAGCTTCAGTGTTGTCACGTGAAAAGATACAATAAAATATTTACAAAAATTAGAGGGTGACTCATTTTTGTGAGATACTGTATCATTAACATTATTTTAAGATCCACTTTGGACCTTTATATACCATTAAGCACTTTAAAAACATTCAGAGCCTTAAAGTTTACATTAGAAAAAAATCTGTGCTACTGCAGAGGTCAGATTGAGTTCTTGAAAGAGGCAGCAACCTTTGAGTGCTACACACTTAATGGTTTAGTGGTGCAATTTTATTTTCCACACTTATCAACACACATAGTATTTGAGTAAATATTGCATTTAGAGCAGCTGCTTTTCAAAAACATCAGTGTTCCCCAACTATTCACGGATAAAACCATCAAGTGTGCATCTCCCAGCATTAACTGTCTCCATTTGGAGCACTTGAACATCAAGGACTGAGTTTCCAAAACTGAACTGCCATTTAAAACACAAGCTGAGAACGAATAAACCCACTGATAGAGGGAAATCCATCCATCCACTGTCTAAGTGCAAACACTCAGTTTGGATTTTACTAGAAACCTTTAAGCATGTCAACCCTTTAAAAGCAGACATGAAATGATGCAAACTGTGCTCCACTGCTGTTAAACCCTAGAGGGGTATAATTAGTGTCTTTAGTAAAGGAACATTGCCCTTGGTCCCAATTGTGCAGTGCTGACCCAGATCATACTTGGAACGGGAAAATAAAGAGAAAAGGTTGCACTGCAGTGGCGACTCCAGTCCGCACAGTGCTTTATCTTACTCTTCTCCATCCAGCTCCTGTTGATGACGACCTTTTAAACACTGGAAGCTGTGACAAGACTTAGGAGCTACAAGTGTGGTTTTAATGGAAGAAATGTAATCCTACACTTCCCATTATCTTCTCATTAGATCCCCGTTGCTGGTTAATGACTATGTCTTTCAAACTCCACATTACCAGTTTATGATGTTGACTTTCCATTAGAAAATCTTTGTCTCGAAGCCCAAACTACAATTTGAGTAATTTTCCTAAACAAGCTCCTCCAGAACTAAAGAACATCATACAGCTCGTTTCAAAAGCTCAGTAATACTCCCTGTAACTTGCAAACTGACAATGACATGTCCAGTATAAGCTGTACAGTGCCCCTTCAAAGGATAAGTCTGGCAGAATTCTATATTTTTATTTTCACAAATCTTACAAGACCACAAGTATTGTCTGCGTAGCCAATGCCTGTGTCACAGTCACTCATTCAACAGTTTGACCGGTTGCCAATCAACCATCAGGAGGGCGGGTCTTATCTAATGTGAACCTATCAGACAGCATATGCCAGAGCATACCTGTCAACTTTGGGATTTAAAATAAGGGAAATTTTCTGGCACACCGCCCTGGGCCGTCTTACCAACCCCTACTACTGTCAGAATATGATATGGCTATATGGTTGAAATTGAAATGCTGTGAACTTCCCTGCATTACAGAAATTAAAACACAAAGGGGCATAGAAATTCAGCACATACAAGTTTATTTATGTATTACTTGAATGAGGATACATCACTTACACATTATGTAAGCCTCCTCCCATTTGCTGAGATACTCGCGCAGAATTTGTGCCTTTTTGGCAGGTACTCCATTCCTCTCACGTTCACCCAACTTTGAATCCTCGCGTTCTTCTTCTCCTTCTTGTTTTATTTGCAAGTACCGTTTGAGTGACATCCTGTCACTAGATGTTAATGTTCTACATACTGCCCCGTTTTATCGTTGGTGAATGTAGCAAACATATCAAATGCGTGATTTTTAAATTTTGTTTTAGAAAGGTTAAAAATACGAGAGATTTACGGGAAAGTATTTAAATGGGTATCAGAGAATGGTTAAATACGGGAGAATCACAAATGACATGTAGGTGCCAGAGCAAAAGTATGAACTCTTATGCTGGAACCGTGATGGACAACTCTCATCTCGTATTGTTGATTAGCTTTGAACATCTGTTTATTTGCTAAACTAAATGAACTGCAACCAACAAGTCTAGTTTATGGTTGTTGACATGAGTGGAGGACCAGAGTGGGCTGGACCCAACAGCAGCCAGTGAGTGAACTGCAGTCAGGTAAACGTGTTCTGTCCACTCAAAGTCAGATGTCAGCAAATAATGAAACTGGAAAGCATTGGATTGACATTAACTATTGATTATAAAAATGTTGATTAGCCGAGCAGACGGGGCAATATGGATGGACATCTCCCAGTAAATAGGCTAATATGCATCACATATTTAGTCAAGTCATAAATAGCATTTTACCTTTGAAAATGTATTTGCCTGATGCAGCTGATAGCCTATACTTGTTTGTCAGTAGTTGATGCTGGATCATCAGCCAGTATAAGCACAGTTCATCCACATACAGCCTCAGCCAGTAGGAGCACATCCAGAGATATAACGTCAGCATCAGCTACAAGCAGCTAAGACCCTAATGGAAAAGTTGCTGCTCCACCAAATGACCCAGCAGAATGGCCCCCAGTCATTACAGACTTTATCAGGACTGAGTTAGTAGCTGCAGAGGTCCATTCTAAGAGAGCTCCGATCGATCGGTCACCGATCGTAATCGGCCGATAATGGCTTTGATCGGCGGTGTCTAAAAAGGCAAATGAGAAAAGCCGATCAGAAGATGCAATACTCGTCAGATAAATTTTCAACGGCTGGTAAAATGGTGTCACTACGCATCTGAGCAGTTTTCAAAGCTAGCTAGCACCAAAGTCCTTTTCAGACAGGAAGCGATTAATGCGCCCAGTTAATCATTTACAATGAGAGCTGAGCAGCAATCAGACAAGCGGAGCAACAAGCAGGACTCAAGAGCGATGGTGTGTGTCATCTCACACACCCCTGCCCGCTACTAGAGTTTAATTGTCTTGACCCACAGGCAGAGAGAGAGACAATCCTTCAGAGTTTCCTCATGCAAAGAAAGGCGCCACTCAATCAGCTGACTGCCTCTCTTGGCAAAAACGGAGGACTTTATAAAACAATGACACACACTTACATTTGGCTTTCTGATTCGGTCAAGCAAAAACACGATGCTACTGACCAGAGTTTTAGTTTGTGTATTTTTCTTAAAATGTTTTGTCCTGTGTAAATAACACTTAGGCTAACAGTTAGCCTACTGTGTATGTCGCCGTATTTACTTTGCAACGACTCCTAGTCTGTTTTTCGCCATCACAGTCTCTTTGTACTCCCGTGTTACTTTCAGTTCTACTTTGGTGTGGTTCTACGTCTGTATTACTTTCTTCTTTCGGAAAATCGTCTGCAACTGCAGAGTAGACCATCTACTTCATGTTTACACCGGCACATGCATGCCCAATGTATGTGAACGGCCACTAGACGTGTGTTTTCAGTCCTTTTAATATACACAGAGATCAACTCTGATACGCAGCTGCAACGCTGCTGTGGACGGAGAAGATCGTATTCATTATAAAAAACTGTTTTAAAAAACTTAGTAGTGTGGATGTAGCCTCGCATTAACCCATTCCTCTCTCTACTCCTCTCATTTCAGCCCTCCTGTTTTCCCTGTGATTCTCCCATATTTTTCCATTCTCACCTGGTACCCTTCCTTTAAATGTTTCTCCGGAAATCTCCCATATCTTTAACCTTTATAAAATCAAATAAAAACCTGCTGGCCGTATTGAAAGTGTTGGCTACTCTCTCCTCTTGTAAAGCTGGTGGCAGTAGACCTATGTAAAATATGTAGACTGTGCTTCTTGCACAAGGATTAAATAAATGAAAACAACCTACTGAAATAATGTTAGACCTACACTAGTGGTAAACTAAATGAAATTATAATGAATATAGTAACTATAAGTAATATTAACAATGTACTAACATATGGAATTAACATTGTACTTTTATTTATTTAAATGTCACTTATTTTCAAATCTCACTGACAGTTTAGACTCCTCTCTCCCCCTGAAGCCCACAGAACCTGCCTGAGCTTTCCAGAACAAAAAGCGGCTGCTTCAGAGTTTATCAATGACTCAGGATGCCTGTGCTCCTTTATCTCCTAAATATTTTGGCTACAGCCTTTTTTGGTTTAGTTTTTTTTGTTGTTGTTGAAGTAAATGTATAAAGATGCTGTTGTTCTGTATTTGTAATTTATTCCACAGGAAAGTTGTATTTGTTAAGCTTTAAGATGTTCGCAGTGACCAGACAAAGGCTGCTATGGTTTAAGTCTCTAAGACTCTAAGACTTAAACCATACCATACGAGGGATTGCAATTTGTTGCCCAATTTGTTTCCTGGCAATTAAATAAACAGTTGCCATTCCATGATACTTTATCATCTGTTAATTTTAATACTTAATACATTGTTTTAGGACCAATAAAATAATTATACAATATACTGTATAATGCTACATGATAAATAAAAGGCTTCATATAGACCCAGTGATCAGTGATCAGTATTGGCCAATACTGCTTTCAGCAGTCAGTGATTGGCCCAAAAAATGGAATGTAGTGAGAGCACTGCACTGTCAGCTGTGACTGTGTAGCAATGACAAATTCTTTACATGGCTGACGATTCAGGTTGAAGGGCCCCATAGCAGAATTTTGCTGAGGGCCCCGGGAGGACAGGCTCTGGCAAATACCGTGCCCAGTTGTATATGACTGAGCCTTTTTTAAATGAAAGTTTATATATTTGACTTGTTTTTAAATATTAACATTTTCAGTAGGAGCCCATGGGTTTGTGTCTGAGGGGTATAGACAGGCTGGGGAAGTTATAAATATTGAAAGACAGACTAGGCCTTCTGCACGGCTTGAAAGTGGACTAACAATGTTGGACTAACAATGGACAGTTAAAAAATTATACACATTCCACAATACCCACAATACAACTTGACCGCTGACAGTGCAAGTGGAGATTTGGGTGTGCGATGCTAGTAGCGACTAATGTAGCTTCAAGGATACCAGAGATGTTTTCCTACAGAGGTTCGGAAAGCTCACTTCTTTCTAACTCCACAACCCCAAATTGTTTTCATTTTCCAACTTGTACTCTTCAGTCCCAACTCCCAAACGACCCTGACTCCATTAGTTGGTTATCTTGTGGCTCACAGGTTTTCTATTGTGAATTTTATCATCTATGTTATGTCTGTGTTTGCACACAGTGTGTGCACACAGTGTGTGCAAACACCCCTGTTTTGCACTAGCAACACTGGTGTTATGACCTCCACATATTTCTCCTCAGTTCGATAGCTGCCTACCACCTCCTCTTTGCAAGTGTGGGTATAAGATAATGTGTGGGTTTGAATAATGCATGTAGCACCTTGCAGGACCCTTGTGACATTAAAAACTGCTTTAATTCCAAATTCCCTGTGAATAATAAAGAATAACTACAAATTCACTGCAGTACTGAGGATTTATTTTATTAGTAGATATTAGATTTAGTAATATAAAATTATTTTGAAATTAGAAATTGACTCCTGCATCTGACACCTGAGGTTGAGACTGAGTGTGAATGTTTTGAATGTTTTGATTAGTTTTTTTCCCTTTGGGTGAGTGATGCAAGCTTGGTGTGTTTTTTGTTTTCTCTCTTCCTTTTTCTCAGTTACTGAGTCCTGGGTGCGTCTGACTTCCTGGGTTGGCACCTGCTGGCAATCACAGACCTGTTCCTGATCAGCCATCCCCACCACTTCTTAAGGAGAGGCATCCATTCCCTGCAGGACTGCGGACTGGTGTGCCGTAGGTTAAGCCTACGTCTAGCTCAGCGCCTGTTTTTGTAAAGTAACCTGTTCGCCTTTACTAATTTCTGTCTCCAGATTGCCCGTTCAACCCGTTCAGCCTGCCTGCCAGTTCCAAACCCCTGGAGCCACTAGAAGATCCAATCCTTCTTGCCAATCTCCAGCCATCCACGCCAGCCCCAGCCCTCACTCCCCTACTGCTTAGAAGGAAACAACCTGTGACCTCACCCTGCCTTAGTTCACCCACTCCACCTTCATAAATAAACTGTTTAAACTTCTGCTTTGTCTCCTGGTCCGCATCTGGGTTCTAGCGTATTCCTGACAGAAATACCGTATTGTACATGTACCCTGACAATCATTATCCACAACTGCTGTAGTGGCATTGCAACCACTAGCAAGGTGGCTTTCATGAGACCTTTTTGGGTTCAAGGGGATGCATCATTTGAGCATAAATTTAAACCAGTGAGTTAAAAATTCATACACAGTGTCAATTACTAGAAGAGCCTGTGTTGACAGCGAAGAAAGACACATGTCACGTGAAAGCTCTGAGTGAGATGTAATGAGCTAACTCATCTCTGATTTCAGATGAGAACACAGCTAGATTTCATACGCTAAGTTTAACAATAGAAGTCAGGGAATGATGGTGTGCAAGATGTTGGTAATTTGTTTGTTGTTGATTTGTTTTTAAGAAATTATTAGAAATAATCAATACCACGTGTAGCTAGAGTACAACTTTCAGTTTCAAACTGTAAAATCCCAAATGGGAAGTACAATGGTTTTCCAAGTATTTATTAGTTCAGCTTTTATTTTATGGGTTGTCATTTTGCTTCCATCTTTTTTTCAGATGTTCTCCATGTGATGACTGGCATTGTTTGCCAACAGTATTAACAAAACTCAAAATTAAGCACTTTTTGGATGCAATGTTTATTTGCCACTTGTTTTTATTTAGAACAACAGAATAGAACATGTCAGAAAACCAGTGTACCCACATTTCTTACCATTAACTGCTATCCCAGCATGTACACATGTATACAAAACATATACAAATAAGTTCCATACCTTTCATCCCAACCAATCATCACAAAAAAGAAGCAAGGGGGAGAAATACTAGAACACACTCACAGTTAAACAAAACGGCCTACACTAGTGGTAAACTAAAAAAGGACACTCCGGTGATTTCGTATTGAACCTCCATAAAGTTGGTGGATCCTCAAGAGATCAACAGCAGCAGAGATATGGCTTGTAGCCTCTAGTACAGGTCAAGCTTCAAAAACACTGTATTCTACATATCCCATGATGCATGTGTCTTTAGACCCTCCCTCCGATTGTTTAAACTAAACCGATTTTAGGAGGCTGACTTAGCAGGCCTTCTCTTAAAAATTGTCTCAAGCCCACTATCACTATGTCATGTAGGTTATTTTCTCTGACTTTAAAGTAGATCCAGATCCACAGACGCCATCATTCAGCTGTTTACGTAGGCCGAGAAGTAATCCTTCTGACGGTAAACTGAACTTGATGTGTAAAATTGGTGGAGCGTACCAAACCAACTCCAATAAAGAATATTGCAGGCCAGTCAAAACTAGAATACCTGTCAAGGGACGTCTTTCTTTCTTTCTTAGATCATCTCTCTTTTTTAGCCAAGCTAGCAACATGGCTCTGTGGATGGCAATGTCAGTCAATCAGTCAGTCCGCTGCTTTGGCCGAAATGAAAGATTTCTCAAATGTGGTCAAAATGCATGCCCCCCTCAGGAAGAATTCTAAATGTCTTTTCCTCTAGAGCAGAGAGTGGGAGGCAGGCCTCCCCAGGGAGGCTCCAAACATTTGAGAGGATCAGTGAAAAATGAAAAATATTACATTATTTATTATATTAAAATCAAAAGATGATATAGAATAGCCTAAATGTGTGTGATTTGTTTAAAGAGATAATTCAGAGAAACAATAATTTGGGGGAAATTTACAGTTTTTCCCACATTCCAAGAGATTTATAAATGCCAATACAACTGTCCATTATGATGTATTTGGTATGGTTTGTGCTGTCAAACAGCAATAGTAGGTCTAAAATCTGTCTGTCTATGTGATCATATAACATGATCATCCTCTACTTGAGCAAAACTGACCAGGTAAACTAAAGGAGGGCACCTTTTTCCAAGCCTTGTCCCACTGTCTCAGACCTTGAAAACCCCTGCTCTGGAGCCATCATCAAAATGTGTTAGTGTTCAATACCTAATACTGTTTTTATGACCAAATACCTGCAAACCGAATGTTGTTATTGCTGGACATGACTCATTCAACTTCTAACACACTGAAGAATATAAATCATCAGGGAGTGAAGTACAGTTTTGCATCTTTTAGTGTCATTTATTTCACCAAAGTTCTGCTTTGTTTGAGATAAGCAGAAGAAGAGCTGGGTGGATTAGAATAAGCACTGATGCAACCACTGAACCTACGCAGAAACATCAGAAACTAAAGCTAACACTGAACAGAACATCAAAGAGACGCACCTCACATTTCAGTGTTTGATTAACAGGGGCTCACTGTAGCGTTCAGTGAAGAAACAGCAGATAGTAACATGGATGAAACTGAATAAAATGAAGACTGATAACTATTCATGTAGATTGTCTTTTTTGCCATTTAGCGTACATTCTCCTCCAGAGTGATTTACTGGAAGAATATAAAATCTCCAGTATACTGCAGTGAAAATTACAAACATTGCCTCTTATCATTTAGGCTAATGAATAAGAAAAGCAGTTAGAGGAACACGATGATTGGAAAATAAAATTACTTGTCTTTCCGTTAGCGCTGCCTACTCGTTTCTTTGGACAAAACTATCTTCCTGCTGCGGTATATGTTCATACATTAGACAGATTTAGGTCTTTGTGATGGCAGCTAACAATGATGGCTTTTTTTCTACATTCGATGCGTACAGTAGCCTATCTCAGAGTACAACATACAGCTCTGGTCCTCCAGTCCAGCTCCAATTAAAACACACACACACACACACACACACACACACACACACACACACACACACACACAAGAAAAAGCCAGTTTGTCTTGAGCCATAGTATTTTTTTTTTTTTTGTACAGCTGAAACAGTCAGGGGCTGAATACAGCTTTGTTTCCTCTGATAATGACAATGCATTTTGGCTTTATGCAGTGGGATTGGAAAGGATTTTAAATCCTTTTCAGTCTCACTGGATTCTGTAATAAGAGTGAACCCATTAAAAGCCCCCAAACTGTTTTCATGCAACAACATACAAGACTTAAAAGATGTTAAACATGAAAGTGTGAGTTAATGTATGCCATACTAATTAAACCAGTTTTCTTCTCTTTTTTGTCTTTAGACATTAAACCTCTGAAGATCACCTGTGGGACAAGCAACTGGTCAGTTAGTTATATTAAAGTCTGCCACAACTATTATTTTTGTGGAGAAACAGCGCTCTCAGGTGGACACCTGAGGTATTTCTGCTCCCTCAGCTTCATCATGAAATGTTAACAGTGATAGAATATAAGTACAAATTCGAGGTACTTGTACTTTACATGAGTATTTACTTTTTATGCAACTTTATACTTCACCAAATCTCAGAAGCAAATATTGTACTTTTTACTCCACTACATTGGTGTGATTTAGTTACTAGTTACTTTTCAGATTACAATTTGTGTGTCCTTCCTGTCCAGTGAACCACCTGTCTCCAAATTTGGTGTTTTTTAAGTGTTCCTTCATGTGTTGGAAATTATCTTATTTCTTAAGCTAAATGAACGCCTTGGATCAGCAGGAAAATGCAAGCTGAAAACAGGGCTGTTTCTCTGAGCTCATGAAATGTTGACTTTTTAGAGATACATGGTTCTCACAGGACAGCGACGCTACAAACATATGATGATGAATTACCCGACAGTAAAAACAGCGTTAAAAAACTACAGCAGTAAAATGCAACATACACATTAATGCAGCAGTAACGTTAATCCCAGAACATCATGTAGAAAACAGTAAAACACTGACAGGGACCATTTCACTGCATTATGAGTACTTTTACTTTTGATACTTTAAGTACATTTTGCTGATAATGACAGCATACTGATTCTTCAGTTAGGTTTTGAATGCAGGACTTTTTCTTGTAGTGGAGTATTTTCATAGTGTGGTATTATATTTACTTATTTTACTTTAAGTAAATCAGAATGCTTCTTCCACCACTGAATGTTGACTCCGTAAGTGGTAAGAAATGGCAGATTCAAATTACTTGAATGTGGATTGAGCAGAGATGCGTCTCGTTATCACAGAGACGTCCCTCCCTCTTATTTCGTACCTTCAACCCATGTCATGTGTGTTTTTTCACTAGATGAATAAGAACATCTGCACACCGTACTGTTTCCTTGATAATTATATTATATATTAAATATATTAATAGTTTGACATATTGGGAATCATATTCATTCCCTTTCTTGCCAAGAGAGTAGACCAGAGTGGTCTCAATCTTTTCATCTAACTCTCAAAATAAACATTATTAATAAGCTCAAACTATTACTATCACAACTCTGCTTATTTTAAGTCACTGCTTCAATTGTATTAACAAATAGGTGAATTTGTTGAATAGTTGAATATGGAAAAGAACTGGAGGTGTCATTGCAAGTCCGTAGTTTTGGATTACATAACAATGTACAAGTTCCAAATGGCAGCAAATATTGGGAAGCTCCAATACCCAGAAATGCTGTAATATGCACACAACGTGTTCACCAAGCCTAACTGGTTTTCTCAAAATGTGGTTGTTTTTTTTTTAAACAGTGTGTCCTTGTAATATACAACTGTAGACAGATGCCATGAATATGTATCTGATAGCATGAAGGCTCGGTACATTGGTACATTGAATCTCTTTGGTGGACCAGGTCGAACCTTTCATGTTCATCACATGACATTAGTGTCACTATGAGGTGAGGGTGTCCCGCACATTGTTTGGTAACAGTATGTGAGGCGTTGACAGACATGATTCAGAGATGAACACCTGAAAGGATGTCTGCATACAAGCCATGAGCATTGATGGCATATTGCTCAGTTAGTCAGTGTGAAGAATCTTTGTTCTGCCACATACTGTATCATACGGATCCAGGCGGGAACTTCTGTAGCATTGGAAATTTTTAATAACTCAGAGCACACGCACTGTTGACATTTATTTCAAAACACAAATGAATGAAATGACAGAAATCCTTGTTTGTCTCCTTCTTTTGTAGAAATTCAAAGACACCATGCTTCTATCTTCATAACATCTTTAAGTACATGGCTCTTGTCATCAAAAAAAAAACAGCATGGGAATAAGTGTTTGACTTTATTGTGTTGGATGGCCCCACTTATGTTACACACACACACACACACACACACACACACACACTGGATCAATCTCTTCTCTGGACACACAGGACACACCCATCTTATTATCATATAAGCATGAGGAAATATAAAATAAAAGTTTTTATTTATTTTATCAAATTAGTGATAAAAGAAAACAATCTTGCCTTTTTACCAACTGGTTGGAGGTTAAAGGAAAATAGTTTAGCATTTATTTTTAGATTTCAATTGAAAAATTTAGCTAAATGGATTATTGATTGACGTAGTCACTTATATTTTCGACTTGTGTGATAACCCTTTTCCTATATTTTTTCAGGTTCCAGGCACTGTATTTCTACACAGCGTAAGATGGAAATGGCCAGGTTTATCACAGGTTTTTTTAGAAGTGTATTTGACTTTTTCACAAACAACAGCATGGGCAGTCCTGGTCTTGTAATAATCTACAGTCACAGAATCACATTACAGCAGCTCCGCTACACCATCCAGGAGGCACTTGAGAGAGTAAAAGCCATTTGTGTGTAGTTCAGTAGGAAAAATGATGATTTGAATGACGAAATCTTAGTTGAGATGACTTTTTTTCTGCAAGACATATTCTATTTTTCAGTCAGTCAGTGTCCCAGCATTTTGTGTAGCTTCATTTTCTGTATGTATAGGTGTGTATTTTGAGCCTGTTTGTCAAGATGTGTGTGTGTGTGGCCCCACCAGTCAGGGATCCTTTTCCTTTGCCACCATGTTGACACACGTGTGCATGCAGGGACAAATGTGGGAGGTTAAAAAGGGCTGTGCGTGTCAGGTGTCATGCTCTCATCACTGCATGAATGTAAAGACAACCCACTTCGGCATATGCACACACTTACCTCTTTCAGCCTCTACAGAGAAGACAGGTGAAAGGTGTAGCTGAGTGGAGGTTAGAGAGTTCACATTCCAGGTAGAGAACATGAGGCCTGTCCTTGAGCGACACTCCAAGCTACAACCATTTCAGTTGTTTCACCAGCTTTGAGTTTGCGTTTCTGAATAACTGTTGTCCTACATGCAAAAATGCTGCTTTTTAGAGCCACAGATTTATTTGTCCACCACTTTCCTACTACGTCACTTGTGGTCGGTTTAAATGGTCAAGGGGTCAAATCCAAAAAAATTATGCAGGTGGCAGGCATTCAGACGAAGCGTTTGCTTCACGCTCAGCAGATCCTCCCTCTTTCTCTAAGAAGCGTGTCATCTGCAGCTCCGGAAACAATAACATTCTCCCTCAGGGACTTCTTTTGGTCCCCTCAACCCCCCTTTAACCGTCTGGACAAAAGCCCAAGGGGGGAAAAAGATTCCCCTTGATAGGGCACGGCCGCTTAGAAACTTCCAGAGGCCCTTTCCATTTGTTCAGCTGCCTGATGGAAAAGTACAGGGCTTACATGGCCCGCCACCCACCCACCCACCCACTTGTATGGTGGCATCTCCTCCTCCTGTGCTGCAGCTCTGTGTGTAGAATTAGTTCAACTCAATTTGTGAAAACAACTGGCGCATGACGTTCCATCAGACAAATCCCTGTTTGTGCAAACACTCCCACAAGGGGCAACTTCTCATCATGAGTGGTGACACAGCAGGAAAAAACAAGACAGGGAATCAGGATTTGATTCTGATGACTGGCTTTATTTGTTTGTTGCCATCTTGCTATCAATAAAATCTGATAAAAAAACACACCCACACAGTCCTCATAACGCAGATGAGCTTAATTGTTAGTGTTAAAAGGTAAATAATTTGGGTTCATTGATATTTAATCATACATATTGCTGTGTGTTCCAGAGAAAAGTTTTTTAGGTCATTTTTCATAGATGCTCAAGCCCAGTTTTAAAGCAGCTATAATCTTTTTTTTTTTTAATAGCAATGGATCAGGTGCCTGTATGTCATGTGAAAAGGCTCGCTAGAAAGTAGAAGAGAAATAACGTTAAATGAATGCTGATATTGCTCCAGGAAATGTTGGCTGTATTGTGATAGCATATCCAGACCCAGAATGGCCTTAAATGTTAATTTGATGTATTTTGGCATCATATTCAGACTGTAAGAACTGAAGCCCCCATTAGGATGCAATAATGAGGATAGATCATACATCAACTTTGAGCACGACATAGATACCCCACTGCAGGAGAGCTCCAGGAGAGCAGGGGGACGCTAAAGGGACAACTATGATTAGCTCATGTGACCAGTGAATTAACTACAGGCTACCTTTATCAGTCACATGGGGACAAAGATAGCTGATGGCTATTTTTGGATTTGAAAGAGAGGTCTGCTTGTTGGGTCTTGTGTCAGAGGCTTACACTAGAAGGTCCAAGTTCCACCAGATAATATTTATTTTCATATAGGAATGGTTATATTTAGATGCGATATTACAGATGGTGAACGCTGATGGTTATTGCAGATGGATATTATTAGGCATAAAGTTAGAAATAAACGGTTATGTGTAACTATTTGAGACTAGAAATATCAGTGTCAGGTTAGAAATAGACAGTATAGAATATAGACAGTAGGATAGTCAGTTGCTGCGACTTCAGCTACATGACACTGATTAGCCTACTTCTCTGGCTCTCGTTCAGCTGCACTTACCTCTAAAGGAGAAGGAAAAAATAAAACAAGTATTGCATTATTTATCACCATTTGGAAAAGGAGGCTAAATTTATTTTCCCAGAACTAGTCCTGGTATCAGGATTAGAAAAAGGTGTAGACACCTTAACCAGATTAGTTTATTTGATGTGAATTAAAGGTACACCAATGAATATTTTTATATTAACAATGGAATAAATGGCTATGGCCATTGAAAGGTGTCGCTTGCAATGAAAATACACAGAATATTGTCACTACTCTGCACTTCCCTTCAACTTCAACTTTCAGCTCAACCCTATGTCATTGTTCACCCTCACAGATCCATCACGCTGTTGCAGCAAAAGGAATTCTGATAAGCAACCTGCTAGTTATCACAACTAGCTAGTGAAGACAGGCAAGTAGAATCAGCCTGTGCTCGGCAGAAAAACAGCTGTATAGGCTGATTGTGCAGCAGCGTATTACAGCGATGAAATGTGTATGGGTCAAACATATTCAGGATTTCAATCCAGGAGACAGGGGTTCAAGTCCTGTGTGAAACCAAGTAATCATTGAGTTATTTAACATTAAATAACATTACGTAGTGACTAACGTTATGTGACTGACTTTACTTACTAATTTTTACTCAAACCACAATCTCTTCCTAAACCTAACCACATACTTTTGTTGCCTAAACCTAAAGAAGTTCTTTTGTTGCCTACGTTGACCACATGTTTAAAGTACTTCCAGTCCTTTTGGGGAACAAAATTAGGACATGTTGGATAAACTGGGGGGATCCCTATGATCCCATGTGTCTCTTGATATAAAGTAACATTGTAAGAGATTGGTATGGGTTAACTTTGCAGTTCAAACTGAAAAATATCTCAAGGTAGATGGACTTTTTTATAGCAGTTTGATGGTAAAATCCGTTCAACCATTGTGGAGTTACCAGGGTCCAAATTCAAGGTCTTGCCCTCAAATTTGAGGGCAGATTTCAATGAGTATAACATCAGTAGGCTGTATAAGCTGTAGATGGGTGATTTCAACATACTGGCCCAGGGAAACATACATTGAACATTTGATCTACGGAAAAAACATTGCTGGGATCATAACACTCTTTGAAAGGTCTGCTCATTATGTCATATTAAGAGGATAGTGAAATGGGTAACATAGTACATAGGATGTGCACAGCACCAAACAGTCAAGTTACCAACTAATGTTAGCTAGTGACGAATGTCAAACATCTAGCTAAAATTAGCTAAAGACACATATTTTCTTAGGAGTTGTTGGAGACCAAACAGAGCTGAAAGGAAAATGATTTTTAGGCATAGTCAGGTGGCTAGAAACACAACTCCAAATGAATGCTAATGTTTCTCCATGACTGTTTGCTAAAAGATTTGCCATTCAAAGGTTAAGGAGATAATATTGCCATGTTAGCTTGTGGCGGGTGCCTTCAAGTGATTAAAAAAATTATGCAGATTTTAAATGAGTGTAGCATCTTCTTTTCTGTTTTGATTCTGTACATCCAGCAGATATGAAGAATAACTAATCCAACTGACTTAAACCAAAGATTTCATGAATGCAACAAACAATAAACACAAAGTATGTCACTCCATTTTCCTTGTGGGTTACTGTGACACCATGCAGATCTTCTTAAACAGAAGGAGAAAACAAGAAGAGAGAATCCAGATTTGAAATGCGTCACACCAGATGGCCTGTAAATCATTCTTTTCTCTGCTGTGTTTCCAAAGATAATAATTCCGCTAATAACAAAGCAGAAAATATTGACAGGATGAGCCAAGCTGTGCAGTAACTGACAAACTGCACATGTCTCCTGTTTTCTCCAAACCTTTTGGGACACGTGTGCGTCGTGGCGGTGGTCCCATCAAACCAGCCGACCGTTGGACTGTTTGGCACCCCGACAGCAGGAGAGGAGCGGGGGGCTCCTTTCATGAGCATGTGAATGTCAATAGCAGCCTCAATCACCAAAAACCCACCCCCAGACCCATTAGCGTGTAGGGGCCGGAAAAATAGACTTTGGAAAAACACATTGCATAAGACCTTATGTAACAAGCTTCAGAAATTAATAGCTGGAGCAAATAAGCGGAAGAATTGGGAAATTATGTCGAGGCCTTGCAGTATTGTGTTGTGTCGTCCTGGTACAGGGGGCACACAGGAGGGCTCAGGGGAATCAGGAACAGGAATGCTAACTAACTTGTCATGGCTAGACACCCTGAGTAGGACAGTTTTAGAACAAGTGGTGAGTTTCTTTCAGACACAATATACTGTTAACATCCTGTTTAAAAAATAAATGGATCAAAATAGCTATCCACTGACAACAGCAACATTCCCTCCACATCAGCAATAATTTTTTCCGGATGTATAGTGGTATCTACTTTGTCTACTACTGTCACTCAAAAAAACAAAATGAAACAGTAAAATAATTGATGAAGTGAAGTAAGTCAGACTGTTGACCAAATTAATCAAAAGATCTTGGTAAGTTTGCAGCAAAAAATTATTTTCAGTATTTTACTGAATCACATCAGGACAATTACTGACAAAAACTGTGGTTTCCTGTAATTCTCTAAACTGTCACTCTTGCAGCAAACCCCACCCACGTGAGGTGTATCTGAGTTAAAACATGTCATAAATCTGTGTATAGTGTTTGCAAACACACTTAAACCCAAATCTGACTTCTTTGAGATAAGAAAGAACCTGTCAGTTTTCTCATCTTTCCTCACTGTTTCCACAGTGTAGAAGGGCAATGACATTTCAGCACACTGAGTTATTGAGTTAGTGATTATTCCTAATAGCCACAGGTTCATTTCCATGTGATGCAACACATGCATGCTCATATGATATGAATGTAATTATTTTTTAACTCCTTATGTCAGCTCTTGGAAATATTGCTACTGCTTTAGAAACCAAAAAAATGTTATAAGCTCTGAAGATTTGTTTTCTTTTTTCTTTTATCTGATAGTTCCAGTCAAAGACACACCTAAAAGGTTTTGGAACTTTCCATGAATTTCAGCTTTGTAAGTTTGGTATAGCATGTTCAAAAGAAAAAAAAAACTTTAAGTTTAGATACAGGACTGGACAGAATAGCTGGTAAATAACACAATCTACGTAAATGTATGCAAGTGTACATATATATATATGCATGTGTGTATGTATATGTTTGCATATATGTATATATGGGTGTGTAAGTATGTGTGTGGATATGTATTCATAGTTGTTTGTTGTTCTGTGTTTGTATTCATTAGAGTTCTCATGACATTTTATTACAATGTTCCAAAACTAATTGACATGGCCATTTGTAAATGAAATATTTGCATACTCTTTGTTGGTCGTAAATACAGTAAACTATAAGTCATTTAAAAAATAAATAAATCAACTCGAATGAACTTGTAGTAAAGGTCAGCTGACCCACTTGAGCCTATGTGTTTGATGCTCGTAACTTTAGGTACTCTTCTATAAACATTGTCGTGTAAATTACTTCTATATATTACTAAACCTTGACCTTGTGGTGACGCATGTAATTGTGACCTGGGTTATGTTAAGAGGAAGCTTGAGACCTGCATGTGGCTAGGTTTAGACAACAAAATTGCTTTGGTTTAAAGGTAGGGTTGACTTTTTCAATATTTAACCCCAGACCACAAACATTAACCAAGTGCTCTTAGTGCCTGAACGAAATCATAAAAACAGTGTTTTAGTTACTAAGAGAAGATTTTATATGAAAAAACAAATGAACACTTTGCTAATACTGCACAAACATTTTAGAAGTGGCATTACGTTCCTTTCAAAATGCTAATTAGTAGTGTATGAACATGTTAGCCAGAACTTTCCCTGAACTGTCAATGTTTCAAATGTATCCACGACATATTGTGAGACTGTGGCTGTAATGACAAACTGAATGTGTGTGAGAGTGTGAGGAGTAGTGTTATTGAAAAGGAGTATTCATGCTTGACAAACCCACTCTGGGAGGATTAAAGTTTGAAAAAAAGGCAGTTTACTGTGCGTTCCAATCATACATTTAGAACTAAATCACATATGCATAAATTAAGTGACCACCATGCACAGCTCTTATAACAGTTTTTCTCGATTGTTTAAACACATTTCTTGAAATTATGCCTCTTTTTCTCGAAACTCTAAACACAAATCCACAACTTCTCACCCAATTCCCCAAACATTCTATTTTCAGGTCAAAATGAAGCTCTCCACTCAAAACCATTTATATCTTGCTGAAAAATTAAACTTTGCCCTCAGACCGGACACACAAGCCCTCAAAATTAAATGAAACACTGCATTCAAACTGCCATAAACACATCCCAAATTGAAGCATTTGCATCAGATGGCAACACTTTTTAGTAAGATCCTTGATATACCATTTACACACTGTTGTTCTAAATCTAAAGCTCTTTTGTCTTTCATAGGCTTATGTGTACATTTCCATACAATGTACTAGAGTGAAAGTAATCTTCTAAGATGTGCTGAGAAGTACACTGTAAACACCAATACAATGTTGAAACAGAAAATATTTATTTGGCAAAACATTACAGTTGTAACAGTAGCACAGTGTTGTATCCAGCAGCATACAAGAAAAGGAAACCATAAACATGCAAACCAAAAGTATCAATTTTACTTTTATTGCCAAAAATGAATGTTTACAATACTGTACTGCAGAAACAACTGTTAGATTGTTGCAGCCTGTTCTAATTTCTAAAGGTTCAAATTATGGATGCCAATATAAAGCAACTCAAGTTGGGCTGGATTCTCAGTCCAGCTTCTCTCATTGTCATCCTGTGGTTAATCACGTGATCAAGTATGGCCCTGAACTCATCAGTGATGGCTCTCCTTCCTTCTCTTCTTTGTCCTCGTCCTCTTCCTCGTCTTCCAACTTTTCCTCCTTGAACTTGTCCTTCTCCCCTTGCTCTCTGTCCATTGTTGGCATCCATTGTTCAAAACACTCAGACTCTGGCACTTTTATCTATCTATCAAAGCATCTGATGAATTTTGACTTTTTGTGTTTCCACCTGGCTAGTTGTGTGTTAATTGAACTCACCCTGCACTGACTGAGTGAACAATATTGAATGTCAGTGTTTTCTCAATGACCACATGGTGTAGGCAATGAGAAATGAAGGGATTTGTGTGTAGATTTATGTGAAAAATGGAGTTATGATCGTGAAATTTTAGATCAATAATTATAGTGTTTGAGCAATGGAGAAAAACTGTAATCAAGCACATTATTTATGCACAGCAAAGTCTTCTCTAGGCCACCATAATGGAGTCAGAAATGCTTACTGGAAGATCTGTGACTCGGTTGACTCTGATATTAATGTTGGATTTATTGTTGAAACACTTCATCTTAACTTTATTTTGAGGTCAATTCAATTCGTTTTTTGGTGTAGTTATTAGTGTACAGACCTGAGTGATATTAATAGTCTGTCTTTGCTCTCATGGTCAAAACAACACCCATCTGGATAAACATCCATTTGGAAGAGGTGAAGGGTCTTTGTCAGGGTCTGCGCTCTCATCCCTCTAACAGATGAGAACTTCTTTTTACTCTAAATCAAGCAGACAGATGTTTGATGTAACATAAACACATACACTGGGTGTGAGCATTCGCCCTCATGTGCTGTTTGTCCATCAAACCACAGCAAAACACAGATGTGGTTATTATCCAGGAAACAGTGGGTGCCATGCTTTTCTCTCTGACCGTGAGCAAGACAGACGTTCCTGAGATTTCCTGTATGGAATAAAGTAAATAAAGTGCAATCAAGTTTCCCCAGTGATCATTCAAACAAGAGCAGAAATTTGTTCAGTACGTTTGTGTCACCAGTTACCTAACAAGAGCTTTTGTTTGACTGGTTTGCTCAATGACAGTTATCCCACAGTAACAGGGTACACTCCAGTTCAGAAGTTTATGTAAGCACTATTTGTCAGTAAAATGCTCAAGTCCAAGCTATCATGTTCAAAATTGTTTGAACAAAGTGGGCAGGACGGCTGCCGGCTGGTTGCATGTCACCGTGCAAATTTAACTCTCAAGTATCTCGGGAAACTACTGGGCAGAGTTACAGTCGTTCGCCGGAAGTTAAAACAACATGTTGCTTAGTTTGTGACGTGCTGATCTCATGTTGAAAACTGTGTGATTCTCTTCTTTATTAATCCAATTTGTCAACCAAGGACTAAATTAAGTTTTGTGGAGAGGAAAAGACTTCCTCCATTACACTCAGATATGCAGCTAAGCATCAAGTCAAATTAATTACAGCAACTCAAAGTTCCCAACACAAAGGCAAAAGTGACAAAAGAAAAGAAGGAGCGATATATTTCACATGGCTGGAAGCACCTTTGTTGCTTCTTTCATCATGCAGGTCAAGTGTAATTTCAGTAAAGAGCTAATGTGAGTTCACCCACTCCATTATCTTTATTGCAAGAGGTTAATGGGCCAAAGTGGAGCAACTCTCGGAGAAGCTCACGTTCATGCACGTGAGGGATTTTCAGGTTACTATCTTTAGGTAATTTCAGTGTGAACAGTGTAAACTCAGGATTTAACTAACATTACCAATATCTTCCATGTTTTCTGATACAATGGTTAATAATTGTGTTAACATTACTTGAAATTTCCAAAATTATACAACTTTGTTTTTCAGCATTATAAAAATGTTATTCATACTTCGCACCATCCCTTAACCACCTCCTACCTCATATCTTGCTGCATGCTGTAACACTGTAACGGTATGTAAATTTGCATGAAAGTTCTGTAACTGACAAGCTATTTTCCATTTCTACCACTCTACAGCTAATAAATAAAAATTTTTATTAAACTAAACTAACTTATTAGAAAATAACAATGAATCTTTGGTAACTGCAGACAGTCCAGTCTGACCAATCTTTTCAGAAAAATGTCAAAAAGGGAAATGTGTAGCAAAATTGTGTCTTGACTAATAACTGTCTTTAGTGCATAAATATGTTGTGAAATGCAGATGTAAACTTTAAGAATGACTCCATTCCACTTAGGCCCCATCCACACTACTCCAGTTTTGTTTAAAAACAGTTTTAAAACGAATACGATCTCCGTCCACACCAGCGTTTTAGCTGCGTTTCAGAGTTGATCTCTACATTAAAACGACTGAAAACGCACATCTAGCGGCCGTTCACGTACAATGGGCATGTGCATGCCGGTGTAAACATGAAGCAGATGGTCTCTTCTGTAGTTACAGAAGATTTGGTGAAAGAATATAGTAATGCAGACGATCAGACCAGATTTTTTTTTGCATGGACCAATAATGAGCTGGGACTGTGAATGTAACACGGTGTTACAGTAAAAGTGGCTGTGGCGGCAGAAAACAGACTGGGAGTCGTTGCAAAGTAAATACAGCAAGACACACAGTACAAAAGTAGGCTGTAAGTGTTATTTGCACGGTACAAAATATTTTAATACAAATACCAAATCAAAAACTCTGTCAGTAACATCGTGTTTCTACTTTGGTTGACTTATGAAAGTCCACTGTTTTTGCCAGTCCACACTAAAACACTACCCAGAGTTTTAAAACAAAAAACGGGGTCTGCAGCATTTTCAAATTTCTCTAT
Source organism: Micropterus salmoides (assembly GCF_014851395.1). Classification (NCBI taxonomy): domain Eukaryota; kingdom Metazoa; phylum Chordata; class Actinopteri; order Centrarchiformes; family Centrarchidae; genus Micropterus; species Micropterus salmoides. Next base: position 6,431,495 of record NW_024041484.1, read on the forward strand.
TTTAGGTCTTGGTTTTGCCATATTAGTCCGGACAGGAGGTGCAAACATAGCTAAAGTTTTAAAACAAAAACGCAGTAGTGTGGAAGGGGTCTCAGTTGTCTCAGCAATATCTGACATAAAAGCATCCCACATTCTCAGCCTTATGGTTAAGTGTTAGCAATCACTTTCCTATTTACACATCCAGCAAACACAGAGCAACACGGGCAGTTATTTGGAGTCGTGTTTATAGCCCCTTTTCCACTGCACAGTACCAGCCTGACTCGGCTCGCCTTTGTTTGGTTTTCCATTGTGGAAAAGTTGTACCTGTACCTGCTTCCAGGTACTTTTTTCGTATCACCTCCATCGAGGTTCCAAGCGAGCTGAGGCAATACTAAAATGTGACGTGAAAACACAGCAGACTGCTGATTGGTCAGAGAGAATCGTCACTATTCACTGCATCATCATTGCGTGCGCCAACTGTGTACATTTCAAATATTGCTATTCAAGTTTTGCAAAAAGTGATGGCCAAAAATGCCCGCTCACAGCCCGCCGTCACACATGGGAGGAAAACACAGCTGGAAGGTTTTCATACCGCCAATCTCTCTTTACATTCTGAGGAATGTTGAAACATTTTAACTTAAATCAAGAGACAGCTGTATGTGGGTCGCCGGTGTGTGTCGCATTGAACATTACGTTGCGGCAGTTGTTGCGTCGCTATGACGGCCAGTAACATTGAGGGGTACTATCTCTGGGTACCATCTGCAATGGAAAATGGAGCACGGCCAAACCGAGTTGAGTAGAGCTGAGCTGGTACTGGTAATGGAAAAGCGGCTTATGTCTGCCAGGCAAATACTTGCAAACCCTCACGATTTTCATGGTAGACTCTTGTTTTTTAAAGCCCTCTCCCAGTGTCCTCCCGAGGTCACAATTCTCCCAATTTCTCGTATTTCTCCCAATATATGAAAAATATACCCAACTTTGTGTACTTTTTGTTGCCTTTCTTACTGTTTCTGGCACTGTACAGTATACAATATGTACAATATGTGGGCAGCCATGTTTAACACGAAATGATCAGATCCCATCATCATCATCCAAAAGAATGTATGCCCAAACTTCTTCTTAATATTCAGCTCACTTAACTTACTTAGTACATTTACTTGCAAAACATCATGAACAGCTTTATTCATAGTCACAGTATACTGTACTGAAAGAAAAATCAATGAAGGCGAGCAATGTGGCAGTGACATGTCATCCCGGCTTCAAGCCTCTCACCTCTCACCTCTCAAGCGAGAGGCATTTTCTATTTCAGCTAACTAGGTCAGCCGGCTTTGTGACCCAAGTTTCGCACGGTTCACACATGCAGTTCAGTATTTCAGCCTGCAAATGTTCAGTCTCAAATATGTGGCTGCTAGATCAGAACCTATCATGTCATTATAGTTGCTAAACAGAAACTGAAAGCAGCGCCACATGCTGAAGCTACAATGACAAAAAAAAAGGAAGAAGATGGTAAAGATGGCGGAACATATTGGCAACTCATGTGGTTACATACTGTCAAGCATATTGGAATGGATGACCAGTCAGTATTGGTGATGGATGCTGAAACTAAACCTGATTACAGTGTTGAAGTATTTAATCATTGTCAGCTGAAGGAGGCCTGTACTCATGTGAGATGCTTTACTGAGTTTCTGCGATGTGATTCAGATCATGAGACAACTCCCTTCAACATCCTACACGGGTATTTATGTTTTATGGACACTCATCAAAAGAGTGATGATGGGGCATCATCATTGAGCTGTAACTCAGTGGCAGCTTTAACAGTTTCAAGCATAATCTTCTTTTGTCTGTCTCCATCCGGAAACATCATCCAGTAATCTTTAGAAACACACATGTGATGAAAATTACAAGTGTATGGAAAGTTTTACTAAACTTTATCTCCCATAACGTAAGCAACAAACAATGTTATTTCTAGGTTAACTACAATATTTAGCGGGCTTTAGGGTAATGTTAGAGAAATAGGACTGCAACATCCACCCTGTGAGTGCCAACCTACTACTCTATTAGAGTTTGGAGGTAATAGTGGCTTTATTCTGCTCTTCATTTGGTTTGGTAAAGTTTAAACTCCAGCCAAACACGCATCAGGAATTCCTCATGGTCACATCCATTTCTCTTTCTCAATCACCGTCAACCACCTTTGTACAGGGTGGGCTGGAGCCAATCCCAGCTAGCATTGGGCGAGAGGCGGGGTACACCCTGGACAGGTTGCCAGTCCTTCGCAGGGCACACAGACACTAACAACCACTCACACTCACATTCGCGCCTGAAGGGCAATTTAGAGTCACCCATTAACCTAGCCTGCATGTCTTTGGACGGTGGGAGGAAGCCGGAGCACCCGGACTGAACCCATGCAGACACGGGGACAACATGTAAACTTTGCACAGAAAGGCCTCGGACGACCACAGATCGAAACACGGACGCATATTCTTTGAAAATACAAACATTAAAGAGGAACTTTACACATCAAAGTCTACTTAAAGGTCTTGAGGAGTACTACTGAATATGTGAAAAATAGTTGAATATAGTCTTTGTGGCCCCAGAGAGAGCTATGTGAAGTCTGATAAACTACATCAAGAGATGTCACTTCAAGTTGTCAAGTTGAAGGGTAATATAGGTACCAGGTTTTGACAAGGAAGAGGATAATAGATGAGAATACAGATGATATCTCTAGTTCTGCAGCATTGATATTTATCTTTTTTTTAAACGGTCTAACTTGAGTTGGACAGTGTTATAGGAGCGTAATGCTAAATCGGTGGAGTACTCTAAAAAGGTGTGGTATGCGATTCTAATCCAATACACGTCATTTTGTCAAATTCAGCAAATATCTCCACCTGATCCGTTAGCTGTCCTTTCTCTGTGTGTGCTGGGAAAAAATCTGGTGTTTATACACAGCCCTGGCTCTGTAAATGAGAAACAAAACCAAGCCACACATGACAATTCCAGCCATTCCAGTCATGATTTGTGTGTTAAAATGCTTGCCCACTGGACAATTCAGCTGTCTGGAGCTGGTGTGCTGGCTCTGAATCTGCCTCGTCCTCTCAGCATGTTAGCTTTGCAGCAGCAACAGTTTGCTAACCCACAACCTAGCTAATGTTACATACATTATTTGCTGTGTAGTTGTTTGCTCTATGTCATGATATTTGTCATGGTTTTGGATTTCATCAGAATTACATACCCTACGTTTAAAGCATAAATTTAACCACTGTGTTAGGTACACCTTGCTAGTACTGGGTTGGACCCCTTTTTCACCTTCAGAACTGCATAATTCTTCATGGCATCCTTTCAACTAGGTGTTGGAATTCCTCAGAGATTTTGGTCCATATTGACATCATAGCATCATGCAGTTGGTACTAAGGGGCCCAAAGTATGCCAAGAAAAGGTCTCCCACCAAATCTTGTTCAAATGAGAATTATCAGAACTCTCTCCAGGAGTGGTTGTACTGGATAGTCAGCACGGACAATGTTGTTTATAAATCATTTTTCTGTGAACAAATTTGTGCCCTTTTTATTGTCTCTTTTATATATGTTGCTCCAATTGCAAACTACAGTGAGGTGACCAATAAAGCTGAAACTGGTGGCAGAAAACTGCCCCTGAACCTCACACCCTTTTCTCAGAGTTGGAATGTACCCAGATATTATTTGTTTACCCAGACTGTCAACATATCTGTTGAGCTAAGTGATGTAGATGCCTTAAGCTCACTTCCTGCCTGTCGGCAATAAAGAAATGGATGAATAATAGACAGACAGCACAGACAGAAAGACTGTAAATTGGCAAATCCAAAAGGGAGCTGTTTAAAACACTTGGTAATCTGCCCCCTGGATCAAACCTGGGTGTTATTTTAGACTACGACAAAGAAGAGAGAACACATCAAGCCAGTGCACTGCTGGAGTGATGTGTTTTGGGATTTGATTTTAAAGTCCTTCTACTTGTGAACAAAGCTCTTAACGGCTTAGGACCGGCCTACATCACAGATTCCCTGTTGTTTTATGTTCCTTCATGAGCCCTAAGATCCTCTACTGCTGGTTTTTTAGTTACTAAAAAAAAAAATGGAGATGCAGCTTCTTTCAGGTAAGCTCTCAACTTATGGAATAGCCTAAGCAGAGCAGAGCAGAGCAGGCAGCAAATTCTAAAATGGCGCTTAAAAACATATTAAAATGTGCCTTTTTCTAGCACCACAACTTATGATGCGCACGCTTCACATGGAGTCACACATGCTGTTCTTAAATGCACTTTTATGCCTTTAAATCTTTCAAATGGCTTGCCTTCACTGCAGTGCTAAGCACCTTATCTTTACCTGCCTTCTTTTCAATTTAATTTGTTTACTGTTTTTATTCTTTTTTAAATGTAAAGCACTTTGAGCTGCATGGGCTGGAGCCAATCCCAGTTACTGGCAAAATGCAGGGTACACCCTAAACAGGTTGCCAGTCCATCACAGGGCCACACACTCACACCTAAGGACAATTTAGGGTCACCAATTAACCTAGTGCGCATGTCTTTGGATGGTGGGAGGAAGTTGGATCACCCAGACAGAACCCACGCAGACACGAGGAGAACATGCAAACTCCACACAGAAAGGCTGGGGTTGGAACCCACGCTCTTCTTGCTGTGAGGCAACAGTGCTAACCACTACACCACTGTGCCACCCTGTTTTACTATATAATTACATTTAATACAGTATTTTTTTATTATTATTGTTATTGTTGTTGTTGTTATGTCTCATGATAGATTGGTGACCCTGTCAAGGGTGTAGCCTACCTTACCTCTTGCCCAGTGCATGCTGGGATAGGCTCCAGCCCATGACCCTTCCCAGAATAAATGCATATTTATAATGGATGGCTAGCTGGAGAGTTTAAGTACACTGAGAGCCCAGTGAGCAGTGTCTTCATCCAAGCCTATGTAGGTAGGAAGGGGAGAGAATTGTCAATTGTATATTCGTATATCCTACAGGGCCCTGTGCACAGGATAAGAGGTTGACGATGGATGGATGGATGGATGGATGGATATCCTACAGGAAATGGTGTCTGTCACTGCCAAATGCCTGTTGGCACTGAGAGAGGTGAAAATTGTGGGTGGATGTTGTCAAGCTAACAGTAGCTTCCTCTTTCTTTCTTTGGGCCACTTGTTTGGCATGACAGGAATAAAAACTAATTATATAAATGCCTGTTTTGCGGATGGAGTCTAGCCATTCTTTCTTTGAAAAGATCATTCAGAACAAAGTGATGTGTAAAATGTAGGCAATAGTGTTTTATTATTATCATTAGTTAGCGATATTTTCAGTTATTAATACTGCTTAATAATGCTGCTGTCTATTATTTGCTTGATTCATTGATTAGAAGCTTATTTGTTCTATAAAATTTTCTGACCTCTAGTCAGTTTACAGTGAAACAAAACAGAGAAAAGCAGCAAACCCTCACACTGGAAAAGATGCAAATATGATTGGAATTCTTGCTTAAAACATGACCTAAATGACTGATTGATGATCAAAATAGTTTCCATTTCTTTTTCTCGCAATGGGCTAATCGATCTTTCTTTCTCATAAAGACAGTTTTTCCTTGCCACTGTCCAAGTGCTTGCTCATGGTGGGAATTGTTGGGTTCTCTGTAAATAATATTACAGACCCCGCTCAAGCTCTGCTCTGAAAAGTGCAATGAGAAGCTTCTGTTATGAAATGGCGCTCTACAAATAAAACTAAATTGAATTGAATTCTTAAATTGAATTTCTGTGTAAAATCTTACTCTGATAATTATATCTCTCCGATAAATGTAGTAAAAACGTTAATTCCCTTTGAAATGCAATAGAGTAAAAGTATAAAGCAGCATTAATGTGAAGTAAATAAATACAATAGCCTAGCCAAACACCGCTGATCATGACACGTGCGTAACATCGAAATGCAGTTTATTAGTCAATTTGCACCTCCTAAAGGCTCATGTTTTTACTCCCTACGTCCGCTTTAAACCATCAGCAGTGGATTGGAGTGTGGAGTGTTCCCTACAACGTGGCCAGGTAGAATGTAAACAAAGGATCTCAGTCAGTAAACTGCCACAATCATTAAATAAACCTTTCTTTTATCTGAAGGGTTGCATAAACACCCTTTAGCCAGTGTAATTACGCATACAGATTGTTATGGCTTAAGGTTACATATTTAAGACGAATAAATGGGAACAATTAGACCGATTCAACCCTCTCAAATCTTCACATTAGGACAACGAGATGTTTCTTCAAATGAATGCCTGGAAGGAGGGTGATTTGGGAGAACAAGGAGCCCCCAGCAGTGTCTGGCTGTAACACGACGCTTCAGGAGTTGCCATCATCACATGGCAGATGGAAATTTCCACTCAGTCTCCTTGCTTGTTAAATGGGAAGGGTCTCCAACTCTTGTCTCCACTAGTTCTCCGCCTGCTACAGCTGTCCGCCACCCTCAAAGATTCGGTAAGACCCCGACATTTAGACATGTATTCCTTACTTTTAGATGTTATCTACCCTGCATGTGATTTGCTGGTTAACTCTGGCGACCATATTTGATTGCGTGGAAGCGGGTAGTTTAATTGTGATTATTTATGTGGCTGGAATCGGCTCGTATGGTTTTATAGCCTAACTACAAAATATTTTTTCTTCACTTAAAAGAAGGCTCATGTATGCGTGCGTTTAATGGCTTTTTAGACATCAGTGTTTCTTGTTTCATTGATCGTTCTTGCACATATATTCACAAACTAACATGTTAAAGAGACAGAGCAACAGTAGCGGCGTGCGGAGCGCTTCCTGCAGGGTGTTGCCTGGAGTCAGCGTAACGCTGCGTTAAGCGCCAAACACGCGTCTTTATTTATACAAGACAATAACACGTAGTTCTGGTGCGCGGTGATAAATAGTGTCAGAATTTTGCACCCAAAACACACGTTCCCACTTAAGCCCGCAGTTGTTCATATGGAAGGAAAACACAAAGGCAACTATTAGTGTTTCCTGTTTGCATTTTACAGACTGCTTTGTGCCTGCTCCCACTGTGTGTGTGTATGTGTGCAACACACACACCATATAAATGACTTGGAGTCATTACTTTGAAGGGATGAACAGAGGAGAAATATGAATATGGACCGTGGGTTTATGTAACACGCCGAGAGTAGCGTACTGTGTGGTCTGCAGGGCTCACTGAGGACTAATAAATATGTTATGACTGCAGTCACAGGCTCAAACTGCTGTCATGCTCAGTTTGGAAATATTGTACTGAATTTTTAATTCATTATACCTTGATTTGAAAACCTTGTCAGTAAAGCTGAGGGGCTCTCTGGAGCATTTCTCCTCTCAGTGTCACCACAGAAACTATTTTTCTTTCTTTCTTTTATGTCATGTTCTTTTTTCATTTACTGTTGTTTAACTGCAGTCTATCTCTCTTTGATTCTGCAAGTACTTGTTAATCACTCTGAGAAAGATAAACAGGGCTGTGTCATTTAGGTCTTGAGAGATTTTCCTTGTTGTTGTCAATTTCTTTGCTGTAATACTTTATGATCATCCTTGTCTTAAGCCACTTGACGTGTAGCATTTGAAGCAACATTCCCTAATGCCGGCCATATACAGCGGAGAACTGCTCATGGCTGAAAACAAAGGCTAGATTCAGCCAGGATAATATCTAGGCTTAGGCATATTTAAGTAGTGAGTTCAGTTTCTATCACTGCCTGTGTTGACAGCTAAAAATACCCGGTTGCCACACTGTGACTGTACGTGAGAACAACTGTACACGTATACTGTCAAACCCTTTCTGTTCTCTATGCACCTTACTTACATAAGAGTGAGAACCAATCTCGTAGTGTCTTCCCTTAATGAAGCTCCACCTATATGTTTGTCATATGGCATTTTACAGTTGTAATAGTACCCAAGGCCTGTGTGTTTTATGGCATTGCTAAAGCTTAGAGGTGCACAATCATGTGAGGTGTAACTTAGTTGATTGTGTAATCTGGAGTTTCTTTTTAATCGTTAGGCCTATAATTTAAAGGGTCACTCCAGCATCTTTCATCAGACCCTCTCTGACTGGTAAATGCCTACATCAACGCCCAGTTTAAGTTTATAACACAGGCTTTCTGTCTCAAGCCCAAGCTGCAGTAACCCTGATGATATCACCGTTGCATAATCAGGGTAATTTTCTCAAACTTAAAAAAAGCTCCTCCAGAGCCACAGAAGATATTATACAAGTGTTGTCATAGGCTGAGTAGCACTCAGTAAAATGACCTCCATCTGTAAAATCTGTGGAGTGCCCCTTTAACCCCGTTTTCGTTTTAAAACTCCAGGCTAGCGTATTAGTGTGGACAGGCGAAAACGAATAACTTGTTGACACAGACACTCACATTTGGCTTCCTGATTGGGTCTTATCAGTCATGCAAAGCGGAAACACAATGCTACTGACAATGTTTTCGTTTGTTTGCTTATTAAAATATTTTGTACTGTGTAAATAACGCTTATATACTTGTACGGTGCATGTCGTCGTAAATGCTTTGCAAGGATTTCCAGTCTGTTTTGAATGCTCCCGTGTTTCTTTCAGTAACAGTTCCACCTCGTTGTCTTTCCATGCAAAAAGAATCTCTGCTGTGGTTCTTTTCCATTGCTATTCTTTATTCATCTCTAGTAGTTCTTTCTGCAACTGCGGGAACAACCTGCTTCCTGGTTACACCAGTACATGCATGCCTAGTGTACGTAAATGGCCACTAGATGTGCGTTTTCAGTTGTTTTAATGTAGACGGAGGTCAATTCTAATACGCAGCTAAAATGATGGTGTGGACGGAGATTGTCGTCGTTTTAAATAAAAAAAACTTAGTGATGTGGATGTAATCTAAGTTAAAACACCTGACTCAACACTCCTCACTAACCTTACAAGGCTGCAGATGAGGTTAGATATACCAGCATAGGTTTGAACATCTGTCAACGGGGCAGGGCTTGCTGCTCATCTGCTGTTAGGAGACCTGAATGACACATGTAGGTCAGACCCTGCTGGGCGCCTGGGGGTTGAAGCGCTGCTGGTGCTAGCTGATGTAACTTGGGGTGCCAATGAGAAAAAGAGCTGCGAGCCAGATGTAGAGTCAGTTTCAAAGGAGTGGATATTACTAACACAAAGACACTGTGGCACGATAGGGAGAAGAATATGGCAGTTTTCCAAAACACTGTCAACACATTCAATTGAAATCCAGGAAGGTGGCTCTTGCATTGCAAGAAACTTTCTATTTTTACCTGCATAATACCTGGTTGCATAATTCAACCCTCTGGAATGTGCATTGAGGACACGTGAAATGTTCACCTGCACCTAAGATTTAAAAAAAAATGTGAATCATTATTGATCCTTGCAGGGAAAATCCCTTTTCTCTCACCATCCACATGGTGGTCAGAGGTCAGTTTACAGCGGTTCAGGTTCTTACTGAAACTCTTACAAACATGGAGGTATGTTGGCCGACACAGTTGCTTACTTACTTAGGTCACAATAAAAAAAACTTGATGGCTGTTCACACCAGGGTGTACAATTGCTTCAATCACATTATTTTAAAAGAACATTATTAATATGGGGAACCAATGTTACTGATCTATCATCTCATCAGAGGCATTTTATTTTAGACAGTGTAGAGCAATCTGCTTAAGATGACAAAGCATTTCCTGCAGCTGGTTTGAAGCAAGAGTTCTACATGTAGGAAAATTGGCTTACTTGCTGTCTTGCTGGGAGTTTGATGAGTTAGATCAATATTGCTCCCATGTCCACATATTAATTATAAAGCTACCTTCAGCAGCCGGTTAGTTTAGTTTAGTGCTAAAATGAAAAAACAGCTAGACCCCCATAAACCTCCACTTGCTATTTTTACAATTTGGTTTTTATACGGAGTAAGCAAATGATATATTACATGTTAATTAGTGAGCGTTATTAGCTTAGGACAGAGCCAAGCTTACTGTTATCCTTGTTTGCAGTCTTTCTGCTAGGCTAAGCTAACTGGCCGCTGAAGATAGCTTTATAATTATCATATACACATGAGAGGGGTATTGATCATCTCATCTAACGCTCAACAAGAAAGTGAATACCATTTCCCAAAATGTCAAACTATTCCTTTTAGATTGCAGTGTTTTAATGTCCCCATTCATAGACGAAATGCCCCAGAAGCTAATCCTAATGCGTCGCAACTACTACAGTACCACATGCGTACAATCGCAAATAGGTAATTTTCAACTTGTGTACTTGCATATTTTTATGCTTTTTCTTTAAATTTTGACCAAAAAGAATCACAAAATCCCTTGTCGTCTTTGACAAATGACCAAATCCAGAATTTTCTTAAAATAAGGCTTGTATTTGCTTTCAATCTGTCCAACTGCTGACTGCCAAGAATATGAACCAGTAACCAATTTGAATCAGGATTGATAAGTAGAATTGCATTGGATAAAATTTAAAGAATAGCTAATCCTGGGGGCAAGATCAGGAAAGGGGAGGTGATGCATTGTCAGCATGGTGGCATGTCAGAACTAACCAGTGCCCAGATGTCCAACAACGGGCCTCTGAATAATCAGAGCACCCCATGTTCATGGTCACTGATGCAGCAGAAAATGAGTTTTAGACTCCGTAAAGAGTCCCCCTCTGTCTTGTAAATGGAAGAGAATGAAATCTGTAAGAGCACATTGCTTTCTTATGACTCATGTTGCATAATTAAATTGACCCAAATTTTTTATTTGTACTTAACATAATGTGATAAGAAGCACCTAATTTGATCTGCTCGAGATTGTAGAAAGGGTTAGGGCTCCTGGCAATTGAATTGCTGAGGTGAGTTTTGAATTCAAGCCTGTGTCTTTTTTTAAAGGCCTCCTCTTCCGAAAGTCAAACCTTGAGCTGTAAAAGAATAACATATTGTTACGAAGCAAGATGCTGCCGTCATCATTAGCACACATCAGCAGATCAATAATAACTGATAAGATCACCAGAGTGCGGGTCTGCCAGAGCGGGTTCACAAACAAGTTTAGGACACACCATGCTCAAGTACAAAAGGCCAATATGGTGTTTGCTGAAGGCCATCTAATGTCACATGACACAGAAGTCAGAGTTTTTGTCGATATGTTTTTTTTCTCTTTGAATGACTGACTGCAGTATGATTTATTTTAATAGATCTTCCAAAGGAATTATGCATTTGCCTTTTGTCAAAATCTCCTGGAATTTCAAAGTTACAGTGTCCTCCATCAATTAGAAATCATGACTCAGTCCAAAGCAAATGTTCTATGTGATTTTCCATCAGCTTTCCGAGAATTCTCATTCATTCATCGAAAGACTTTTCAGCATGCAAAACCTATTGGTTGCAGATTTCTTCACAGGGTCAGTCAGTGATTGGAAACAACGGTTAGCTTTGTTAGATGTTGTATTCAAGGGCATAGATGTTAGTATACATTTTTAAGTCGTTATTTTAACTACTGTTGTCCATCAGTGTCAAGTCAATGTATTTGCTCAGTGTGTTACAGAATTACATTATTGAAAAGGATAATAGAAATCAGAGATTTTGAGAGTTAAAACTTAAGAAAAAGAGATGTAAAACCTGGATGAGGCTAAAATCATAATAGAATAGGCTTCTTTGAGTCATATGTGCCCATGTTAGTATTTCCTGCTGTCTCCAGCTTTGGACTGCAGTGTGGCGTCTTTCCTCTGAACGGTAGCTCTGTGTCGCTGCTGTCTCTTTCCCCCACGCTTAGAGAAATCTTTGCTCTGCTTGGGACTGTCTCACTGCTCCAGGATACTTCTCACTGAAGTGCCTGTGAGCTGCACTTTAACGGAGGTGGTGAAGTTAACATTTGTATAGATTTGTGGTGAGATTTCTATCTGATCAGAAGTGTTTTCATTTAGTTTCGGTATTACACCTCCTTGTCTCATGCAGTACTGTCCCAAACGGTTCTAACATATCAATAGAGAAATAGCGTAGGCCAATGCAAAACAGAGTAGGCCTATACAGTGATCTGATAAAAATATGTTTTTTTCATTAAGTTTATTCTCCAAATAGCTAATTTTTTTTCTCAAAATATTACAACTTCATTCTTGAAATGTCACAGGATAAAGATATGTGGGCTTTATTCAGAATGTGGGATGAAATGTTGGAACATAACCTGCACCCTTATTGTAGTTCTGTCATTCTTTGTGCTTGTTTTATTAAATGTCTTACAGCATGTCCTGCAGCCTCAGGCTATCCGGTTTTTGCTCCAGGTCAGATGAAATACCTGAGGTTCAGAGGTAAAAATTACAACACATTTGCTCTGGAAATACTGGGATTGTGCAAGCTTACTCTGAAGATGTTGTCAGACCATAGAAATGTGGTGAGAGAAAGTGAAACTTTGGTTTACCACCACTGGATGGATTGCTATGACATGCTATGACATTTGGCACAGACATTCATGGTCCCCAGAGGATGAATCCTACAGACACTTATCAACCCCCTCATTGTTCCTGCAGTTTTGTGCTAATTAGCAAATGACAACATAATAAACTAAGATGGTAAACATGGTATCTGCTAAAATCACAATGTTAGCTATAGTGAGCATGCTGACATTAGCGTTTAGCTCAAATCACAAATGTGCATTAGCATGGCTGTAGGAGGCCTCTATGATGTGGCACTGGCACTCTGAAAGAGCCCTAATTTGTCCTGTGCAGTGTTGGGCAGCAATATTATTACTTAATATATATATATATATATATCATTAAGTAATTATATATATATATATATATATATATATATAATTACTTAATGATATTACTTTTCCCAGTAACTAGTAGTGTAACGGATTACTTTACTAAGTAACGCCCGCGGACTAAGAGACGGCTCCCCCACCCCGAGTCTCGAGTCCACCGGTTCCCGCACACCTTCTCGCCAGTAAACACCGGTCTGCTCTTCACTCATGCATCCATCAGCACCGATCCGACTCCTCCCCTTCATCCCCCACCTGTCTTCCCCTCAACCCTTCATCCACCACACCTCGACCCCTACCCCTCATTCCTCGACCCTCTCCCCCATCCCTATATCCCTCAGCCCACCCTTCGGGCACTCGATCAGCTGTAATACTGCCATTATTGTGTCACAGTCTAAGATGCAAAGAACATTGTCGTCCGTGGTAAACTTTCGACCAGCAAAAGCTTTCAACCGCGATGGGGTGGTAGTGAAAGTAGTATAGTAACGTAATGAGTAACGTAACTAGTTACTTTTATCACCCAGTAATAAGTAAAGTAATAAAGTAATATTATTAATGAATTTTAAGGAGTAATAAGTAACGAGTAATTTATTACATTTCTGAGTAACTTGCCCAATACTGGTCCTGTGAGTCCATGGAATGGATGTATCCTGTGCAGAGCTCACTCATTTATTCAAAAGATATATCTGGATAGAGAGGATATGTAGTGAAGTAGGGGTAGTTGGATTGGAAAGGGGAGGATTTAGGTTAAATGCAGTGTTAAATGCAGTGTAAAATAAAATGTAGGGATTTAAAATGGAAATCTTCAAGCTATGTTTTAGTTCATCATTTTTAACCAGATGTTAGTAGTGGACCATAACATGTAGCACATGCATCCAACATGTAAATTGTGTGAAAAGGCTGAAGAAAGGAGGAGGGGGATGTCTCAACATGCCGCATATAATAAATTCTTCCCAAGTGGAAACAGACAGTTAGGATCATCTGGAGGAGGGTGTGCACTCAGTTCAACACGTGTGGCTCTCAGCTCTGTATGATGTGGTTCCACGATTTGCTGGACTCAACTTACATATGATGACTAAGAACAGTAGTCTGCCAAGTCAATCCACTGAATGTAACTAGCAGCTGTAAATCTGTCCTACATGACACGCTTCATTAGTGGCGACGATTGGTTAGGTAGGATTGAACCACTTACTCGAGACCCACTGCCTCAACAGTCTCACACACATCATAGCCCTTTTGCAGTTTTATGATTATGTTTCCACTACAGAGCCGAAAATGAGACAGTTGGGATTTGGGCTGAGGAGCGAGTGTGCTTTATACCTTTTTTTTAACAACTGCATACCTTCCTGACATTTCACTGGGGTATATACACATATATAAAAAAACAAACACAAGACCTGCTGGTAATAGAAGTCATTGTATCGTGTATGCCATTGTCTAGCCTACAATGCTGTGTGCCTAATTTGCAGTTAGCCTACTTAGACTTGTCTTACTGGGTTTAAATACTAGAATTAGTAGATTCTTGCTAGAGGACCCGATGACACGTCAGTGGGCTGAGCGGAGATGATAAGCGCACAGCTTTGTCTGTGTTGGCTGGCTCACCTTTCATCAGGACTAGACAAAGTCAACTTTATTGTCAATTCTACCATTTACAAGGTACACAGATGATTGAAATTGTGGTTCTCTCATGACCCATGGTGAATGCACAACAAAAAAATTATTTACAAGTCAAACAAATAATTTCCAAACTTGAGTGCAAATATTGTCCATACTGTTTCCACAGTGCAAAGGTGGATAGCAGCAGGGTTTTTTTGATTGTTTGTTTGTTTTGTGATCCTTTGTAGTTATGCATTCCTTTGTAGTACCGTGCTGATATAGGTGGGTGGAGGTTTTGCATTTTAGGCTTTTGGGGCAGAGGGGAGAGGAAGGGGAAAGTGTTCAGCATCCTAACGGACTGATGGATGGAACTGTTCCTCAGTCTGGTGGAGCTGGCACGGAGGTTCCAGTACCTTCGCTCAGATGGCTTTAGACTGAAGAAGCTGTGTGAGGGTTTGCAGGCTAGGCGGGTCCCGTAGATGTCTAGATATGAGAGTGGTATCAATCTTCTCATCTAACTTTTGGCAATAAAGTGAATGAGGGCATTTTCCATAATGTCAAACTACTGCTTTAACTTGAACGCAGAGAGAGCTGCAAGAACATCAGTGACTTTTAGCAACTCATCCCATTGACCTAAGGTCCATCTTCCTCTCAGGAGTAGTTTGCTAGTGATGCTTATGTGGCTCGAGTCAATTCAGCGAATAAGTTGTCATCATTTTTTAATTAGTAATTGAGTTATTGAGTGAGAGGAGCAGGCTGGTTATGACAACAATGAATCACCAGATCCCCATTGCCCTAGAACAACTCCATTTTTAATTCCACACTGGCTTTGTGGCTTCCAGTGGAGGACTGTGGTTGCAATTTGCAGCTCCTGTGACGTATGTTAGTTTGTGTAATGTGTGAAGCTTGACGAAAGCATGCCTTTACAACTTTCCATTATCTTTCAGAACACTGATTCCATTCAAGATTTTCTGCAAGATTGTTATTAAATTACCTGGTACGTAGTTATAATAAAGTTAAAAAATGCCAGACAGAAAATTTTATTTGCATGAACCAGTATTGAGCTGGGACTGTTACTGAATGTAATACGGGAGTGTGGCGGGGAAAACAGACTGGGAGTCGTCGCAAAGTAAACGGGACATGCACAGTACAAGTGTAGGCTATAAGTGTTATTGACACGGTTCAGAATATTTTAATAAAAGTACCAATTCAAACTCTGTCAGTAGCACCATGTGTCTGCTTTGCATGACTTATAAGACCCAATCAAGAGACCCGAGTGTGAGCGTCTGCGTCTTTAATGTCCTCCGTTTTTGCCCGTCGTCACTAAAACGCTACTTGGAGTTTCGAAATGAAAAATGGGGTCGGCAGCGTTTTCAAACTTCTCCGTTTTAGGTCTTCGTTTTTGCCGTTGTAGTCTGGACAGGAGGTGCAAACCTAACAAAAGGTCTCCGTTTTAAAACGAAAATGCAATAGTGTGGACGGAGCCTTTGATGGAGGAAAAACAAGCATTGGACGCATTTGTATAAGTAATAATGACTTGTGTCATACAATGTGTGTCACATAAGTGCATAGACCTGATTTTACACGCAGGGGACAGGAATGTCTTATTTCCACTTATTCATCCATTCAAACAATGAGCGACAAGTGTCATGTTAGATGTTTTGGTCAAAAAAGTTTCTGTCTGAACCATGACAGAAACATCCCCATTGGCCTTTAATGTTTACCAGCTGATGTCAACACTGTGTAATTCTCCTGCCACAGAAATGACCACATTCACAAATCCACGTCAGAAAACCTTGTTAAATGTTAATTATCCAAAGAGGAGAACAGTTCACAGTGTTGAGTAAGAACAGTGTTCTCTTGGTAAGAACATTTACAACGCCAGGATTTTATGAGGTCTTACACTCTCAAACTAAAACAAATGCAAAGAGAGGTCAAACACAGAGGTGAAACAGCTACTTAGAAGATCCACAGATGTACACTGAATTACAGAGAAATAAGCAAATAGTGTTACCTCATCTCTAATGCTTCTTTGAGCACTTTGCCAAAGCCTGTGTCAAAACAAAACCAAAACAGTAGGACACTTCACACAGCACACAGAAACATACCTCGGAAAATTGAGCTAATCATCAAGAGAACATCACGAAAACAGTCAAAAAGTCTTGGCAAGCGCTTGCATTAAGTAGGTGGACATTGTCCGTAAGATGACAAAGTTTTACCGAAGGAATTTTTAAAAGAAGGTTGGGTTTGTGCACAGAGGGAGGTTGAGCAGACAACACGGGAAAACATGATGTTACAAACTTGTCGAAGTGGGACCAGCCTACTCCAGACACATCTGAAGAAGTGAAGTTATCAGGGGGGGGTTGTTAATAAGAAACCTTTTTCATACAACATACCTTTACCTGGATGATACAGTTAGAGATATGTGACAATTTATCATGTGCCAGTTTAGTCAAACTAAACCTGTTTATTTCACAGATAGAAAATGTGAGAAAATAGTGTAAACATTTTCCCAGGGCCCAAGTAGTTGTCATCAAATTGCTTGTTTTTTTTTTCCAATCAACAGTCCAAAACCCAAACAGATTCAGCTTACTATCACATAACACAAAATTTGCGAAGTTGGAAAATCGTATAACTTAAATTATTGCCCAGCCAGACACTGAATTTGTATAATCTATCTATTTACCAAAATACAGCAAGTAATTTGCTCTCAGTAGCTTCTTTCTTTAGACAGACCCTGCCTTGTGTCCATCTTTACTCTACATCACATTACGGTTTTACACATCAAGGCCTAAACCTTGATGTGTAATAGATAGAAATAGATAACAGAAACAGCAGTTTCTGCATTGCATCACTATCTCTGCCATTGTTACAAATCATTACATGTCTTCAAGTGATATTCCTGCTTCAGGATTGTTAATGAGAGACGTCAGTTAGACATGTTTCTTTGCCTCAACTGTACCCTTTAAGTCTTTGTTTTCATGCGTGTGATATCTTTGACCTCAAAGACTGAGCTCAGTCACTTCTATAGCTGGCCGCTCCACTCTGAAGTTTGTGACCTTGTCATCCCCAGCCCCCCACGCAAACACCTGTCCTTGTTTGGTAGTTGCAGGATTCGCTCAGGGACAGGTTTCTAGTCACAGGTGATTGGCCGAGTATGCGTGTGAAGCCCCAAACACACTTCAAGGACTGCAATACCATGTAAGGAATGTCCCTGCAGCTTCAGGGAGCATCATGGTGACAGGTCTATGTTTGTTGGAATTTGGCTTTCACTGCTATTTACTTGGCTGTGTTGTTTTCTGTAGTGATTACTGTTTAAACAAAGTGACGGCTTTGTTGTGGCTTCACTTTTTTTCCTAAACTACTAATACCCAGGGTGTAAAGCCTGGGAATTGGTAGCATCTGGCTTTTGTCTTCTGTGTGAAAGGGTACAATTGTCATTCACTCCCGGGTTAAATTACTCAGTAGTCACGGGAATTGATCAGCTCTAGCAGTGATATAAACACGACACCCTGGTGGAATGACAAATTTCTGGACCACATACAGATGTCTGTAAATGTCTCATCCATATGTTTATGCACTCTTAGCATGCTTGGCTAACAGTCGACCAGTTGTGACTTTGTATCCGCACTGGGACGTCTTTCAGAGCGCAAACTCTAACTAACCCTAACACTGTAAACACACTTTTACCTGCCCAGGATGGTGTTAACCAGAAACACCTTATTTTTATACAGTCTCTAGGCTGCACACAGCGACCATCACAACATTGTCACTGGCCTCCATGCTGTTCTCTACTGTTTACTAACCCTGTGATGTCAAATACAGAAAAAACAGAAACGGCAAACTAAAAATCCTTAATATGCTAATTTTGGTATAAAAAGGAATGGGAAAAGTTGCATTTCTTTTTGGGGGAGACTTTAAGTCAGTTGACAACCTACTAAAACCGACTCCTTGTTTATTTTGGTCTGTGTGCTAGCAAATTAGGCTTCGGATGTTTGGTAAAGCTTCGATCATTTTCCTCGATGATTAAGTCTGAAACTTAAATGGCAGATACTTCCAAATGAGAAGTTGAATACATAAGCAAAAGCAGACACCCTTTCCCAGTTCAGTACACTCAGGAGTTTTGCTGCTCCAGCCTTATTACTTGTTCTGGTAAGAACAGTAGCTAATGGTCGTTAGCTTATGTTAGCAAATAGGTAAATATTGCTGGATAATTGACACTGAGCAGTTGCTGAATTTTGACTCTTCTTAATTTGTGCTGTTACAGTAGATTGTAGCATTTAGTATTATCCCATACCTCTTCGTGTGCTGACATAGCAGCTGCTTCAGCAAACATGAAAACAGTATATTCTGAAATAATTTGGATGAAAACAGTTGAATGCCTCAGCCTGTTTGGCCCTTACTAATTTCTAATCCATGTAAACAATTTTGTATGTCAATACCTCCTAAAAGCATAAATAACTATCCCAAATACTATCCTGAAATTGCTGTAAAGCCTACAGTCAGCCTTTCTTTGTCTGTATAACCAGTAGCTTATGATGGCTAATGTCAGCTAGCGTTCGCAAAGTTTTGGTAAATATTGCTGTGTAGCGGACTCGACCGCCTTTGTACTCGGTCTTATCTCGGTCTCGGGATTTTATTTCAAGACCATAACTTTGGGAATATCAATAAATTGCTTTTGCATTGCCTGATTTGTTAAAATCCTAACTTTGATTGGAAGTAAAACTTATTGCTTTAAATGCAACCAATAACCCTAATTAAACATGTGTTGTTCCCGTTAACGACTGTCACCCCTCCCCGCTATGCTTACGTTGATTTCAGCTCTTAGTGTTTATATGTGGGTGTTTTAATGGGAAAGTGGATCCTTCTGATCACTTTGAGAAGTACCTATGATCTCGTTCCACATTTTATTGGGCGCATGCAATGCAGGGAACTGGTCTTGGTCTTGACTCGGTCTTGCCCTCCCTTGGTCTTGGTCTCGAGTGCTCTCAGCCCCTAAAAGTCCTGGTCTTGTCTCGGTCTCGATAAACTCTGGTCTTGGTCTTGACTCTGGTCTCAGTTTGGGCGGTCTTGAACACTAGGTTTTAGCATTTAGCATAATTCCGTAATGGTAATTGTGTGCACCGTGGCTGCTGTTCAGCAAAGGTAAGAAATACAACATACAATATTGTGTACGTTTTGCACATAGAACGTTTTCATTCAGTATAAGTTTCTAACCTGCTCACTCACTGCACAAAACTTTTCAGCAGTTTTTCCTCACATGTTCCATGTGTGTGTGTTCCTTCATTTGGACGGCATCACAAAGTGGACAGAGATAAAACCTCATCCCTGACATGAGCATGACCTTGGGCACATGGACATCCCCAACGCTGTCCTCTGATTGGTTGGCCGGCGGCACAGCCTACTCCGAAAACACAGACAGTTGCACGCAGCGCTTCTCTGCATCTGTGTGTGCAGCTGCGTGTGCAAACAATAATGTGTGTGTATGTGTGTGGGTGTGTATTGCTTGGTACTGAAGAGGCAATACAATGACGATTGAACCAGTTGTTTTAAGAGGCGTGTGTGTGCGTGTGTGTGATCAGTTCCCCAGTGAACCCATTGTTAGCCAACAGCTCTCTGATGTGATCTCGGCCCCTGATCAGTCCACATGAGTTTGGCCTGTTTAAATTTGCACCAGTATAATACTGGATGATGGTCATAGTCATGTTGTATGTCATGTGATCCCGCCTTGAAGCGACCATGGGTTTTAACAGCTTTGGCAAACCCTGGTGTCTGTTTTCTCTTCTTTCATTTGAATTATCTATCTATCTATCTATCTATCTGTCTTTCTATCTATTTATCTATCTGTCTGTCTATCTATCTGTCTATCTATCTACATTTTCCTTTGTACTTGTTCACACTGGTATATAGGAGGAGTCTGAGTGAACTCTGCCCGCCTCATTGGTTGACAGAGGTCCTCCCTCCTCCCTTTTAAAAGCCTGCTGACTTACCTGAGTTACATTTCAAGATCTGCAGCTTCTCACCCACTCACTTGTCTATCATTGGTCTTTAAAAAAAAGGGGGGGGGAGGAACAATCCCAGAACCTCTTTAAGGAACTTTTTAATAAGTGAGTATGACTGATTGGATTGAAAAAATGGCTAGGCTACCAACCTTCACATGCACATGACTTCACTCTTCTAGCTGTTTGAGGAACACACAGTTGCTTGTATTGTCAAGTAAGTCAAGTAGACCAGTTTCGGCAGTGTCTTTCTGGGAGGGATTTGTCTCTCAGGTGTTGGCTGATGCAAGAGTTTGCTTGTTAGGTGGAGGATGTCTGAAGAAGTTGTGTTGTTTTAAACTGATCTGCTGTAAGAAAAGATCTTATATTTCTTTTTAAAGCATGATTCATAGTTGTCTTATTTCGCAACTCCTCAAAGGTTTAGAGATTGGAGCAAATCTGTTTTTTGTCATTTCAGCTTTTCTGTCTCAGTGCACTTCATCTCTCTTTTACAGTGAATGCTCGATCTTACAACACAGAAACTAGGGTTTGGAATTCTGTGAATCCATTTAAGCTATAAAAAAAGAGAGACGATACATGCAAGTCTTTTTGTCTCCAATTCAAATTGAAGGTATGTGATCTTCTGACCCTATACTCTGAGCAAAGTTCAGTAGGTTGTCCTTGCAGTCCTTTAGCCTAATGTTTGTTGTGTAAATTAGCAGCTGTAAACCCAGGTGTGAAGGCATCCCAGGACACAATGGGATCTAAATGATGCCGACTTTCAGAAGGGATCTTGCATTCATTTGACTTTTACTTATAAATGAACATCCGTCAAGCCCTTGCCAGCGCCACGCTCTCTCTGCATGGCTCTGGAGCACTCATAGTGACGGAGTAGGCTACAGAAACTAGGAGTGTGGTGGAGAATTTGGCGGAAACACTTCAGAAGAGTCTGAGAAAAGTTTCTGATGCTCCAGATAAAAACAGAACTCATTCAGTTACGCGTTCGGAGGAGGGATAACATGGATAACCCTTGGTGCAGCCCGAGCCTGGTGCGAGCACACCTGTAGGCATACAGGATACACACGTGTTTGTGTAATAACACAAACACTGTTCCGCACTGCAGGTTTAGTGTGTGAAATACTCTTCGGGTTTTGGCTGTGAAGGTGTTGCCTTTAATCCAGTATGCAAATGGACTCAGCAGCCCTCTGTATGGCCATGTGTGCAATTGTGTTTGGGAGGATTAAATTAGATGTAAGCAAGAAAAACAAGTTCCAGCAACAAGTGGTCATTAAAGATGGACTTTACACATGTTATGTTAATTGTAGGTGTAAACCCGTTTCTGCAATGCAAGTCTGATACCATGTCAGAGCCGGGCCTGTGTGCCACATGGCACACTGCGGAACGTGTGCTTCTATGATGTTATGGTTGTAACTTGGCAGCATTAAACTCGGGAACATACAAAGTTAACCAAGTTGGACAGGTTAATCCTCTTGGCAACGAAAAGTGAAAATTGTTCTCTATTTCTCTCTCGCCACACAGCAGACAGCGACAGTGAGAGATTAGGGGTACTGGAGTGTGTAATGTGGTTGTTAACGGTAATGTAGCCACTTAATCTCCGTTGGCTCACAGAGAGCAGGTTTTAATGCAGCCTACATCCGAAGAGCAAGATCACAGGGAAAACAACAGCCTACCAATTGTTTAACAGAAGGTTATGTCTTGTAGATCAAACTGCATCAGCCAGGTTGGGTCAAGATGGAGAGCTTTAACGCCTCTGACATTGTTTACAGCTGATAACCTTGTTGGAACAATGAACACTTACTTTTGCTGCATAGTGGCACATTGACTGTATACACTCTTTTCATATTGTGATGCCCTGCTGCTAAACCACTTCCTTCAGCTGTTGCTTAACAAGCATCCTTTGGTATTTTCCACCAGTTGTTTTTTTCTGTTTTTAAGTTAATGCAGTTAACTTAAATAAATAACATTAAAAGATAACAAGAATAAAAAAGCTGCAAACTCACATACACCTTTCTGTGCTTTTTGTAGCTAGCTAGTGAACCTCATCAAGACCAGTCAGTGTAACTGTCAGTTATGTTTCATTTGCAGCTCAGTGGGAAAAGTGGTTTGTGCAGTGGTGGACAGTGTTGGGCAAGTTACTTCCCAAATGTAATACAATAGATTAACTTGTTACTGTCATTTGAGTGTAATTAGCTATATTACAATATTACTGTCTCTGAATTGTAATGCTTTACACTACTTTTGCGTTTCTTTTTAGTTCACTGCTATTTATTTATTCTAGTGATGTGCAGAGTTATATCCACGGATCAGGTGGGTCTTAAAAAATCATAAAATTGACCTTCTGATTAATAGCGGGGGGGTGAAATAGGATGAATTGTCTCCTATTAAGAAAGACGGTGTGCGTATTTACACCTAATTTCTGCTGTGTCCCTCGTTGTGTGTCACACCTCTTTTGTTCCATGGTCTACTCACTGTTTGTCAGTTTGTCAGTGACTAGACCATAGATCTTTCCTTCCAGCATATCAAAGAGATCTCTGTGAAAGAAACAAACAGCACTGTAAATAATTAGGCCGTTAACATAACTTAATGATGAATGCTTCAGATGGAAAATGTAAGTGTGTGCCCCCTCTGCAGTGCCTTTGCCACTAATGGTAGTGGGTGAGGTTGAGTAAATCACCTTGTACATGAACAAGGGGGCCTGTTGATGGTCAGGCAGCCTCATAAACCTGTTGCATCCTTGACCTGGTCGCAGGGTCTGTTGATCAACTCCAGCCAGCATTCACTGTGTACATCAATATCAGCTTAAGGGAGATCATTTTGTATTTTATTACATTTACATTTATTCGTTTAGCTGGGGAATTGAACCCAGGTCTATCACACCGCCAGGTGTGTCTTATCCATTGCGACATCGCCACCTCCTTATTATATATTGTAATGTACAATCAACAGTCAATCAACATGACAAATAAACAGAAAGATAGTTGTGAGTGTAATACCACAAATAAAGCTTTAGTAAAATGGAAACAGCAAAAAAAGCTTTAGCCCTGCTAGTGTTGGTAAAGCTGTATGAGGCACCAAGGTTGCATCATCTCACAGCTTTCCTCTTCAAGGTAACATAACAAACAGTCCTTTTCCAGGAAGTGGGATGGACTCGTTTGCAGACTAGAGGGACCCATTTTACTCTAAAGTGTTCTTCATCCAGGCCAAAAGGCTCCGTTGAGACCGATAACGCATCTGCAGGCCTGTAGGCAGTTAGAAACTGGCATTCCTGTGGAAAAACTTGAGCGTTAGTGAATCTTTAAGACTTGGGCAAATAGCTACTTTTGTTGATGATCTGAACAGACAGCTTCAAAACAGTGTTAGTCACTGAAACTTCCCTCTGTTTGTGTTGTTTTTAGGTCTTTTCTTATAGGTGACAAGGTCTAGCAGCGGTTGAGGAAGAAGCACATCACCGCCTTGTGAAATCTAAAACTGAAATCCTACCGAACTTCTCCACCTCTTGTCCTTGCACCACTATGCCGGGAGCTGTGGATCGTATGGAGCTTAGCAAAGTCTCCACAGAGGCTGATGATGACAGCAACGACAGCCTGGATGACCACTACACAGAGCCCATCGACTCTGAGAAGGCCACCATCGACAGGTCAGCAACCATGATGTCAAGTTTTTGGTTTCCTTCCTCCAAATGAGCAGGCACCACCAGTCTTGTGACACTGCAGCTTTGTCAGTGACTTTGCTTAACACTCACTTCTCCAAATTTACATTACATGACATTATAAGGCAAATTCCTTACGTTTCTTAATGTACTTCTCCAGTAACCTGGATAATTATGGACTTGCTGTCTTGACCAAAGCACAGCAGGTTCTCTGGCATCAACATCTTTTAATTTGTCAATGACAGGTTTGACAGGCTTTAAACAAATGAATTACTTAGATTAATCCACTTAAAGACTTCAGGGCATTAAATCAGTAATTAGCATTAGTTATTAGAGCACTATGACTTTAGAGTGCTGCTCAGATTGATCTAACAGTGTTGATTGTTTAGGAGGTGGTGACTGGTGTGTGGCAGTATAGTTTACATTTTGACCCACTCTAACTAAATTAAAGATCCTGACCACCCAGCTGAGATTAAATAAACCGCACTGTTTGCGTCATGTCACCTGACATATTCTGTTACATGTTTGCAAGACAGGTGATTGTGGGAGAACTGCCAGGATTTTAACAAAACACAAGTACATACTATATAGTGAACTAATTATTATGTACGCATGTGTTCATTTTTGTTTGTTTGTTTTTTTGGTCCTAGTAGTCAGTTCCTGGATGACAATGATGACGGAGAAAGCCATAAGTTCCTGTCAAATGGGATGATGAAGAAGAAGAAATATGAGGAATACCATGAAGAATATGTAAGAGGACTTACAACTGACAGTTTTTATGTATGTCTGTCAGTCAGAGTAAACAGTACACACTGATTTAATTGCTGCAATGAAATCATTTTTATAACATATTCAATTTAAAAG
The DNA here is from genome assembly GCF_014851395.1 of Micropterus salmoides. Lineage (NCBI taxonomy): Eukaryota > Metazoa > Chordata > Actinopteri > Centrarchiformes > Centrarchidae > Micropterus > Micropterus salmoides. Next base: position 6,456,308 of record NW_024041484.1, read on the forward strand.
CAGGCATGTCATAACAAGTTGTTTAACAAGTTATGCAAGCAGACTTGCAAGAAAAATGTCAGAAAGTATCACGTGTCTCCTACCATACAATACAATACAATTGCTCATAAGATGTTTGCTGCTGGGATTACTGGTTCTTTGGAGCCGCTGAAAGAAACCTTGTCATTGTTTGTATCCACAGTTACAATACAGGAAACCATCCTGTATTATTATACAAATTAAGAAAAAGGTCCAGCAGAAAAAGTCCCAACTGTTAAGAATAAAAAAATAATTTGTCATATTGATGTTCAGTTTCCATTCCATTTAGTAATTTCACAGAATTTTAATATTTTATAGCAGTTGAGCTCTTTTTTTTGGTTTTGGTGTCTTTCTAGAACTGGCATTTAATACCAATGTTCAATAATAATTCAGGGAAAAATCCAGCGTAGAAGATATTTTTTTGGTGCCAACTGGAAGCTCTCTTGGTCAGCAGTATACTCAAAATGAATTTGGGATGTCCTTAGACTTTGCTCAGATATGATGCTGTAAGCAAGCATCACAGTAGTGTACTTTACTGCAATTACAAGTATGTGTATTTATAGGCAGCCCTGCCTCATGATGGAGCTTTTGAGTGACAGTAGCCATGAAGGTCTTAAAAAAACACCTCTCCATCCATTTAAGTGAGACCACTGTCTTTGGTCAGTGAAGCTTCCATGATTGGCACTCAGAAAAAGGGGCATTCTGGGAAATAGTTTGCTGCACATGGCAAAATGTTTGCTCTCTTTCTTGTCACAGAGACTACACTACTGATTCTAGTTTTAAATGTCCCCAAATACCTGAGAAAAAGCAGGGCTGTTTTTCAACATTGTTCATCATTTTTCCTCATAACACTTTGTTCCTTCTTTCATTTCTCTCTGAGCAGCATCCCGGCCACACCTCCTTCGGGATGTCTGTCTTCAACTTGAGCAACGCTATCATGGGCAGCGGCATCTTGGGCCTATCCTTCGCCATGGCAAACACTGGCATTGTGCTTTTTACGTAAGTACTGCTGGCAGCAGGTCAAGGGAACTGACAGCATTCATGTCAGGGTGTGTACGAGAACTGGCACGACGGGAGAGGCCGGTAGTTACTATGTAAATTCTACGACTACAGGGACCATCGTTTTGACACAGGGTAGATGTTCATAGAATTTTATATTTCTTAAAAACTTTCCATTTTTGTTTGTCAGCAGAAAATCATAGCTTTGTTGTATTTATTGTCAAGGTTTTTGACATGTCATACATTACGTCTCCTCAAAATCCTAGTAATAGTCCTTAAATAATCTACAGCGTCTAATTAATAATCTAAGGTGTAGTCAACTAACACCGGTTTCAGTTACAGTGTCATACTCAAATTAATGTCTTTTCAAGTTAGAATTAGATTAGAAAGAAATTTTAGCTGAGCGTAATGTCAAGATTGGCTTTACAAAAATGGCACAATACAAGGTGCTACAAATATTTCCTGCAGACAGATAATGAGGTTGGTTAACCTTACTGGGTGGAACCTGTATGTGTATATAAAGTGTTTGTACAGCAGCTCTTCGAGCTAAATGCTAACATTGGCATGCTAACATGCTGACATGACAATGCAATATACTGATGTTTAGCATTTGACATTCAATATTAGCACAAAGCACTGACAAAGGAATGTCATGAATCAATGTTTTGGAGAAATTAAAAAGTTGTGGCTTTGAGTAAACTTATCACAATTTGTCCTAAATGTGTGTACCTAATTTAATCACCTAGATTTCACCTGAAACCACCACTACTGGTGGCAATGAGGGAAAGTTAGTGGATCACCAAAGTCATTAGGAGACATGTCCATGTGTTGACTGGCAAGTGGGACAGAATTAGCTCCTGTAAAAATCTAAAATATAATTACATTACCACCCATCCACGCAGACATGTTTGAACTCCAGCACCCCGGGCCCTCAGCTCCTCTGCCATCTTTCACCTAGCTCTGTCTGTCCTGTGCACATGCATTATCAGCATTCATTGATGGCTTCCAATATCCAACACCCCGCTGTCACCCTACACCCTTCAATCCCAACCACGCAACCCCCCTCTGTTCACTCTCCATGCCCCTGCTGCAGGGCCACACCATGAGCTGGCAATGTTATAGTACAGAGATCAAGAGGTCTTACAAATGTAGAACGCATCCCTTCTCTGAAGCTCAGTGTCAATGGAGCAGAGGAATATTGCAATAGCTACTGCAAAATGAAAGTAGAAATGGAATAATAATGAACTCCTGCCAAGTTATATGGACGAAAGTGGGACTTTCCACAGAGAACATCTATCCATGATGATCATTTTCTTTCTTACAGTCTCTAGATTAAAGCTGATGTCATACAGAAGGTTTGTTGTTGCCACTGATAATAATTGTGTCATGTTGCAGAATCCTCCTCATCGCTGTGGCCATCCTCTCCCTGTATTCTGTTCATCTGCTCCTTGTGACAGCTAAAGAAGGAGGTTGGTATTTAAGTTAATTTCAGGTGCAGCAAACTCAACCGGCCTCTAATCGACCGATAAAGAGTTTTACTATACAGTAGTGGTCACAAGGTGATTCTAAGGGGTTGTGATCGCGAGCTGATCACACTTACAGACATGCAACCTATGACCAGGGGAAACCAGGAGATATTACTTAGTATTAGGCCATCACGGGAAAGAAATGGCATAGTTTGCACTGTGTAATGGCATAGTTCATTATGTAATGCCAATTGTTGACAGAGCTTTTACAAGAAAGTGCCACAGTCCTTACTCATAGATAAACTGTATTTCTGGTGTCTCATGGTCTGAAGAAAATGATGTCTACCTCTTCTTCAATAACTGAATTCAACTTCAATATTTCTTAGAATTACTTTCATTGACCACAAGGTGGGTGCATCAGTACAGAAATACAGTTTTGCTGATTTGTTTGAGCAGCAAAGGTGATGGAAAAATACTCCTGGTGCTTTTATCCAGTTACTCCCCTCGTCTCAGTTTGTGTTGTGATGCCTGAATGGTTTTCCATGACTAATTCACCACGTGTATTTCTTGGCAGGATCCCTGATCTACGAAAAGCTGGGAGAGAGAGCATTTGGTTGGCCTGGGAAAATGGCAGCATTCGGATCGATTACTATGCAGAATATAGGAGGTAGGCAGTGATGTGTGTGTGTGTGTGTGTGTGTGTGTGTGTGTGTGTGTGTGCGTATGCCAGCTTGTTTCCAGTGACTAAAACTACACATGCATGTAATGGAGTTTTAGATCTCTGCGAATCTTTAACATTCTCTTCCATGTCCTCGCTGTCCTGCAGCCATGTCCAGCTACCTTTTTATTGTGAAGTATGAGCTGCCTGAAGTGATCCGGGCCTTCTTGGGTTTAGAAGAAATCTCTGGGTGAGTGTGTGTGCCTTTGAAGATAAATACGTGTCTGTGTGCGTACAGTTCACAGTATAGGCTCTGACCTCATTTTAACCTCTCTGCTGTGTTTGCAGAGAGTGGTACCTGAACGGGAACTACCTGGTGGTGTTTGTGTCGATCGGAATCATCCTACCTTTGTCTCTCCTTAAAAATCTCGGTATGGACTCACTTTACACCAGTGCTAACTAAAATGCTATTTTGCCATTAAATTGTACATTGTTCAACTATTTAACCACATGCTCTGCAAGCTGTAATTCAGATACTTCTAATACTACTACTTATTTTTAAGAGGCAGGATCTGTGTCACTTCTGCAGCCTGAAGCCAATGTCTTTTCACTTCAAGATATATGTTTATTAATTGTAAATGCAGTATTAAGGCTGTACCGAATAGTTTGAGCTTAAAAACTTCACTCATGTAGTTTTAGCATTTTTTATCGATTCTGTTTAATCCCAGTATTTCTGCACGGGGCAGACTGGGGCAAAAAAAAGGTCCAGGAATTTGTCCCTGCATGCTCAGTCCACTCTCTGGGCAAAGCATTTGTTGGGGGCTCTGAGTCTTTAGAAGCCTTTATTTGTGTGTTCTTGAGAATTTTATGAAGAATTATTTATTTAGAATTTTATTTCTAAGGAATGCACTTTGCTTCTTTAATTTAGCTATTTCTATTAAAACATTTATTTTTATTTTTTTTAACTCTACATGAAGATTATCAATAAGCGCAGGCACCCAGTGCAATATGGGTATTTCTAAAGCATCTGTGAAAATAATCTCTATAAAGCAGAAGCAGCCCATTGTTGAATGAAGCAGGGTAAGCCTACATATAAAGGGAGACCTGTGTGTCACGCCAAACAGGACAGTTTTATCTACCACCCATATTTACTCTCTCCCATGCATCTCAAAAACAATTGTTTCCTGAATAAATAGCAGCTGGTAGCTTACTGAGTGAAAGCCAAGATCAGTTTCACCCGCAACATCACTATAAAACAAAGAGCAACAATGTGAATTAGGAAAAAGAAAATTTCCATCAACAGAAAGCAGTAGAACAAAAATGCAAAAGGAATTATTGGCCTGATTTTCTAAATGTTTGCATCTGTCCAGCTCATTAATATGCGGCATAGGCGCACCAGTTAAAGCTCTCTTAACACAGCTTTGATGACGGCTCATTTCGACACACCATTGAAAATTTAAATGTTTTATTGCCATTTCTGTCATAGCATAATGTTGCTTAAATTAATAACAGTTTTATGCTCTTATTGGACTAACTCATTTAATCACATGCATCACTTCAATTTTTTTTGTTTTTTAGGGTAATGATGTTATAAAATATCCCAACAGGAATTTGAAGCTTCATTCGAAAACCTCAATAGAAGCCTTGAATGTAAAAAAAAAAAAAAAAAAACGACATTAGGTACAGCCCATACAGTATATTCTAAGCATGTATATGTGGAAAGTTTCAGTGTATCCATGTTGTTGCAGCTGTCTGTAATCACCTCTGCCAAACCAGAAGTAATGTAACACTAGTCGACCTCTTAGTCAGCTCTGTCAATTAGGAGTTACTGTAACGTAACACTGCTATTAAACCTGTAGTCAGCTCCGCCACTCAGATGTAATTTATGAATGCAAGAGTCAGATCCGCCTCAACTGGCTCAGCTCCAAGAAGACTGGCCAGATAGTATAATTAGACAAAAACAAAGCAACTTGGATCAAATCTATCTTCTGAATTTGAATTTAATAATTGACAACAGTGATTGTGATTATGGTGTTCACAGGGATTCGATTTGTATTCATGGGTGTTAGGTTTGATCCCTTTTCCATCCAGACCATAAAGGCTTCATTCACACTGTTGCTTAAACCTGAACTGCTGCTCATATCAGATTTTTGTTAGTGTATTTTAGGATGTGGGACACAACCTAGAATGGGATGTGACTCATATCTGAGAATAGACACCAGAATGAATTCACAGCAATGTTAAAAAAGACAGCACAGAGCAGCAGGCTGCAGAGTAAGAATAGCAAATTATAGAATGCATTACAGGATTAGCAGGATCTGTAGTTTGTGGTGGAGTTTTTAATCATAAATGTTTTCTCCGCCTTAGGCTACCTGGGCTACACCAGCGGTTTTTCCCTTTCCTGCATGGTCTTCTTCTTGGGTGTGGTAAGTTCAGTTTTCTAATAGGGGTGGAATCACCAGAGGGCCCACGATACGATATTATCATAATACTTTTGTCACGATCCGATATTATTTAAACATATTGCGATGTATTGGAATTTATTACTTTTTTCCAACTTAAATTGTGTCACCAAACTCTATTTAACAAATCTGTGGTAGAAAATTCGAAACAATTATGATGAAATCTCAAAATGACAGAATTTATAAACTACCATAATACCACCTCTTGTGGCAAGCAGAGGGTTTGGTAGTGAATTTTCTTCTTTTATTTTCTCCATATGGACACCACTTAACCTGACTTCATATTTTTCTTTTACAGGTGATCTACAAGAAGACCCAGCTGCCCTGCCCTCTTCCTTTCTTTTACGGTCACTCTTCCAACCTCAGCATGAATGCTTCAGACTTGCCGGGGCTGTACCCGCCACAAAACAGCTCAGCGCACATGGACTTCTCCCGGGCCGACGTTTCCCCGGCAGTCCTCGGCAGCCATGATGCTCACCATTCCAGCGGTGTCCACTTCGCGCCTCACCCTGACGATGAGGAGATGTGCACGCCCAAATACTTCATCTTCAACTCCCAGGTTGGTGGTAGCCTAAAGGTTAGCTTATATTGCTGGTACAAATTTCAGTATATTACAAACTTCTTCTGACACCATACATTTGTCCAGATTGCAAAGTTCAGTGTTAAGTGTAAACATAAGCTTATTTTAAGTCTAATTGGTGAAGGTTGGCAGACCTAGTGGGTTTTATGAAGTGTGTGTCATTTCCTTACAGGCACAATGTGTCCTCCATTGGTTTAGTTTACCATTTGAATCAGTGGCTGCACGGCTTTTAAGAAAGCCAGGATAGAGTATCAAAATTCGCAAAACGCAAAGAACATAGACACAATATCCATAGTGTACATTTGTACAAGACCAAATCAGACTGTTGGGCTTACACACAGGAATGCATCTTACAACTTACAAATCCTACAAGTATTCGCTAAGACATGTTTGGTCAAGGTGGGGTTTTAGGGTGTGTTTTTGCCTTTGTGTGTGTGTTGAGGTATGTGTCTGGGCCTATATGATCATAAATCAGGATAAGTATATGACGCATGGTATTATGTTCACATGTCACGTTAGAATTTTTTTTGTCAAAACAAGCATTAGAAACTAGACGCCCACTTTCACACCACTGTGATGGTCTTTTTATGTGCCCTGGGATAACAAATTGACATTACATCTCAGAAAAGCATGCCAATCAAAGACAGCTGTGCTGGACTCAGACTAAAAGCTAGGTGTATCAAGGCCCTTAAATGCAAAAAGGAACATTTCCTCTGTCCATTTTTGCCCTTACACACACTAAAGGAAGAGGACATTTCTGTTCAACAGCAACAGTATTCAGAAGTCATAAATCTGATTGACATCACATGATCACATGGCTTACTAAAGATTTATATACATTGTTAGCGCCGTGGTTGTCTTGTGCTGCCTAAAGCTGAATTATTATGTCTTACATTTTACTGTACATCATTTCCCTAGACGGCGTACACTGTGCCCATCCTGGCCTTTGCTTTTGTCTGCCATCCTGAAGTCCTGCCTATCTACAGTGAGCTGAAAGAGTAAGTGGGTTTTCTGCCTTTACATCAAGCAGTGAAGCACCATCATCACCTCCTTAAACAAACTTTTAACAGTCACTTCACCCGAATGAAACCTGTTTTCTCACTATGGAGCCATGCAGATAGTCTTTTATGTGCCAAGGTTTAGAGATATCTGTCCTTCCATCCAAATACATGGAGGTGAACAGAATATTTTTGTATCACTCAAAGTTCTAGGTGTGGCACGATGAATGCACATTTTACAGCAGAAGTATTTTCTAAAATCACCACCATGGCATTTTAGGGATGGACAGCATCCATCTATATAGGGCAAATGGTAAAGAACAAATCTTAGCGGTATAAATACTGTTTGTTTTCCAATATGTGAATGGTCGGTTGTAGTTTCAACGATAATGAAAAGAGGGCTCTTAAGAAATTTGATAAAGGGTAAATATGTATGTATCAGTATGTCAAGTTGAGAAGGATCTCAATCTGCATATATTTAAGATTTTTCCTGCTAGTCTTGAGCGTGACTCAAAAAGTGATGGGAAGAATGAAGGTGTACGCGTGTGTTGTTTCTACAGTCGCAGCCGGAAAAAGATGCAGAACGTCTCCAACCTGTCCATCTTTACTATGCTCATAATGTATATGCTGTCGGCACTGTTCGGCTACCTCACCTTTTATGGTAAGAGCAACGATACACAAAAGCTGTGGTAGACAACTCAAAAAAAGAACCTAAAAATTGTGTTTTTCTGTGCAAAGAGACAAACAGATGGATAGTTAACTAGAATCAGTTCCTTATTCTTTTTAGTTATAAGGGAACAGTTAAAAAAAACACCATCAACACTGTTAAATCGACTTGCAGATCACCCTTATAAATACAGATAATTTGCCATTTGACCTTTTCCAGTCAAAAGTTTGCTTATTCAATAGTTTCTGTCACCTTTTATTCGCAAATTGTTCACCTATTTTTCCTTTTTTTCTCCTCCAACATAGACAATGTGGAAGCAGAGTTGCTCCACACCTTCACCAAGGTCTATAAGTTTGACACCATGTTGCTGCTGGTGCGTTTGGCTGTTCTCACTGCCGTCACGCTGACTGTCCCCATCGTGCTGTTCCCTGTGAGTACAAAAAAACACTCTAAAAGTCCTAATACTGTTTTTCTTTGAGGACAAGCATGTGGCACAAATAGTATAGTGTTCAGTTCAGAAAGCAGAAAAGGTTTTGTGATTGTAAAATACTGTGGTGAGGGATTCTTTCTAGGGCCTTTACATCAATGCTTATTTGAACATTGACATACTTTTCCTGTCATCTCTTTATTTATTTAGTCAAATCATTAAATTGAGCCTTATTTAAGCACTGATGATGATTGACTGACTGACTCAGTGCCCAAAGTGTTCACACAAACACATTCACTTACACCTTGTCATTTAACATAACTGGGTGCTGCATTCCATCATTCAGTAAAACATCGCTGCCACTTTTTTCATTCTGCTTACAGACTGTGTTTGTGTTTGATGCAGAGTCAATCTTTTTTGTGGTTTTCTGGACGCAGCTTTTCCTGGGAGTGTGGTTAAAAAAAAAGAACACACTGTTCGGTTTAGCTTGTGACGTCATCTCAACGCACACAGGCTGAGGTCATGAATGGCCACACCTCTTAATTACACCAATACACACACACACACAATTTTAAGTCCCAAGAGGAAAACCTCTCCTACTTTCTGCGTCTGTTTCCCTATTTTTTTCTCAAAATGGGGTCAAAGGTCAGCCCGTCTGTGATGTCCAGTTACCAAAACATCATTACATTCATTCACACATACGTATACACACTCTTGTTCCTTCCAGCACCATATATGTTCATGGGCTAATTTTAACTTGGCCCTACTCTGACATGAGGAGAACAAAAATGGCTGCTGGCCAGGGGAAGTTTCATGCCCCGTTTTAGCTTTCATGCACACACACACACACACACACACACACACACACACATTCACACAAACTTGGTTTTATGTGAAGACAAGCAGCTGCTAAGTTGTGAATAATTTCTGAGGCAGCTCCAGGGACACTAATAGCCACCAGAGGGCAGCAAAGTGTGGCTAACACACAATCGTGGTTTTATGTAAAGACAAGCAGCTGCTAATTTGTGAATATTCCTGAAGCGGATGCAGATACAAGTAGCAGCCACCAGGGGGCAGCAAACATGTTGCTGTTTAGTCAGGAGTGCTGACAGAAAATGATGCAATGAGTGAGTGCCATGGAAACACACATCTTGACAGAGCACACACACACATACACACTTATACATAGTGATAGAATAAAAGCACTGATCTGCGGATCTGAAGATCTGCAATCTTATTTCGCACAAGTACACACACATTGAGCCATCATCACATTTTGTTTAGCCATTTAGCTGATGCTTGTGTTCTCACACTGGATGTTCTCCGCCATAGCCCTCTGACGAACACACACACATACACACATTCCCTCCTCAGCAGACACTGCTGTTTTTTTCTGTGCAAGGGAATGTGAGAGAGGGGGATCCTCTCTGCAGTGGAAGTTTACCAGCTCAGAAGGGGCAGTGGAAAAACCCTCACCCTGACCGCTACCATCAGGGGTGGAGTCAGTGTGTGTGTGTGTGGGTGGGCGGATATTACTAGTGTTGTGGGGACATAAATATGTTCACACAGTCACGTTGTGGGTACAAACCGCAAAGGCTGCACAATAATTATAAATCTGCATCTGGATCTGCATTAAATTAGTGAGAAACAATCTAATGATTGTCTGTTGGAAGAATACCTTAATCCCAGCTGGTAATTTTAGGACTTTGTGTAAGGGTTGTGCAAATTGTGAAATTAATTTTCCTCTGTGTTGTTTAATGGCATAAAATTCTCAACAAAAAACAAACGTACACCAAATGTCAAAACATTAAAAACTGCTGCATATAAACCTAAAGGCAAGAACTATATATTTAGTCAAAATTGAGATCCTGGATCTGACTTTCTTTGGCCTTATAAAGAAATATTACATAAAATAGTATAATAATAAGTGAAATCAGTATGTTAAATATCCAAAATAGAGCTAAATACCAAGTGAGGAAACTGTGCTCTGTTTGGGTCAGCTAGACCGCTGCTCTGTAAAGCGACTTTGAGTTCGAGAAAAGTGCTATACAAATTCAATTTATTATTATTATTATTAAGAGTGCTATACAGGGTAAAGCTAGCTAGTAAGTTAGTCATGGCAAGTCTCTAAAGTTAAAACTAATTTTACTTGCTTTTTACTTAGCGGTTAACTTGCATAGCAAAGTAGCAGTGCCATCTTTTGACTCTAGTGGGATTTCATGTATTTGGGGATTTAATCACGTATTTGAATCTTTTAAATTGCTAATTAATTGACTATATTGATTTTTGTAAATGAACCGGATAAGTGAACCATTTTTCCCCAACTTCACTGTACTGTAGTTACTGTTCTATGCCGTTGTAGGGCGGAATATGAATAGCTGTGTCTTCTTGGTCTAAGGAAAGCAATGGATAAACTGGTTAACTGCAAACATATAATTATACTGTATGCATGTGTTTGTTTTCTTCCCTTTTTTTCTGATCTGGCACAAACTTGTTATTCATATAAGAGAATGTGGAAGCTTCATACTCAACCATTTTATTTGACTCCAACTGACTTTAAATGGTGCTCACAATGAATAAATTTTAAATTTATTTGAAATAGGGAAGAGTAACCCTGAAAAAGTACTGAGAGAGTAAGGGAGAGGAGGACTGAGATAACAGAGGAGATAAAAATTTGATAAGGACAGAGAAACACAATACTGCAATTGGATGCTGTAAAGCCAGGCTTAGGGGCTCAAATCCCACTGCAGTCACATGCAAGAGAAACCTGTGTGGTCATGGTCCTTAAATAAGCTTTGTGACTTTTAAATATCTCATTTGGGAGTACCTGCTTGGAGACCTATGAAAAGACATAGTCAAAGCCTCTTTTACATTAGTCAGTTTGGGTAATAAGCACTAAATGTTGAGAGACAGTAATGTGAATGAAATGGCTGACATAGCCAATGCTGTCGATTTATGCATGCATTTCTGATTAGAAATATGTGTTTGTGCAGAGTTTGGAATTTTTAATCAACTGACCATCACTATTCTTGTTGTAAATGAAACTGTGTTGCTGTGACTTGGTTGAAAGATTGATGAACTTGGATGCAAGTAAGGCATTGGATCAAAAGAACTACTTAGTCGCACCATCGCTATGCCAAGTTTTCAGTTGACATTTGAGAATCTCGCCTTGAATCCTCCTGCCCTTCGTTTTTTTTTCAGGGAAATGCTGCTGACCTTCAGCTAGAGATTAACATTGTCTGCAACTGTCCTTGGCTCCAGTGGGGAAGTACTATATGAGAGAGGAGGGAATGTATGTGTGGGAGTGTGTGTTTGGAGACAGTGTTGAGGCGTGCAAGTGTGTGTGTGTGTGTGTGTGTGTGTGTGTGTGTGTGTGTGCTGTCACGTTAAGGATAGACGATAACAGAAGACAGATCACCAAAGGCTTTGCAAGGATCCACTACATAATGAAAGGGCTTTATGTGGAGTCAAACATGCCCCAGTTCTCAGACTCCAGCTGGAGATTGGAACCAAGGGAGAGGGCTGCAAATGAGTTGATTTACAGCGCCAACGTCACATTTATGTCTTCCATCATTTTGTTAAATTTCAGTCTTAATTCAGACCCTTCTTTCTTGTAGCGCTAGCTTGAGTACCAGTTGGTTTCTTCTTACTTAACAAGGGATTTACTTAATTGTTTAAATCAAACTATTACAACGGCAAATTCACCTGTTTTTTCTTTGCTAATTAATAAATTACTAAATGACTTGACGAGTGATGAACATTTGCAACTGACTAATCCTGCTAAATTTTCTGGTTGGCAAAAGAAGACTTATATTTTAAAAAGTGGGACTATCTGTAGTTTATAGTTCTAGTCTCTGGTTTTCTTTGGTTTTGACGACTAGGTAACAATTGCTTGCGCGCTATTTGTGACATGTAGGCCTTGGTTAGCTTAAACTAATGTAGTTAGCTTAAACTTGTGACTGGCATTTGGACAATGACAAGTTTTACCAATGTGCTTTCTTGTCCAAAAACTGCTGCTGTGATTTTTGCCTTCTAAGGTCTCACAAAACCGTAAAACTCAGCAACCTTAATGGAGGCTTTGTAAGTTGTAACTCAGCTTTTTTAATGGTTAATAAAACATTTTCTTTTAAATTTACTAGTGCTTTGCCAATTATAGCACTTAGCCGCTCACGAAGGGACTAGGAGAACAAAATTTGTTTACTAGCTCACTGCCATTGATAAGAACATTTTTGGGGGGTGGTCAGGTTGTTACAAATTTTAATACAGTCATTAATAAAGGGTCGAGAGTTTCTCACTTTCTAACAAGTCTGCAGTTATAAATGTAAGAGAGTCATTAAAAAATCCATCAAATTGTTTATATATTGGTTTTGGTTCAGATGCACTGAAGAGATAAAGGTGACAATACAAGTATCATGCTGGAGGAAGAAGAAAACCATGTGTTGCTTATTGGGTTTGTTTTGGTTGCAGTTTGTGAAATATATCTCTCTTTTGCCTTGTTTGGCTGTGTAGTTTTAAGTTATTTGTCAGTGCCTATGTAGTCACAAACACGCTGATAGGGCTTTCGTGTTGATATTTTTACTGAAAAGGGGACTTTTACCCTGGTGCATGTAGTTTCACTTCACACTCGGCATCTGTGCAAATTCAAATATGTGGCTGTGAAAAGAAACAACAATGTTGTCTCTTGCTTTGAATATACTTTCTCTTTCATATGTGAGCAAATCTTGAATTTAAGAGCCCTGATGGCAACCTTCTTTGCAGTAAATGGGCTCAAGCGCACATGATTTGTTTTTATCTACTTCTAATTTTGACAGATTTAGCAGATATAGCTTGCACAGCTAAGAACTTAGTCCCTGGCTTGTTGCTAACTGGCTGAACCCAGATATGGCTGGGCCAATCTGGCTGCCTACAACTAGCTCATCCACAGACTATGTGTCTGTGTATATGTGTGTGCAAGCCTCTGACAGGTAAAGATAAAGGAGTTAAAAAGTGTTCAAATATCACACAATGAATTTCAAAGGCTTAGCGCCAGGTAACAGCTGGGTGCTGAATAGTTTGGAGCCTTTGAGAGAAATGCTGCGTCCAGGCTCTAGTTTTCCAAGCCGGCCTAATTTTGTAACAGCTGGTGGGAGGGGGATGTAGGGGTGCGGGCACGCTTGTAGAATTTTAGGAGGGATTCACTTTTCAATTATTGTCATTATCTCCCACAAGCAATGAGTTGTGGTTTAGGTGATGACGCTTTTTTGGCAGTAGACAGTGAAATCAGGCATCATCCTGGTGCCTCCTGATAGTCATGATGGAGGTCGCTTGGTTCGACCTGACAGTGCAGAAAATCCAGTTAATGTGATTTTTTTCCCCACTGAGCCATGCTAACTGGATATAAATCCTATGCTTAAGTCAGACTTAAAGGAAACAAAGAAGGCCTGTGGTGTTCTGCCAGTAGTGGCTCTTAAAAAAGGAAAAGATTGCACATGCTTTTTCATGTCATGTTGTCAAGCAACTTTCTCTGAAACTCTTGCATCTCATATTTACATATGTCGTTAGTTTGAAGTGTGTAGTACTAGTGAGTAAAAGAGGGAAGAAGACAGCCTGGCAGAAATAAAGTGACACTAGTGGCTCCGTGTAAAGACACCTCCCCCCCTGCAGGCAAACCCGCACTCTCACTACCGGCTGATGCAATCCCATGGTTCCATTGCACTGTTGGAGATAATCCCTTTTTCAATGGCACCATAGGCACCGCCCCTCATAACCTTTCCCCGTGTGGCCTGTGAGCTGACGGTGCCTCAGGTTTTACCTGATACCCACAACCTTTCACCCACTGGAGGCTTGAACAGGCTGCCTGTGGCTCAGCAGCCTGTTCCAGACGTCTTAGCTGGGATCTCCTGGTTTTTGCTGTTTCCCTCTCTCTCGCTCACACTAGCCTCGTAGCACTTGACACACTTCAGTCAAGTATGGGAATCAGCTTCAGGCACAAGACATTTACACAGATGTTAGCTGAAAACCATTATACTTTAAAAGTAATAACAGTAACAAGTATTTCATTGTACTCCAGTGTGAAGTACATTGAATTTAGTGGTGGAATATAATATATTATTTTTATTTTATCAAATCAAACTAATAAGTTTGTTCTTTTTGAACCCTCGTGTTCAGTGAGTTCACAATGAACTTTTGTACGACTTTGTCATGATATCAGTGAACAGATTTGAATGAATCCATACCATCACGCCAATGACTTAAATGTCAATGTTTTATATTTTTACCCAGATCCGCTCCTCCATCACCACACTACTGTTTAGCGGCCGAGAGTTCAGCTGGACACGCCACTTGCTGATTGCCGCTGCCATCCTGGCCTTTAACAACATGTTGGTCATCTTCGTCCCCACCATCAGAGACATCTTTGGCTTCATCGGTGAGATCTGCCTCTGAATACTTTCATGCTCTATATGTTACAATGTGTTGAGGAAGATTTTGTGTATAGAAATTAAAAATCGTAAAAGAACCCACAACATGCGCAAATATGAGTTAATAAGGCTCATTTTATTAAGTAAAGTTGTTGGAAGTACACAAGCTTAAAGTGTCGGGTCGAGTCAGCTGTGCAGTCGCGTGAGCCGTTTGTGACCACTGGATCTAAGCACTCACGTTCTCGCTGCCAACACACACCAACACTGGGAGGTGCAAACATTTATAAACATTTGTCTCCCTGATATTAAGCTGCAGCCTTTCTACACAAACAACATCTCAAAGCTAATAATAACACATTCTCTTGAAAAATCAAAAAGGGAAGTGGTTAACAGCTTTTACTTCCTCCCTACATCAGGTACTTTACTTTACTTACTTAGTAAGAGTAAGAAATTAGTCTGAGAAAGAGTAACAAATTTTTTGGTGCTACATTTAGGCTTAGGAGTAAAGGCATTTAGCAAATGACTTTTATCCAGGCCAATATTTGGGAGATCTCCTATGGAGTCCTAAACTGGAGTTGCCAAGATATCCTGCTCACAAACACATACTCAAACACTATGGGAGAGAAGTTCATTGGTAAAAATGAGGCTGAGGGAAACTGATTTAGCAAAAAAGGTAATTTTAGCAAGTTGCAATTTTTCATATTTGTATTTTAATATTTGAAATTGCAACAGTCTGAAAACTTCAAATCCTACTTTTAGTTTGAACTTTTACTGCAATCCCTGGGAGTGATTCTGAGACATTTAGATTTAGATAAACTCGAGCCGAAGTCAGATTAGTTGAATCACTCTTCCTCTTGGTTTGTATCGCAGGTTCCTCTGCAGCCACTATGCTCATCTTTATCCTACCTGCTGCCTTCTATCTCCGCCTGGTAAAATCAGTGCCGTTTCGCTCCCCACAGAAAATCGGGGTAAGTGTGCAGAAACACACACTCTGTCAACATCATTCTCACTGTATCATTTTTCTCACTCCATCCCCTGAGGGGCGGATAACGTTTTCATAAATTTCCACAGACTCCTGCTGTGCATTATCACACATTTAGCTACATTTAATCCCCCTCTCTCTCTTCAGGCGACCGTCTTCTTAGTCGTGGGAATCATCTTCATGATTGGCAGCTTGTCACTCATCGTTCTCGATTGGGTCCACAACCCCACAGGCTCCAGCGGTGGTCACTAAGCCCCCTCTTCCTTCCTCAGACTGGCACAATGCAACAAACTTCCACCCCTACCATGTCTCATCTGGTTGGCCTCGGCTGGCCGAACATTTGGGAACACATCAGCGATTCTCTTCCCTTCAGCAAATCACAAACGTTGATCATAGAACCTCAACGCAAAACAACTTCCACTGTTTTCCCCAGAGAATATCAGTGTAGGGAGACTTTTTTGCTGTTTCTGTTTCAGTTTTTTGAGAATTAGAACCCGGAGAGGGGGGAACAGACTTTGGTTTAACAAGCCACCAAGACAGCCTGAAATCTTCATCATTATTATTTCCAGCTATGAAGAGACAGCACAGACACACACAATGCAGCCCTCACATGAAGCAGATCTGTGAACTGATATTTGCTGGGCTGGAAAGATGTTGCGAGTCCTTCAGTCCCCTGTGCACTTGAAGGAGACATTTGGAGGTGGAGTGCATCGTCCTCCATGAAACAAGGAGCACTTCTAGCATTACGTTTCACTTTGTGTGTAGAGCGAACACACACACATATACACACACATATACACACATATATAGACATAGTAAAACACATCTAAACCTGTATTTCGTTTATCGATGAAAAATTCCTCAGTCGGCTCATCTCAGTTAATCAATACTGTAATTCAATAATGAAGTAGTAATAGTGTGCTCTGCTACATTAACAATCAGAAGCTTTGCGAAAGTGTACGTGCACAGACAGTTCATGCTAGAGCCTCCCAGCTCTAAACAATCAAGGATTTTTCATCCTGTCTGTGTACACAAACCAAGGCGATGCTTTCGGTATTACTGTCGCAGAGGGATCTGAACATGCAAGGCATCGATGTACATAATTAAAGTGTGTCTACTGAAAAAAAACATAATGTACATATTATCTTCAGGTTGTATGAAGTTCAAATCATTTCCAACACACAATAGAAACACATGCTGGAATAATTTATTAGGCATTTGATGTAGGGCTTGACAGCTAGGGATATAAAACCATAGGTTGTTATTTTTATACATAATACAAAAAAACATTTTTTTAAATGCAGTTGAGTAAAATACAATTGGACAATTCAAAAATGAATTCAATTAAACCAGTGGAGTGAAACGTGAATTAGATTATGTAAAATATGTATGTAAATTAAAAAAATAAAATATTTTCAACTCTCGCCAAACAATCTAAATCACTGAAAACCCAAAATCTCTCCAAAATGCCATTCAAATGTAATGTAGGAACGTGATTATGTTCTTTTCAACTTAAAGGATTAGATTTTGGGAAATGAGCTTATTCGTTTTCTTGTCTGGCGTGAGGTAGGATAGATTGATACTACTGTCATGTCTGCACGTCAAATATGAAGCTAATGCTACAGCAGCCGATTAGCTTGGCGTAACTAGCCTGGAAGTTTTGGACAAGAGCTAGCTAACTTCCTGAAAACCACAACTTTTAACTTTTCAGTTTTTATAAATTAAAATAGTGAGATATAATGTTTCAGTTACTAAGCTTTAGAGGTGCTGGTTGATGGCTAGCTGTGTTCCCCTTCTTCCAGTCTTTAGGCTAGGATCCAGGCACTAGCTTCATGTTTGGCATACAGACAGGAGTGGTATCAGTGTTCTCATCTAAATCTACACAACAAATTGAATAAGCTTTTTCCTGCAAAGTGTAAAGGCATTATTTTGAAGAAGCTAGATGGTGAACAATATCACACACATCGACGCTTGTTAGAGAAGAACAGTGGAGCTAGCTTAACTTTTGAAAACTACCTTAACATGCAGAGGATGTGACCCATTTTTAAAGTGCAAGACTATAAACCAAGCTCAAAAACTGTTATTATCTAATTCATCCCAAATTTTTTAAAGATTCTGTATTTAAACGGTTGACGGGGATCTTTATGGGAAAAACATGTTGATTAGATAACATTTTTTAGTTTTGCTGTTCCAAAAAATTCAGGTAGCTAAACACATGGGTCACTTCTTATGTTTTGTTGACAAGATCAGTTATCAATTATTAATCTTAGTGAACTAATAATTATTTCAGTGTTCACTCTGAAGTACAAAAATCTGATTAATAACTGTTACTGGCCTATTCATTTAAATTGTACCTTTTGGATTGCTCTCATTATAATTGGCTTCTAATACCGGTGCCTTTGGTAGAATCATTGATGACAACACCAAAACCTCACCTCTTCTCCAATGCTGTTACGTGTCATGAACACATCTAGCCAAAGTGGACAACATTTATAGATCCTTTGCGGATCTATGTACATGAAACAAATAGATATTTCAAATGAAATAGTATATTATGTGCATGTTTTTGGATTATAAACATGGTCTTTTTGGACAATTGTATATGCTCTGTAAATAATCTTTATTTTATGGTACACTGACCCTCATTGTCTGTAAGTGGGTTGTTAGGGGATTCTGCCTTTCAAGTCTTCTGCAATCCAGTCTTTGTTTTAGTATACATATAATGTGTATTTGATCTTTTTTCCTCTTGTTGTATGACAATAGGTTTTTGTTCTTTTATTTGAAACTTATATTTGTAGAAAATGTGATCTCTATATATCTATTTTCATGTTGCAATGTTAACTGGTTATATCAGGATGAATTAACCAACGGCCTACTTCATAACACAGTTTTGTCATTAGTCTCAGAACCAAGGCATTTTACTGTAGCTTATTGGCCCCTGCTGACCAACACTGGGATGAAATGAAAGCTACATGTAAGCAGTATTGATGTTGAATGTGTTTTTTGAAATGATGCTGTAACGCAGGACAGAACATGATAATAATTTGTTTGGCTTTTCTGCTATTTATCACATATCACATGCTTACGTGGAACCACACACCTATGTTAACGTGGAGCTGGATACCGTGTTTGCCACTTCTGAAGCTCTACAAGGACTTTCATATTCTGTTCTAGTTCATACCTTACTGTGGCTTATAATGTATATCCCTGCTGTCATAGAAAAACCTTTTCAAACCCAAATTTGGTAACATGTTCTTTCCATGACATTACTTGAACTGAAGCTTTCCACGGCCTGATAAAGTAAGCAAGCTTCAAGACCGAAGGGTCCACACAGCCCCAGTGCTCACTATGAATGTTCAATAATACATTGTTCTCAATTTGAAAATCTGGCTCACTCTCTCTAAACTTCTTGATGAATGTTTGCATGTAACTTCATTAGCCTCCTACCATCTTATTCTGCTCACTGGTATTCCATGCAACTGTTGCGTCTCTCCCTCAGGTTGGGTTTGGGATGGGATCTCCATCTCATTTTACAACTCTGTTGTAATACGTAATATATTACAACAAGGTTGTACCTTGTCTTTTTAAATTGCTCAAAGAAGTAGAGATGGCAGCTTTTTGACAGAATGCTCCCAACACTCTCTACCCCCTTTAGTATCTCAGGTATTCAGTCTGGATGAATTTTTCTTCCCACTTTTGGATAACTTCAAATCCCTTCACCTATTGCATGATTGAGCCAAACTTTACAATGCTGTTATATTGTGCTGGCCTAGATGAGAAGTCGTCTTGTGGATTTGTAAGAGCAGACAAGTTCCCAGCTAATTTTAACAGTGTTTAGAAAGGAGTTGTGCAGAACCACCTGCCTTATTTTTTTATGGATCCTCAGCTGTGGAGAAGCACTTGTTCAATGTTTCTGCTGTTTACAGTGTCTCCGCATCCTGTGGATCAGGCTGAACATTCAGATTTGTAATTTTACCCAAACAAAGGGGATGTTTTTGTATCAGTGATGCTGTTTCATTATGATGAACAATAAAAATGTGAAATAAAAACGTTTTCATTTTGTATATTTTTTCCAGGCTAGCTAATAAAATGTAGAAGTGAAGTCACTATTATTATAACTAGTGGGGTACTATTATGTAAGTCCCATTTTCAATATGTGTGTGAGTTTCTATTTAAACACAGGAAAAAAATCCCCTTTGTTCACATCAAGGCTTACATAACGTGTCTCTGTCCAAACTGATGTCCCAGGATGTTACAACCAAAGCCATTTCTAGCATAATGAGCAGGTGATATTAGGCCTCTAGAATAAAATAGATTCTGTTACTGTCTAGCATCTACTCCTGACATGTAACACCAGTGTGTAGACTATCAAAACGAGGGGTGGGGGTTAGGTAACCTTTCCCTGTATTTGCTGATACATTAGCTCAGCTCCAAAATCAAGCTGGACAAAACATGACAGACCTAGAGAGCCTTGAAAAGGGTTATGAAGCAATTTAAAAAGGGGTGAGGTGTTAAAGAGAATTAATATTCTGCAAACATTCAGCAAACAATCTAATTACTTTTTAATTCTGAATTACTCATTAATTATTCATTTTTGTATTGATTTCAGGCAATAACTTACTTAACAATAAATTTTGAGCCATTTGTTACCAAAATGTTATCACTGGATCTTTTTATTGTCACAATAACTCTTCTTTCTGAGGATTTTGCTTATTTTCAGTGGTGTAAAGTAACAGAAGTCATTCAGTCTACATGATTGAAGTTACTAGTTTTGATCAGAATGAGATTCACTCAAAACATATGATTGTATAATGTACTGTGCTGTTCAGAATATCAAATTTACTATCGTTTTCTATATATTTATTTATTTGTGTGAATAAGTGTGAGGGAAGTATTAATGCAAAGTGCTATGATCACCGAGGTCATTAACTTTTACATTCAAGGCTTTTTGAGGAAAAAGTTGAATCTGTGCCGTAAGACTTTTCCATCTTTTGTTTAATAGAATGAAAGTGTACACGCAACATACAATCATTTTCAGCCAACATGCCACGTTAGTTTGAACTGATATTGTGAAACTGTTTAGTTATCCTTTGACACAATTTTCACAGCTCGTGTTTCAGCTGTTCATTAAGAGGGATGAGAAAACCAGGATTAGATAAACATGTTTGTATGGCTGAGGCTGCAGGTGTGAGTGTGTTATTGATGTGTGTGGGAGAAGGACACCGAGTGAGAATGTATACTGCATCACCAGATCCGGATGCAGGTCACATTAGACCACACTGTTTTGCTGTAAATCTGGTTACACAAAACTCATGAGCTTTGTTTTCTGGATGGCAACCTGCTGTTTCCCCTCTTCACCTCGCTGTGCTGTCAGCGCTCTCCTCCATGCTCAGGACATCTTTAACACATTCGACCTCCTGCCCCTCTGTCTCTCCCCTGTCTCGATGCATGAACGTTTGATTTAGTGCATCTCCATCACTCTATCCTTTGTGAGGATGAGGAGGTGTCAGTGAAGCCGCGACGTTCAATTACGTCCTTTCATTTCCCAGGAGCCCACTGTGTATTTGATTCATCCTGTTTGCAGTAGCAGATGGGAGGGTTTTGATGCATGATTCATTGATTTGAAAACTACATTCCTCAGCCACATAGACATGCTAACACAGGATGGTTCAACCCAAGTGTGACTCATTGTGAGTGCATTTGGAATGTATCAAAAGAACAATGCCAGTTTAACACAGGGTAAATAGCCCTGTTGTTTGTGAGTTTGGATGAATAAAGACATGTTCTGTACAAATTCTTTACAAACCACTTTTACTCCTGCACTCTTCTTCTTCTTCTTCTTACTGTGTTTCAATATTTCATGTTTCCCCGGTTGTCTGCTATTTTCTTCTCTGCCGGATGCTCTACTCCCTCCTCTTCCCTCTGCCTCTGCAGCTGTGCAGCACACTCCCCTCTTTCCCCAACCCCCTTCTCCCTCTGCGTTCCCCCCCCCCGCTCTATCTTCTTTTTATGAGGATTAGCTGTACTGTTGTGTACAGTAGTGTAAATTCCAGGAATACAGTCACCGTTAATAACTACTATCTGTGTGGGAAAAAGCCTCAGCAGCACCAATGCTGAGGTTTTGAGAAAGCCAGCACTGGTGCTAGTCGTGGGTCACATAGCACTCACTTAAAAACTCTTGGATTAGCCTGATTTGTCTATTGGGTAGAGCTGATGACAAGAGAACTGTACAGTAAAACAGGTAGTTATCAATTTGGCAATTATGAGGGAAAAAAACTGAAACCCAATAATCAAAAGTTCTCATTATGATTGTATAATAAGCAGAATATTATTTTAATGATTATGATCTTAACTCTCCTGATGAACGCCACCATTTTACAACCTAGTAGGTTAAAGCGTACCATAATTATTTACAGTCCTGATGGGAGGGACAGCAGTTCAAGCTGGAAACCTGCATTTATTTGATTGCACAACCTGTAAACACAGCTCTGATATGATATGGCTAACATGTTAGCAAAAAGTTGCCTGTTTACACAGGGAAAACAGCTGCCTGCTAGAAACAATGCTTATAACAGCAGTGAGAGTGAACCAAAACAGTAAAGTCATGGGCCGTAAAACCAAAACAATGACCAAAAAGACACTGAAACGCAGTGTTCAGCTGAGGGGAACTGCAGAGTTGAGTGGTAATTCTCTGTGAGTTTGTTACTGTGAGTGACACCGTTCACATGTAGTCATTTCATCCGTAGTTAATATAAAATATCGAATATAGCACTTTTAAAGCCCCAGTGGTTTGACAGGCTGCTCCATCCTCAGTTGATCAATTTTCAGCCAGCAGCCCAAATCGAGGTCATGTGGCAGCAGACAAGCAAGGACACCACAGTACCCTTTTCTCTAGCCACACCCCCCGCTTCTCCCGGGGGATTCCAATCCAGGGGTCTGAGGCCAGCTAGTATACATTTTACACTTCCTAAACTGCCATTCTCCAGGTCGGACGTACCAGGAATTACGCCAGAATGAAGATGCGATGCCATTGTGAGGTCATCAAAGGGAACACTCTCCAAAAATTCTCCTTATGAAAATCACAACAGTATAGGTGATAAATGCCCATAACTGCCACCGCTGCTGAATGACATTGCTAAATAACATCGAGGAAATGATTTACAGTGTATGGGTGTGTGTTGTTGGACTGGTGTTGTGTGTTTAGGATGTGTCTGGTTCAACATTATATAAATTCAGGCTGCTGGTTGGAGAGCTGAGAGCAGCATTCTGTATCCATTAAGTAAAAGGGTCACACATGGCAGACGTCACACACTGAGACACAGCCAAAAACAACCACACACAAATTCATTGAACACAGACAGATAAAACATACACTGTTGTTACAGTAAATATGATTGTAATAGGGTGTGTCTGATGTTCTGATTTGTGACTTCCAAGATCCTATCAGCCGTCAGCACACACACCACTGTTGTGGTTTTGGTGTTTAGTTTTTTCCTGTTTTATTCCTGATAGTGTCCTTCCTCGTGTGTTATTCATCTCTCCCTGTCTCTGTTTTTTTATGTCCTCTGTCTGTGATTATGTTTTGCATGATCAGTTATGTATTTGTTCCGTATTTACAGATTTATTTTGAAATTCTCTGTCTCTGGTATTAATGTCTTGCTGTGTTCCACCTGTGTTCAATCACCCTGCCCTCTCTGAAGTTTCTCTATAAGTCTGCCTTTGTCCTTGTTGGTTCGTTAGTTTATGCTTTCGGTGTCTTCCCCATCTGGATTACGCTGTTATGTTACTGCATTCAGTTTTATGGCTGTACTACAGGGGTATAAAACCAAAGTAAACATTTTGCTGTGATTTAATTGTAATGTAAAGGATCAAAATGATGCCAAAATAACTACAACATGATTGCCAATTTGTTAAACAAATCAATTCATGCTTTGTCAGATCTGCAAGCAAGACAGCAGCACAACAACTTTTAAATTGTTTGTTTTCTGAATGGAGTTCGTATCGATCAGACCTGTGCTATGCTAACTTGTTAACAATAAAGTACAACAATTGTCGGAATCAGGTACACATATTTTCTGAACTTACCAGGTAGTTTAACTTCCTCACTTAATTTTCTCTATGCAATGGCCAGTTTTGTCCAGTTTTTATATAAAGACGAAGTAGTAGTCCCACAGAGATTTGGGTGCCCACTGACTAGAAACGTCAAAATCAATTTAATTTAAAAAAATTAACTTTTAGCTTGGGTGTTGGAAGCCCTGTGGGTTTCTGAACTCTTGTTTAATTTGGACCATATGAATAGAACTATGCTTGCCGTTCAGAACTCCAAAATCTCCAGCCTTCCATACGGAGTTTAGCATAGAACCTGCCATCCTGCTCTTTTAACCTGATCCCCAGCATGTTAGCAACCAGTCTGCAACCCTGTCTGCTAGCATCCAGACTGCTAGCCACCTGCCTGCTGACCAACAGCCTAATTCCCGGCCTGCTAATATCCAGCCAGTTAGCATCTGTCAGGCTGAATTCTGAACTGCCAGGATTCTGGCTGTAGGCTTCAACCAGCCTACACCGCAGTCGAAAAAGTCAAAAAGTTAAAGGAAGAATGGAGATTGAGGGAGATAAGTGTTCTTTCCACTGCTGTAAGTATTGTCATTGTGTGTCACAGTCAAAGGTACAAAGAACATGGATTTCTCTGTTGTGTTTTTTGTTTTTATCTTTTTGGTTTTCTGTTTGTATCTTAATTGGATTGGTTATTTGTTTGGACGTTCTGCATCATTTTTTGCTGTAAATTTTTCAACCCCTGCAAAAACGTACTGTACACACACAGCAGCTGTCCTAAACCTAACCCTTCAGGTGACAGTCATACTCAGTCACCAAAGAAAAAAATAAATATTCACCTAGTCAAAAGCAGTTAAATAATTAACAGCTTTGCAGCCTGTATCCAGTACATTTCAAACAGAATACTGAGAGATAAACTCCAAGATAAGAGTTTTCAGTCAGGTTATGCAAGCATAATTCTGCAATATTTATGAGGATTTTCATTAATATTTTGTAGGTATGTTGCTAGTTATTTTGGTCATTTGTTTTGCATTTTCAGTACAGTTTTTACAGCTGATAACAAGTGTATTTTTCTTAATTTCATTATTTCTGCCATTGATTAAAATGTTTATTCGGGTTGTTAATGTTGTCTGTACATATAACAATAATATATATTATTGCTCGTTTCTGTAAAATGTATGTTTATGCTAGTTTGTCCAGAAAGTATAAATAGTATGTTTTTTGTCTTTTTTGCAGCTCCTCAGGCTCTCTGAGTGTCAGAGATCAGAGGTGGCTGTTTGATTTGGTGTGTCTTACTGGAAGGTGCTGCGTGGTACACCTACTGTGACAAAGATGGCGACATGGTGAGAAAAATGACAGTCTGGTGTGAGAGGGCAGCAGTGCCAGCCGAGGACACATACCCCAACACATTCACAGAAGGTGGGCTTGAATCTGACTACTGAGGAGTCTTTGGGACAACTCAAAAGATGACTGTGCAGCAGGTCATGGATGTGTCAAAACAGCAAAAACATTCCTCAAGGTAACACTTCTATCTCAGGCCCATCCACACTACTGCGTTTTCGTTTTAAAAGAGAGACCTTCTGTTACGTTTGCACCTCCCATCCAGACTAAAACGGCAAAATCAAAGACCTAAAACGGAGAAGTTTGAAAACGCTGTCGACCCTGTTTTTCATTTGAAACTCCAGAGAGCGTTTTAGTGCGGACGGGCAAATGCGGAGGGCTTTAGAAACGATGACGCTCATGTTTGGCTCTCTGATTGGGTCTCATAAGTCATGCAAAGTAGAAACATGATGCTACTGAGTTTTTGACAGGGTATTTTTCTTAGAATATTTTGTACTGTGCAAACAACACTTACCTGCCTACACTTGTACTGTGTTTGTCGCAGTATTTACTTTGCGACAACTCCCAGTCTGTTTTCCAACGCCACAGCTGCGCTCCCGTGTTACATTCAGTAGCAGTCCCAGCTCATTATTGGTCCATGCAAAATAAAATCTGCTGTGGTTCTTCGGCTGTAGTACTTTATTCTTTCGCCAAATCTTCTGTAACTACAGAATAGACCATCTGCTTCATGTTTACACCAGCACGCGCATGCCCAGTGTACGTGAACGGCCACTAGATGTGTGTTAGACGGAGATCAACTCTGATAAGCAGATATGTAAGTAAGCTAATAAATTTTGGCAGGCAGAATCGTGACAAAATGTTACATAGCATAATTCTGCATTATTAGGTAAATTTTTTTAATTATTCCATTAGTCCTTCAGCTTGTGGAAATACTGCTGCAGACAAGCTGACCTGGGATCAAATCCAACCAAATACCTTCCCTGCTTTTTGTCAGCTCTCAGAGTCCTTCTCCTACTATGTTGGAAAATAAACTCGTCACGTCCTGTATGTTTTTTGGTGCGTGGTATTTTCTCATCCATTTATTTCTCACCAGCTGGCAAAGCTGTGACACAACTTTTTAAACACCTGTCTTATACCTCAATGCTCCAGTTGTTTGGCTTCCGCCTCTGAGCACATTACACCCTTTCATAGAAAATTCAGAACGTTTGCTATTTTTGCTAACGCTGAACTCCAACCCTGCAATTTCATATGTCCATGTGAAATATATTGCCCTTATATAGAATAGAACAGTGGCATCTATTTCAACATTTACACTTGATTGTCTTGAAGATAAAAAGTGTTAAAAGGACTCGTCTTGAGCATGTAACCTGCAAATCATCATTTCAAGTCAGTTAGGATCTTGAGTGAGCCAAATCCTATCTATGCAAGGCAATTCTCTGTGGAACTTAATTTTTTCATCAGCAAAATTTACTTACTTGCGGAGCACCTCAAGGCTCAATTCTAGGGCCTCTTAGTTTCTTTATTTAAATGCTTCTCCTTTGTCAAACATAATTAGTAGACACAGTATATCGCTTAACTTAATACTTTTCTCTCAACCCTACTAATAGTAATTTGGTTGCCCGGTAAGATTGAGAGCTTGCTTTGAGGAGATAAAATGTTTAATGCCTTGAGGACAAGACTGAGATCCTGGGTCATTTTCAGGGACAATAAATCCTAATGACTTTGCTGATCATCTGGTCATATTCTGTTTTTAAATCTCGTCTTAAAACTCATTTATTTTCCTTGGCTTTTAATACAATTTGAGGGTTGTCCTTTCAGTTTTGTATTATTGTATTTATTTTTTGCGATTTATTGTTTTATTAATTTTCTTTGTTGTGCCTTTATTGTATGTTGTTATTTATTTGTAGACTGTGTTCAGCCCTTTGGTCAACAGTGTTATTTTAAAGGTGCTATATAAATAAAGGTGGATTGGATTGGATCATCTGACATTTACTCTAGCATTAGGATGAGGTTCACATTTGTGTTTTTTAAGTGAAATGTCTCAACAACTATTGGATTGCCATGAAACTGGGTACAGACATTCAGATTAGTGCCACCATCAGGTAAAATTTTGAATTTGTCCAGTACTTTGTGTGTGACCAAATACCTGCAAAACTAATAACACATCACATCAGCCGCAGCTGCCCTAAGTATATTCCTAATTAGCAATAAACTAATATGGTGAACATAGTACAGATTGTACCTGCTAAAACATCAGCATGTTAGCATTGTCATTGTGCATGTGTTATAGCATTCTGACATTAACATTTAGCTCAAGGCACAGCTGGAACTGAGTGCAGCCGCACAGAGCTGCTGGCATAGCGGTAGACTTTTTGTTTAAGTACTTTGTAGCTATGTTAAGAAAATTGCTATACAAATATACTATTAGGTATTTGGTCAGTACTAAGAAAATTGTAGAGCAAATAGGCAAGTACCGCTGTTACGTCCCACCCTTTGGTGGCAACATGGGGCGAACAACACCCCAACACTGACCCAAACTCAACACAAATAAACACCTTTTAAAACAACCAAATCAAGGGAATTTATTAACATAACTAGACAATAAATTAAGAACACCAAAAACACAAGAACATAACACAAAAATGCCCCAGCTGGGAGGCAGCAAGGCTAGCAGTCCCAAATCAAGAAGGGATGTATGCGCATGCATGTAATGGACAACAGGTCTGAGCTGATTGCTGCCTCCTGATTGGTCAACTGGATGCAGCCATTTTAAGCCCCAGCTGACAGGAACTCTTTCTCTTCACTTTGCCATTCCCAACATGTGCCTGTGTAAAACCGGTGTATTGTATATTCAAATCTTTGTAAGTAGAGAAACAGCGATGTACCTGTGTATTGAGCACATCTGTTTTTCTGAGTAGATAACCAGCAACTTATTCACTCTGATTATTGTCTGTGGCAACATTGATTTATTGGCCTTAGCCTTTTGTTTGCTGTAAATAGATTTTTTTGTTGTTGTTGTTGTAGCATTGTTGTTCTTGCTATTAGCATTTCTAGCAGGAATAAGAAGTCCTTTTTCTGTTTAATTACCTTTTATCTCCTGCTCTTTATAACAGAAGAATAGATAGAGCTTTGTCTGTTCTTTACATTTTGTTTTGGCTTAGGCTTAGGGAAGTTTTTAGTTGCATGAGTGTTTTTGTTTGTAATTTTCGTCACTGCTCAACTGAGTAAAATAAAAATTGCTCATTTGTAATTCCCTTTGTTCTCTGACCTTGCTTGGGAGTGGAAAGAGTGAGGAGCCACACCTTATGTTGCGTCTAGGTTGTCCCTAGACCTTGGACGTTACATTAATTGGGGGGCTTCTCGAGAATCTAAGAGAAGCGGTGGACAGATTTGTTGTGTCAGAGTTAATGTTTACATTAGTATTATCTCTGGTGGCTAACGTGGTGAGTAATTTTGTCTTGAGTATTTCATTACCTAACCTTATTAACAGCTTCCTCAGATTAGATGGGAGTGTTCAAGTGGGTCCAAACAGCCTTTCCATTAGACACACATTTTATTTTTGCCTTTTTAATTTCCAGTGAAAATCCTGGGTGGAGAGGAAAGGACCGGTCTGTGAGGCGGGTTTGACGAGACCAGTGTGGCATATTTGGGAGCAGCAGGGGGGAGCTGTGGGCTTGCGTACTCCCTTGGAGGAGGGGGGTGTTTGTTTGTTTCCTTATTTAAGTTTCTAGTTTAGCATTTATAGTTAAAACCTATATCTTTTTTGTTTTTGTTTGTGAAGACTTTGTTTCTGTGTAAGTAATTAAGTGTTAATAAATATCTCGTTTTCACATAATCTGTTTCTTTTCGCCTGGTTTTGATTTATATTTGTTACTCCTCTTCACCTCTGGGCTTGAGCCACCTTGAGGATGGCTCATCCAGGATTTCTTATTCAGCAACAATCATTTAACATTATATAACATTCTATATTGTATTTTTCATTGAACTGAAAGATGATGTATAAGCTAACAGTTTTCTATTGAAATTTGAAACACTAATCTTCTTGGCTGCAGCTAAATGTAAGTTACTTCCAGACTCTGTTTCTGATTTATTGTGGGTGGTGTTTAGATATGCGTGTCAATGCCCAACTTAACATTCCACTCTGTCATTTTTCAGCCTCTGTAGATGAATGGAATTTTGCAAATACAGCCGGTTAAGATAATGACAGGCACATTTTTAAGCCAAATTCAAAGTCTGCTTTCTCGTCCTGATGTGTGGTCCTAGTGTGGCAACATCACCCAGTCTGGTCCATATCACAAGCAACACTCCCAAGTGGAAATGTGTAATCCAGGACATGTGTCAGTAGACTGTTTTACTGTTAGTAGACTGTTAATGAATTTTCCATTAATTTACGAAGCTAAACTCTATAGTACAAGTTTGAGGCAATTGTACTTTTATTTGACTATTTCCATTTTATGCTACTTAATATTTTCATCCACTATGTTTGCTAAAATATCAACACATTTTGTACTTTGTCAGCGTCATTATTTGACTGCTATAGTTAATAAATAATTAGTTTGCAGATTGAATACAAAACCTATGTTTAAAAACATGACTACTCAACAGTGTCATGGATTTGGGTAATATTTAGTAGTACAGTTATGTTTTTATTTTGTCCTGTCCAGGTTTGATACTTTTCCCCGTCCTGATTATTTTCACCTATGTCTAGTCATCCTCCCCTCATATTCCTCACATGTATTTTTGTCTGTGTGTTCCCTTGCTGTGTCACGTGTCTAGCGGTCCAGCCCTTTCCCCAGTGTTCGTTTCTAAACTATTTTCCTGGACCTGATTCAATGAGTATGGATTTTGTCTGCTGCCTGTCGGATTTGTTTGCCTCGTTGGACTGCCTTTCTCTGGCTTTGTTGGTGTGGTTACAGGTGCCACAGAGCACACTCCTGACCACACCTAACCACAACTAGCAATAAAGCTTCAACCACAGACCCCTTGGAGGAAAAAAAAAATAGAACTAATGTGTATGGGTTCAGTGTTGGAAGGGCAAGAATTATATCTGTTAAATTTTATTTGACAAAATAATTAGACAATCTTCCTCAGTTGTCATGGAAACAACTTTCTTCTCACAATGTGAGTGATTGTCTGTCTATATGTGGCCCTGCGATGGACTGGCGACCTGTCCAGGGTGTACCCCGCCTTTCGCCCGATGTCAGCTGGGATTGGCTCCAGCCCCCCATGGCCGATAAGCGGTTGACGATGGATGGATAACTTTAAAGGTCCAGCATGTAAGTTTTAATGACATCTTGTAGTGAGGGTTGTGTATTGACACCAATGGCTCACAGTGTATTCACATGCTCCTCGGATGGTCCCATTTGCCTAGGTGTGAAGTCGTTCTTCCGACTTTGGAGTGTTCATGTGCTCTTAAGTCGGACTGTGGAATCAACATGAACCCTACTAAAAAAATGTTAGATCAGCATCATCAGAGCATATAAACAGACATCTACGACATCTTACATCAACTTAATTTCTAAATGCAACAGCAAAAAGGCTGCGAAAACTGTCAACATATGGTTCTCTTTTATTATCTTCATACAATATAGACTACCCCTGGCAAAGTTATTTGTTGGTATCACTACTTATATATTGGTAGACTGTTCTGTATACTTTATGTCCAATGTACACTTTATTCCTGTTTTTGAAATAACAATTTAAGGAGGAAAAGAGAATTCCACTTATTCCAAAACCACATAAATGCACAATTACTCCCTTTCCCAGGAGTGTAGGTGAAGCTACGGTAGCCGACACGCTCTGTCGGCTCTTGTGGTAAATAATGCATGTGGTCCTGGATTTGTCCAAATTTCACTTCTCTTCTTCTCTCTTCTTACTTTTAATAAATCAGACTACTACGAGTCGTTTGTCCATTTGGCCAAAACATGGCAGCACAATGCAACTTTCATGTAAGGGGTGGGTGTATGTAGATAGAAATGGCTGGTTCTAAGATAATAACATAACGGTTCATTATGTAGGGTCTATACAAAATTTTAAATGAAAAGTTCTTTCTTGATCTTAGAAACAAAACTTCAAGGAGGTCTTATTATGTTAATTATCAGGTTCATAATCTTATTTAGGGGTTGTACCAGAACAGGTTTACATGGTTTAATTTTTTTAAAAACACCATATTTTTTGTCATACAGCACATTGCTGCAGCTCCTCTTCTCACCCTGTGTGTTGACTGCTCCGTTTTAGCTACAAAGTGAAGCATCTCACTTCTATTTAATCTTTGTTGGGAGTTGCACATGCGCAGTACGTAGGAAAGGACTATTAGCCAATCAGAAGCAGAGTATGGCAGGTCCTAATAAGCAGTGTAACAACGGATTTGGTTCAGCTGTAAATTTACCGGAACCAGCTTTACACAGATACGGAAGTAAAGGGTGGACTAAAATCGAACTGTGTTCAGGCAATTCAGGAGCAGTTTCGGTGGGAGAACTCCATTTGGGGTTGGACTTTTCACTTTGCAATACCTATTACTTACACAAAAAAGATGTACAAAACAATAAAGGAGAGGGGAGAAGTCAAAAAGCATATGACCTTTTTAACTCTTTCCACAAAATACAAAAAAGTTCCTAAGATTTCAAAATTCTTACATTTAGGTGTTATGCATCCTTTTGGAAAATCTAATTTGATTTGCTATCATATTTATGGAGTAATCTAAAGTACATGTGTGCTCTTTCTGTCAATTCTGCAGAGATATGTATTAACCAACATCTTCTCTCTCTGTATGTACTTGTACAATACTAACAACTTAGTGTGCTACATGCACACCATACTTTCAAATGGTGAAGTAAAATAAATCTTTATGAAGCTGTAGATGCTCCACTTTACACGGTCTTATGAAGCTCCACCGGACATTGTTGGATTGTTGTTGAATTGTGTTGCAGCAAGAGAACAGACGGCATTAAATACTTTTGATGCAAAAACAATATCTTAAAATATTCCTAAATCGAGGGGGATTTTGCTAGATGTATAGTTGTCATTTAAAAAGGCTTAGCCATGCTTTCATGAAAGAGACACACAGCCAGAAGGAAATATGTAAGGGTCTAGAGACTCAGACAGGGTCAGTATGGAATTCATAATGTAAATCCTCAGAGCGACTGGGCCTCTGATGGTATTTTATTAAAACAAAATAGGACCTGTGGCACCACAAGAAGGTATGACAGAATAAATAAAGTTGTGTCTGACGTTGTGTTTGTTCAGCTACAGTTGTTTGCTCTGCTCTCACCCTTTTGGATGTTGCTGTCCAGGTGCTGTGTGATCCTAGCCTCTCAAAACCTTGCATGACTCGTCATTTTGCTTGAAACGCTGAGTTTATGGTAGTGACTGTGTGAGAAAATGTTAACTGAGGGTGGAAACAATGTCCATCATATTTGTGTTTTTTGCTGAAAGTAAAAGAAAAAAACGTTTTCATTTTGGTGACCCATTTGGTGCCAGGTGCTCTTTGCTGACAAAGATACTAAATAAGTGCTGTGAAGGACTTTCCGCATCTTTATCTGCTGGAGCGGCTGAGTCGTCATGCCTTATCAGCTAAGGCGCCGTGTGATTGTGTATGGAAATATGAATGAACATGTAAATGTCCTTTTCAGCTGGAAACTACTTTGTTCAGTTCGTTCTCCTCCTCCTTTGCCTTTTAAATGTGGAACCTGTTGTTAGTGCAACATATAAAAACACAGCGCCTGCACCATTTCAATTTCAAATCTTTTTACCTAAATTTTAATGACACAAGTACAGTATCCCATATCCACTGTGTGCCAGAAAATTGTTTAATGCTGTGTTAAAGTGATCCTTGTGAACAGGAAATGTGATTGTGTCATATTTCCTGGGTGATTGCATTCAGTCACTGGCAAATATTTACCTTGCTCACAGAGTGAGCAGGATGTAAATAATGGACACGAGAAATGAACTCCACTGTTTGTTTGTGACACGAGAAATGAACTCCACTGTTTGTTTCTATTATTATAGAAAAAAAAATACAGCAACATGGATGTGTACCATTTACCTGGAGCACTAATCATATGTTATTTGAATAGTTTTCTCTGATAGTAACACTTTCTTCGCCTTTTTGAGGGCAACTTCCTGAGGGACGTTTCGTAAACTGAGTGACCATTAAATGGTGCAGAGTAATTTAAAGACCTTTACAATTTAGCATCGCAAAGGTCTTTAGATTGCACTCCTCAAATTTGAAGTCAATCTATTTAATTATCTAGGAGGAGTTTGTTAAAGTACAAAGCATGTAGGGTATGGCTAAAAAGTAATTAGGGGGGGGGCTATAGAGCCAAAATGCTACACCCAAGCCTAAATGTGACTTCAAATCAAAATTAGTGCTGGGCAACGATTAAAATTTGTCGTGCTCAGGCCCTAATAAATAAACCAGACGCAAAGATAAGCATCTTCTGCCAGCTTAAAGCTAGATTAGGCAATTTATTTCACAAGCGTTTTGTTGTATTTGTTGAAATTCTCTTTACATCCAAACAGCTATCAATGAATTAAATGCTCTGACACTGAAATGAAAAAAATCTGGTATCTGTGGCTTTCGCAGGACTGCCAACACTGTTGAAAACCAGGACTCAGAAGTGGATAGATCCGGCCAAAAGATGGTAGACACTGGTAGCATTTGTTGGCCTCACTTTTCTGAATGTGGCTGTAGTCTACAGAAGTTGAGATGCACTCAATCTCGACTGTCTCAGCTCTTTCAAATGCTGTCAGATGTTTTTTGCAGACTTGTCTTGAGTTGAAAACTGAGATTCCTTAAGTTTCTATTTATTATATATCCTTTTTCTTATCAACCACTGGTGGTATTTCCTTGAGTAAACAAGAATAAACTTTTGCATGTCATGATTTAATGTATGTTTAGTGCAAAAAGTAGGAAAGCTCTTAATTTTACAAAGGGTGACTTTTGTTTGAATTGTTATGGAATGAGGTGTATTCCCTATTCCACTAACAATAGCGTTTCCTAACGGCATGTATTCAAAACAAACTTAAATAATGACATTAGGTAGTCAGAAGGGTTCAATTGTGAGGCTTTATATGTGGTTATGTATACAAAGGAATGTTTAAACCCATGAGCCTCTGAGCATTAACAGCATTTTTACACTGAGGTCAGTTTGGATGCAGAGGAGTTCCATACACTTTGCTCCTCATGCAGATATTATTTTATTATATAAGATTTTATATAAGATAATCAAGTGATAAAAAATATAAAGTGATAAACTCAGAAATGTAACACAAACAGGTACAGGTGAGATAAGGAACCGCCACATGGCTCATTACAGAACAAAGAAAAATTAAAGTATTTTTTATTTGTGCTGCTCTTTTACCCAGTAAAAGTAGGTAACAAGAAGGGCATTCCATTAAACAACAAAAAGTTTTCTCAAGGCCCGGAGCAGCAGGTTCAGTCCTTCCCACTTAGTGTTATGCAACAGCAAGGGAGTCAAAGTAATGCAACACAGAGGAAGATGTTAGAATAAACGTTTAGAATAGAGTCACACCTTCTGAGGTACCAGGAACCCTCACCAAAAACATACTACAAAGATAAAAGTAAATAATCTTTGGGCTCTATCAATACATAGTGCTGTCAATCAATTGGGGAATAATTTGTCTCATGTTACATTTCACTGTATGACTGAGGATTACATAAAAATAAGGACCAGACGGCTTTACTGTTGCAGCCATGTGACTGTCGGTGCTTTAAGATTTTTGTCTACATACTGAGGTGAAGTCAGCACAGCAACAAATCGAGTTCTCAGAAGACAAGCTGTGGAATGCATATATGGAATAAACTGTCCCTAAAGAAAAGTTGATTCCCAAACAGTGCTCATTTCTAAAATGTATAAATTAGCACATCAAACTAATGTTTCAGTCCTAGCTCCTTGTTTAAATGACAACTATCATTTCTTCTAACAGAGCTTTTGAGCTCAAAAATTCTTTAAGATGTAATGCCAGTAAACCCCACCACCACCACCTGTAGAAAGTTATGACCAGACATAAAAAAGTCTTTCAAGTTTGTTCAGTTTAGTAGTTTAGTCAGGTGAAGCCTGTGTTGGTGTTTGACGTTGTTTTTTTTCACCTAATTGCAGGCAGACATTCTGACATGCACAGTCATAGCAGGATACCAGAACAAAACATTATCCAGCATTTCGCAACACTTGCCAATAAGTTTGCTATTTAGTACAACTGCTGTCACAGTGAGACAGCATTTATTTATTATTATATAGGCACAACATGATTTGGTAAAATGTTAACACAGGTAAACCTCCCATCCAGCAGGTGTGTGAGTCCGCATAATTAAATAAACTGCTTAGTCATTGTTGGTTACATGATCATGCCAAAGGCAGAACACAGCGTGAGAGTTAAACATTAGTCAGTATTAGTCACATGTTTCAGCCAATTAGCAAAGAATGGAAAGTTACAATAAGAAAGCAGTATTTTACAATATATGAAGGCGTATTTTATATATATATACTTTAAAGGTATACACACATACAGAGTCTGACTGGTAACAAGTCTTTGTACACCAGAGCTTGAATTTACAGGTTTTAATAGCTAGCATTACTTTATCTGTAAGCTAAGAATTCATGTTGAGAAGCAGATTTAGAAGTATGTGACCTGATAGAAGTAATACTTGTGGCCATATTCATTTAATGTCGTTTATTGAACTGGGGCCTACTCGTGTACCTGCCCTTAAATTCAAAACTGTTTATTTTTATATTTCTATGGAAAACATAACATAACAATTTCAGTGTCCAGTTAAACTAACGTGTCTATAGTCAGTCAAAATTACAGTCCTGTAGATGGAGGAGTGCAGGTTAGCATGCACACTAGAAATGAATTAGTCATATGTACTGTGTCACACTGCTCTGCCAAATACCTGCACTCATAGTAACACACGTGCAAACAAACTTTGTTAACTCACCACAGTTACAAAGTAATTTCCAAGAATAGCTCTGTTGCAATTAATGAATACCCCTTATTCAGAGAAACTGATGTGGCGTTTGTTCAACCTGAACTCACAGAAATATATGAAATGACCACGACCTCGTAACACAGCATTACACGGCAGTGGCATGTATTATGTTCAAATTACAAGCCTCTGCTGTGCTGGGGTAGTTACCCACTGAAAGGAAGGCTGAATCCCAATCTCCACACTCACAGACGGACTTTGGGGTGTGTTCCAGCATAGCTCTGTAATGTTAAACACGGAATTACCAGGGGAAGCCCAGAGGCGTTTTAAAAAAAAGGTACATGGCAGGAGCAACTACTATGTAAGGGTTTCTAAAAAAAAACAACAAGTAAATAGATTTTTAGAAAACGACCTCTGGTCCACTTTGTAAGGCAGAAGCCTGGAATGGGTTCAAATCAGGCAGTCGGTTCCCTCCAGTAGCTCCAAACCAGCTGATGGAAATGCACTTATTTAGCATTTACTTTTGTGTTCTTTTTTGTGACATTTCAAATGTCCGCTTAAAATTCGCATGACAATTACATGGAAAGATGGCTAGTGAGAGGATTCTAGGAAGTAGCTGCTACACTTGTTTCAGTCTTGGTGCTAATTTAAGATGACTCACTGCTGGTTCTAACTAGATATTTACCGTTCAGACATGAGAGTGGTATCAATCTTTTCATCTAGCTGTCAACAAGAAAGTGAATTAATGTATTTCCCAAAATGTCAAACTGTTCTTTTAAAATGTTTTGTTACTGGTGCAATGCATGTTGTCAAAATCTGTTTACCTACCTCTTAGCTAATCTGGGAGGTATTTTCATAATTTCAGCCATTTTCTTTGTAAAGCTGTGGTATTTATTTTAAAACTTATTCGGGGGCCGAGGGAGTAGGACTTGTTGATGTCAATATATATATATAGTCATATTTAGTCATCCGCCCTTGAAATACTTTCCTTTCTTACTTTGCTGGCTGGGAAAAGACAGTGGTAACAGGTTTCTCATACAGGCTACCTGAATCAGTAGGCTATATCATTTTCAGACTGCAGTCCAAGAGGTAAAACCGCTTGATTTCGATTTGGTGGATGCCATTTACAAACTTTTAAGAAGCCTGAAGTGACACCATTTACATCATATGGTGCTTCTGGACGCTACTAGAACTTTGTCACTTGGCTCTACATCAACGCCTCTTCCTGGCAGCAGCTTGCATCCTCTGCACTTCCAGCTGAAAACAGGAAACTGTAACAGCAAAGGCATTTCACCACACTTCCTGTGTTGAGGTGACATTGCCATACTGAAACAAGCAGACACGCACAGACCAGACAGGAAGGAGATGAGCGTTTACTGATCAGACTATTTCTCACTCGGCAGCTATTTGAAAGTTTTGGCACATAATATTTGTTTTAATATTTGTTTTAGCGGAAGAAAATGACACCTTGGACACCTGAAATGGAAATCAATCATTTTATAAAAGCAGGTGTCCTTTTTTATCAAAGTATTTTCTGGGGTATATTTTGCCTTTATTTGATAGACCAGCCGAAGAGAGACAGGAAATGGGGGGAAGGGTGCATGTCAAAATCTAAGCCATGATAAATATGAGGACAATATCTACCACTAATCCTATAATCCTGGCAACACTTGTTTAGGGGTTGTAAAAAAAAAAGATAGAGGAGGGGTATTTGGCTAAACCTTATGTTTGACTCTATTAAAAATATAATTAATATATATTTAAGATTACCTTCTTTAAATCCTCTCCTTGACTTGTTTTTCCATCAGCAACTAAAAGTGCACAAAGATGACATCTAGACATGGCAAAGCACACCTTTATGACCTGCGGCATACTCAAAATCATCAAAGCTGGCATGGCAGTCAGTTGGTCTCGACTGTGGTCGAGACTAAAATATCTCAACAGCCATTAGAAGGATTGCCATGAAATTTTGTACAGACCTTCATGGGCCCCAGCTGATGTATCATAATGACTTTGATGATCCCCAACTTTTCCTCTAGTGTCCAAATGTCCAATATCTTGGTGGCCAAGGTTGAAATTTGTGGTTCTAAGTGAAATGTTTCCACAACTTTTGGATTGATTGAAATTAAGTTTCTACAGGCATTCTTGTCTCCCGAAATTTTTTTATAAACCTCCCCTTTTTTGTGACCTGCCATTCTGCCATCCCAATCATACAGTCCCTTACCATCTGCACAATCTGTGAAAAGACAGAGACGACATTTGGGTTGTTATTCTTAATGTATAAAACTAACACACACAAGCAAAATAGTTACTTGATTATTATCTGACAGGTCAAAATTCAGAGGTACATAGTGAGACCAAAAAGAGGAGCAATGGTTTTTGTTACTCTGCATGTGTGTCTATTCAGTGTTAATGGCAGAGATGTGGGTTACATCCTGGCAGAAATATGCTACAACAGCTAAAACATCAGAACTGAGAAGGCCTGCAGGCTAAATGTAGGCTTATGACGATCACAAGTAATTATCCTTGAACATTAGAATGTCCTCAAACGTAGTCCATCTCTAATATGAGCTCAGTGCCTCCCTCGGTCATGTTCAAATCATGTGATTCATTCAGACATTAGAAAACCACTCAACAGTGTTTCCTGGTTGGCTAATCAACCCACAGGTCTTATCCGCCGCTGCCAATATACACACTGTTCCAACTTGCTTTAATTTATAACATTTGATGATTGCAATACTTGTACTAGTTGTATTTGTAGATTTGTAACTTTAGATATATGTTTGTTATTTTGCTTCTGATGTGTTTACAGTGCATTAGTTGTGGCACTTGGACATTGGCTATGTCAACTCCCACTCTTGGATCCATTATCCAATGACAATTGTACACCTGTTCAGGGTTGAACCATTCAAGGCTGCAAATCTGGCAGTGTGTTCCACTCCACATTTTTAAGTTGTCCTTGAACTGACAAGCACCTGATTCAGCTGCTTACTGCTGGATGGTGTGGAGAGAGCCCTCTTTCAACAGTCACAAAATTGTCGTTAGTGTGACACTGTGTATTTGTGTCTGCTGCTGAACAGACTAATGTCTAGCTAATGCCAAACAATTTGTAGATTCTGTTCTGCAAAAACAAAAGTGGCTTTTCAGGAATA
This sequence comes from Micropterus salmoides, assembly GCF_014851395.1. NCBI lineage: Eukaryota > Metazoa > Chordata > Actinopteri > Centrarchiformes > Centrarchidae > Micropterus > Micropterus salmoides. Next base: position 6,495,453 of record NW_024041484.1, read on the forward strand.
ACCCTCACTCTGTCGCTGCAGTTCCACTATTTCCTGTGCCACAGCGGTGCCCTAACTTTACCCTGCACTGTGAACCGAATACCTCTGTCTGCCCTTTCTTTCATTTCTCCCTTCCCTCCCCGCTGGTAGTGTACATAAACACACATGTACTGCCCCCCGACGTCAAACAGCTGGAGCCGGGTTGTGAAACTGAAATAATAACTTCACAGTTTTACCTCTTTGTCAGGCCAAAGTGTGATGCTGCAGTGAATGGCCATGGTTCAGTTAAAATCTAAAAACAAACATGTTACAAAATTGAGCAGTACTTCTTAAAATCCGTTAATGGTAAAATGAGATTGATGTCTTTGTCTTTAGGTGGGCCAGGACAAAGGGAATGAATAAATGAGATTCGACCATTTAACAATTCTTTAAGAGTTTTATTTCCAGTTGACAGTAAAAGACACACCGCCTTCTCATGATGAATGTATGTACATACCCCACGTTCTAGATCAGTCATATTTTTATGTTTTACATATGGTATTTGGCTCTAAATACCCTCAGTATATTACATCCATGTTTAAAGAGATTTGACACAAGGAGGAAGAAAACTGACTTTTTATTTCACTGTCTTTAAAGTAAAGCATCAGTAATTCGCTAAATAGGTCAAGCTAATCAGGATGCATTATCTACTTAGTACAGTCTTGAATCATGTTACTAAATTGTAATTGCAATTAGATTAACGATTGACTTGCATACTGTCTGTCAAAGAATTGATTTCAAAATACTGCTGTTGGTTTATAAAACCCTAAATAGTTTAGGGCCAAAATACATTGCTCATCTTCTGCTAAGTTATAACCTGTCCAGACCTCTCAGGTCGTCTAGAACAGGTCTGCTTTCTGTCCCCCTGAGTCAAAATTAAACATGGAGAAGCAGTGTTCAGTTTTTATGCTCAATGTGTCTAGAACAAACTCCCAGAAAACTGCAAGTCTGCGGAAACTTTTAAATCAAGACTGAAGACTTTTTTTTTTACCACTACTATTGTTGAAATGTGCTATTTAAATAAACTTGCCTTGCCTATTGCAATGGAAGGCATTTTAAAGTTACCTAACATGTGGAAAGTATTGTGACACATTTCACTTGCCTTCATCAGTCCGAGATACATTCTCTGCCTCTCATTGTATAATAAAAAATAATAATAAAGCGTACATCCCACAGCAGCCCAGCAGAGGCAAACGGGGAGTCAGCGGGTTCAAAGGACTGACCGAGTTCCATCCTGGGTGGAAAGTTTTCGGAGAGCGAGACAAGCGGCCTCCCCTCCGGGCCCCTTAGGCTAACGTGATCCCCCCATTTGTGCTCCTGTCATAAAGAATGCGCCCACTAAACCACTTTCCCACCACTAAGAGGATTACTAAGGTAATGCTCCTGAATCAAGACATGCTTCGGCACATCTAGACATTAGGAAGCTGAACATAATAATTCATGTAGAAAGCTAGCGTGACCTCTTACCCCGTGGATTAAACTGGGCACCTTACCTGGACGTTTGGCTTAGTGATGCTAGCTAGCTAGACATCTAGGCAGGTTTTAAATCAAACAAAGGGGAGGTAAACATCTAAAGTTAGTACTGATCCCAGCCCTGCGATGTGTAGTCACTTTAGTTGTGTTCGCTGTCAGTGCTTACTCTAGCGTTGTCCTGTGGAGAGTATCGACATACATGTGCTATAATACAAATGTAGTCATCCTCCATTTCTTTTCAATTGGCAGTAAAGATGCAGGAGGGTGTAAGATGCTGAGTAACCTAGCTAGTAACAGTGTACACTAAGCTTTATTGTTGTGACCACTTTACATAGGTTATTGGTAGTTGGCTCCGCCACACTGGTAAGATGACGTTAGCTATGTTTTACACAGACGCAGGGTCTCGCATGCAAACTAGCCACCCTCTTTTTTAACCTGGCACCATTATCCTAATAGCCGAATTGCTCTTAAACACAGTCACATACGCGGAGAGGAAACTCCAACTCTTTCATTTCATGACCGTACACGCATGTTCATGCCTATTCACGCGGAACATACGAAGGCAGAACAAAGTAACAACGTACACACATTCTTTCTGCCGCGCACTCGACATTCGCACACTCCACACACACGCAGTCTTTCTCACGCATACACAGGTGCGCGTATACACTTCTCTAGTTAAGTCCATGTAGAGAGATTACATAGTGTGTGTTTTACTCTTATCTTTTAAATAAATGATTTTGAATATAAGCATGTTGGTCTAATATTGCACAAGAGTGAATGCTGCCAACCTCTACTGTTAAGAACTACAAACCCCTTCAACCTTTAGCTATTGATATGGTCATTTTGGTTGTAGTTATCAATTTAATTATCAATCAGATAATACTTAAGTATATTTGAAGAAACTAATTTATGAGACTAAATTAATCAATTAAATGTTCACTTTTTATTTTTCTTGTCACTGTGATTGTGACATTAAGGCAAATCTTCCAGAGCTCAGACCAAACTGTGTAGAGAATTCAGTGATGGTTTGTAAAACTTTTCCCACTGTGTTAGGAGGTTGTGTTTAGCTAAGGAATGTTTACGTAGTGACCCTGATCCTGTCGCAGGCCTCACGTCCGATCAGGATCAACTATGCCTCTGTGAGTGTGTGTACATATGTGAGCGACATGACAAGGTTTCCAAAAGATAACTCACTTCCTATTTGTCTTGTTTTCTTTTCAGTCTGATGGCCCTTAGCCTCCTTTGTGTCACTGTCGTCAAATGGCAGTTGTATTCACGCACCCAATGCCCATCAAAAAAGGACACACACACACTCACACACTTAGACATGTGCAAACACACCTATAAAACAAGAAATGTAAGATAAAGTACAATGAACAGTAATCAACAGCCCTTTGCTGCATGAATCTTGGTGTTACAAATTTGCCAATATCTAATGCTCCCGATTGTTGGCTCCACAGGAACAGACTTGTAATTTAATTTCTTGCCTGGTGGAGGGTCATGAACCAGGACACCATCCAGACTCACAGCAGTGTTTCCATCTCAGCTTCTCCCATACACTCCTCTTTTAGTGGAAATAACCATTCACACGTTTCACCCCTACAGATGTTCGCATTAACTTTTTGTTCACACCTAGAGCCAGTGGAGAAAAACCCAACGACCTTTATTTTCCTAATAAAACAATTGGCAATGGCCGATCATGAGATCTCCTCCTTGGGGGTGGGAGGCGTCTATATTGTAATAAAGATCCTCCTTAGAGGTTAACTGTTCCAAGAACACTCACAGTGGGGATGGGGTGAATAGGGTTGAGGAGCAAGAAAATCCCCGATCTAAAGTCAGGGAAAATGAAAAGTTAATAAGTATAGGCTGGGGGGACAGGGGCAGGTGGGGAGTGGTGGTGTTAGCGATCTGGTTTGGACACAGCAGGGGGGCTTGGCAGGAGACTGGCACAGTAAAATATGATGTCTGGAGAGGAACTCATTTGGGCTGTGGGCAATGGATTTACATGAGAAAATGGACGGCTGCCAAAGAGGTGATTAGCTTTGGGGTCGGAGTGATTGGGTGCAATCACTGTAGGTGAATGTCACACCCGATGAGACAAGTCACAGAGATATAAACTTAAACTGGATCCACAAGATGTCAGAGAGTTGGAAATTCTGGGTTTTAAAATTAAGGGTTGGTTAACATGGTAGCAATCAGTTGCTTATTTATACATCCAGCATACATGTAGCAACATTAGCATTCATTTGGAGTTGTGTTTCTGGCCACATGCTGAATGTTGGACCAGTATTCACAATCTTTTTAGGTCTGGTTTGGTCTCCACCAAATGCTGAGGAAAATATATGACTCTTTAGCTGTTAAATGCTCTACTATGTTCACCAGATAGCTGCTAGCCTTTGCTGTCTGGCGCTGAGTAGGTAGTGTACAGTGAGCTCTGAAGACAAAAGCCAGATGTTAGTGGGTTTTTTGTCCAGAGGATTTATACATCCCCCTTTCAAGCTAAACAAATACATTATGAAAAGAAGAATACTTTCACTGCATAAAAGACTGTTGTGCTACAAAATGCTATGTAACCTATCATCTCATGCATCCATACCTGTCAGCTCCCACTTATCAGAGTGAACAGAGGGAAGTCTAGGGAGAAGCACAGAACCAATGTGTTTTCTTCAGCTACTGCTCTCACCTCCAGTACAGAACTAATATTGCTTTCTGTCCAGTGTGATGGCCTCCTCTGCTGACAGTGCTGTCAGAGCACCTGAAGCCTTGAAGGCTCCCCACAGCATCAACATTTATCACTGAACTTATTTTCTTTCACATGGGAAAGCGTGAGGAGCGCACATCAACCAAGCACTTAGACATTCGTCTCTCAGGTAAAATATGTTATCCACTTCTTCCTCTTTATTTGAAAATGTAGTTAGAACAAATTTAGCTCAGTCTTGACATACACAGATCAGCCATAACAGCCTAATATTGCAATTCCAAAACTTGTGGGGTGTAGTGTTCAGTACCCATCAAAAGAGGAAAGGAAAAGTGATGTACCGGCGACAGCGTCATGGGCTGCCTAGGCTCATTGATGCAGCTGGGACGCAACAGACAAGCTACTTTAGGTCAAATTGATGCTAGTTCTAATAGAAAGGTGTCAGAATACACAGCGCATCGCAGTCTGGGGGGTTGTGTAGCGGCAGACTAGTCAGGGTGCCCATGCTGACCCCTGTCCACTGTAGAAAGCGCCCACAATGGGCACATGAGCATCAGAACTGGATCATGGAGGAATGAAAAAAGGTGGCCTGGTCTGATGAATCATGTTTTCTTTTACGTGGATGGCCGAGTCAACTTACCTGGGGAACACATGGCACCAGATGCATCATGGGAAGAAGGCAAGCCGGAGAGGCAGTGTGGTGCTTTGGGCAATGTTTGCTGGGAAACCTTGGGTCCTGCCATTCATGTGGATGGACCATGTGCACCCTTTCATAGACACAGTATTACCTGATGGCAGTGGCCTCTTTACGCAAGATAATACACCCTGCCACAAAGCAAAAAATTGCTCATGAATGGTTTTAGGAACACAACAATGAATTCAAAGTTTTGACTTGGCCTCCAAATTCCCCAGTTCTCAATCCAACTGAGCATCTGTGGGATGTTGGACAATCAAATCCGATCCATGGAGGTCCCACCTTGCAACTTACAGGACTTAAAGGATCTGCTGCTAACGCCTTGGTGCCAGATACCACAGCACACCTTCAGAAGTCTAGTAGAGTCCATGTTTCGACGGAACCAACAAAATATTAGGCAGTTTGGTGATATTGGTATGGCTGATCATTGCATATTGTATTTAGGGATATGCGGTACACCACTGTCTGTATCTGTTCAACAAATCAAATTATCTGTATTGTTATGACCTGGCTCAGAAGGCCACAACAAAAATAAAGTACCCCATAAAGTATGGGGTATGTACATCAGTGGTTTCAGTCAAGTCAGGATGATGGATGCATGTGCAGGGAAGCAGATGGTAGCAAGTTAGCAGAGAGGTCCGCCCGTCCTCAGCCCAGCAGCGACCTCCTGCAGAATGAGAAGACAGAGTTGCAAATAGCCTACAGGGCAATTAGCCCAGGTGCCCAGAGTTATTGCAATGAGCTCTTCCTCTACAAGGAAGAGAGAGAGGCCACACCCACACATGACCCCACAGGGCGTCACAGTATCTGTACTTGGGATGGGTGGGACCAGACATTGTTATTTAAGCCTGAAATTGGTATTGGTTGATCAGAAGTTGCTACATTTATTAGAAAACTGTGTACAGAACAGCCTCACAATTGAGCTTCAGAGCAATGTTTTTGATTCAATTGTAAGATAACTATTTTTAGTTAAAAAAGGTTCCCATATGTATAGTTTATTAGAAAACAGCTATTGACACATTTTACTCTGATGATACTCGTACTCATAAAAACTACATTGTCTGTACTGGATACTCGCTCAACCCTATTAGTATGAGAGTTTGAAATGTGCAGAGGAAAATGACAGTGCACTGGTAAAATAAAACCCCAGCCACAACCCAAAACCTCAACCCTGTGTTTCTGTCACAGATTGTTTGAGCAGCATTTACTTCTGCGCTCAGCTCTTCAAGCATGAGGAACTTCTGGCCATAATTATTCACCTGTCTCTTTAATAATACCAAACCTTAATGTCCTTGGTGTAGTTTCCTAGATTGTGTTCTGGTGAGCTTTACACATTAAGCTAAGCTAACGTTAGTTAGTAGCTTACTGAAACAATGTAACATGCACATTATGCACATTAGTAAGGGTACACTACTAATAAGATGTAAAGTGCTTTGTGACTTTTACTCACCTGAAAGACTAAATGAAAAATATAAAGGATGGGTTTGATGTACCCATGTTGAAAGGAGGAGAAATGATGTTGTCAGCAGGCATCACATACGATCTGCTATCTTAAAATAGTTGTGGGTTGTGGCCTCGCAGACAGAGGCAGCCCATTAATGCTAAAATACAGAGTCTGAGAGCAGAAAGTGTTGCAATGAGAGCCTTGTTTTTTATCGGATCTCCATGCACTTGTGAGCCGCCCACACGACAGAGTCATCATTATTCATGGCAGTTGGAGTTGCGGCAGTTGTATTAGCATCAGGAAGGAATGGGGCTTCCATTCACTTTTTTTCCACTTTGACCTTTCTGACCTCCTCTCTCACCTGTCTGGCCATGGACTACTCCCTGAACCCTTGAACAGATCGTGCTCCAGTTCGTTTACCCACATCATTGCAGATGTTGTGTGTAAATGTGTATTTTCGTGTGTGTGTGTGTGTGTGTGTGTATGTATGTCTGTGGGTGGGGGTAACAAGGCATTGGTGTTCAGACCATGTCCCCTCCTGCAACCTTTGCCCCCGCTCTAGTTTCCTGATCCGTCTTAGATCTGCTGGGTCGAGCTAAAGCCCCAAACAAAGGCTCGCACACAGAGAGCCACGCACAAACTTGCTCATGTGCGACTGAGGGCGGGGGAATGCACAAAGTGTGTGTCTTTTTCCCTTAATAGATTACAATCCACATGTGCCCTGAATTAATAATACTTGTATTACTTATAAATATGTGCTGTTTTTTTCTTGATCTGGGATCAGCACCAATTAAATGTCAGTCTTGTATTTGAATTAAAACCCTTTTTATTTTATTTTATTTTGAGGTGACAAGAATTTTGCCAATCAGAGCAAAGCATTTAATGCAATGGAATACTTGTGTAGAAAAACAAACCAAATGAAAAACAATGTGCTCTGTGAACAACCAGCTGTTCCTGTTTTATTCTGTGTCTTCCTCAAAGAAAAAAAAGAGAAATGGGTTGCCTTTTCAAAAAATGGCTGCATGGCATTAGAATTTTCTGCTTTGTTCAACTATTCATATTCCAAAATTTGCCTCATCATAATGAAAAGCGGTTACTGACTGCAGTGGGTGTGTAATTTGAACTTGTGTCACTAGGTCACAAAGCCAAAATGAATGTGAGGCAGTGAACATTTTGTGGAGCAGTTCAGGGTGTGGACATAATGATGTTGCATAATGTGTCAGAGAAGAAAGTTAAGTAACAACTGGATGGAGTGTTCAGGTTTTATCATGCATCTTGCTGAGGTATCCATGAGCTTGCTGAATTTTGTATGTGACCTCTGACCCCTGACCTCTGATTACTCTGAAGAGACAGAGCAAGAGAACCTCCTACCTACACCCCTGCAGGGATCACTGCACTAATATATAATCATTACATCATTATGACAGATGATTAGTGATGCTAGCAGAAGTAGGAGTAATATCCAAAGTAGTAGTGCAAATAGTAGTGGTAGTAGTAGTAGTTGTTGTAGTAGTAGTGATGATAGCACTAGTAGAAGTAGTAGTAAAAGTACTAGAATTAGTACCGCAAAGGTAGCAGTGGCAGTAGTAGTAGTAGTAGTACAATTAATTGTCGTAGGCTACAAGTAGTATTAGTAGTAGTATTACTAGTACTAGTACTAGTACTAGACATAGTGCACATACTAATCGAACATGTAAACGGAGTAGAAGGGGTATTAATTCCAGTAAAGGTAGTAGTACAAGCATCGGTATGTAGTAGTAGTAGTAGTAGTTGCAATAGAAACAGAAATAGTAGAAGTACAGGTAGTAGAAGTAGTAGTGCAAATATTTGAAGTAGCATGTGTAAATGTAATAGTGTCAATAGTAGTAGTAGCAGTAGTAGTAATAGTAGTAATAGTACAAGTACTAGCAGTAGTAGTAGTGACAAAAGAATTTCCCCTCTGAGATCAATAAAGTATTTCTAATTCTGATACTGATTTCTGATTAGTAGTGGTCATATACAGTGTAGAAATATTACAAAGAGTACGGCCTACGGTCTGATTTACATGAAAAGTGCAATGAGATAACTTTTGTTATGAATTGGCGCTATATAAATAAACTGAATTGAATAATAGTCGTAGAAATACTAGAAATACTGTAGTGCACATGGTAAAGGTAGTAGAAGTAGTACAACAAGTAGTAGTACTTAGTAGTAGTATAGTAAAAGTTGTTGTAGCTGGAATGACAGTAGTAATTATATTTTGGCAGTAACAGTACATGTAGCTGTCCAGCAGCAACAACAGTGGATTAGTAGTAATAGTGTTGTTATAGTACACACAGTGAGAAGATTTGCAGTGGTGTACTATGTTTAGGAGTGTTTGCACAGTAGCAGTGTAAAGTTGTAGTATTAGCAGTATTTATCAGCATCAAAGCTGAGAATGAAAACCTGCCTGATAGTTAACAGGCTGTACAGTTCTCAGTCATCCCAGCATTAATAATAAACTAGAAACCAGAGCTGTGGAAGATTTCACTCCCACACACACACACACACACACATACCTTCACCTGATCTGCGAGGACAGCCAACTGCGTGAATGAGGATCAGGATGGCTGCTGTCACATGACAGCGTTTGTGTGTAATCTCCTTCAGACAGGGAGGTCTGCTTTGAAGCTCCACTTAACACCCTGATCTGGAGTGACAGACTTTCAGGCCACTTTGAGTCCACTTTACCTTTGTTCGACAGTGCATCTCTGGAGATCATCAAGGGACTGTAAACCTTACTCGTACCTTATAAAATAGTGCAATATCCTATAACAAATATGAAAAGAACACACATCATATAGGCTACAGTATATCTGTACTGTAGAAGTGGTTCCCAGCGTGCCTTTGCAGTCGCCACATGGTAGCTGCATGGAAAGATTGTGGACAAGCTCAACTAATTTGAACAAAATTAGATTTTTCCACATAATGAGTCAGGTGTTAACACCTGAACTCTACATCTTGCAATTGAAAGTGTCTGAAAACTTGTTAGCAAGCTAGAAATGTGGTCTAAATGGTTAGCTAAAAGTAATGGATGAAATGCTTAAAGGAATAGTTAGCAAGCTGCATTATTATGTATTATGTGGGTAACTTAAGTTACAGCGACTGACTTTTGCAACGGATAACGTTAGCAACTGGTCGGTGTTAGCCAGCAAGCTAGCATTATCTAACTTGAGCCAACTAAAACACAAAATCACATGCTTTGCAGTAATGTTAGATAACCTGTCTAGTAGGATGAAAGCCAACTCTTGGTCAGTTTTTATATCCAAAAGAAAGCAGAGCCCTCTAGATGATTCAAATGCCCCTCCGATGTTGACCGTGTTTTGACCCGATATCGATTTGATTCTCATTTGGCCTGACGGGCTTCAGCATGTAAAACCTTTTTGTTGTTTTTCATCCTTACATAGAGTCTGGCGAAGCAGCAAACTTTGTGTTGTGCTGGGAGTCATGAATGGGAGGATGAATGTCACAGCCTACGTAGTTGATGGATTTTGCATAAAATCTAACCCGATTTCTTGACATAGGACACAGCATAGTGGCTGTTCCAATCAACCGAAAAAGCAGGTTACAATGATTAATTACATTAAAATTACATATAGCCCCTTTAATGGTTAATTAGTTGTAACAGTTAAAGTAGCCTAGTGGATAAATGGTTGCAACAGTAGTAGTAATACAAATGCAATCTTGACCAAAACAACAAAACATTACATTTACAAAAACATTACTGTAACTAAATAAATCACTTTTATATAATCAATAGTCACTTCAAATGAATATGTTTGGAACATGATGGGTGGAATCAATGAAGGGGTCCTTGAGTTCATGTGACAGGGCTGTGCAGGTGCATCTGAAAAAAAAAGCTGGAAAGTACAGTCCTATTTAGTAGTATTACTCATATCAAAAGTTTTAACTTATTATCTTATTAAGTACAAGGCTTGTCCTCTACAGATTTAATAATCATTTGGTGACTTTTGATGTTCCTATAATGATCACAGAAGGATTTAAACACATACAAATATTTTATGCAATTACTGTCTGTGGTAATGATGAATGGTTATGTTGGTTATGAAGGATTATGTCTTGACCTCATATGGTGTTATTGTAGTAGCCTATTTTTATGGTATTCTTGATAACACCTATTGCAAAGATGTACAGGAGGATCCCTGTGGTTTTCCAGGGGAGAGTCTCTAGGTCAGTGCTCTGTTTGTATACAAAAGCACGTCACTGTGCGTAAAAAGTCTCCACCTCATACAGGCCACGCCTCATCCTCCTTACTTGTAGATGAGGGCTGATGCAATGCTCATCTTTATAAAAGGGTGACTCCCCACCCCTCCTCCAACTGAACAGGGTCTTCTCTCCGAGCATATCGCTACTCTGGGAATTTGGTTTAATTAGATTCTAATTCTAATTCTTTTCATTTTACACTTCGGTCAGAGTGTATTTGTTCGTTACTTGAACTGTTTCAGCTAGTCTTTTGAATCCGACCCTGTCTGGTAACAGGCCTATCCATTCATTCTTCAATTTATTCATATTTAACCTAAATACACTCAAGGATCACTCGGCTTTTGTGAAGAAATCGTCAGGACATTTGCTGTTTCTTTTTATACTGAGAGGATTTTACAGGCATCCTGCCACATCTTCATAAGGTAAGAACGCCGGCATCTTGTCATTTACAGACTGTCTGTCAGAAAATTACCGAGTGTAGGCGGCATAGTCTATCTGAGCTGCATGGTAAGATATTACACTTTTTGGTTTGTTATTTGTACCTAATTTTGTCATTATCTGTCCTTGGTTTGCATTTTGAATCTCATTAGTCCATTTCCTGCCATATTACCTGTAATTCTTTACCAGGTCAGTCCTGGTCCAAATAAATAAATAATGAAGCAGTGTGACGTACAGTGCTAGAACTTATGTCACAGGAATACAGAGAGTTTAAACAAAATCTGAGAGAAAAGGAGGTAATTTAAAGCTGTATCTGTGTGTAATTTGCACCGGCTCTAGTCCAGTGAACCAGAGCGCAAGCCTCTGCGCAAAATGGAAAGCGATGCCCATAAAGGGACAACACGTGCCATTGTTTCCATTGGAGCCGGCCATGGAAATCATGTTATGAAATGGATCTGGGGTAACGCCTTTTGGGCTCTGGGTGGATGTACATGTGCGCACTGTTCAGCCAAGAGAAAATATAATATTTATAAGAATGTCAGATTTAGAATATCCACACAAAGCTTTGCCTTGTTGTCATCTCATTCTACTTTATATGTGTTTAAAAACGTCCTGCGCAGGGGTAAAAGACGCTGACACACCCTGTTTACATTTCACTTCAAATGTATTTCGGAGGGAAATGTGCGCAAAGTCAGCGGCGCGTACTGCGGCTTTTTTTTTTTTGTCATTCATGGTTTACAGCGGCGCTGAGGTGATGTCGGGTACCGGTCTGGTATTTTTCCACTGCCGGTGCGTCACCCCCTCCCCCTTTCCTCTACCTCCTCCCCCCTGTATAAAAAGTCACATGATCTGAGGAGCGTCTGCGGTGCGCGCCTGCTGACTACACTGATCATTAAAGAGAACGTGAACGCGCACAGACAGAAATTAAAATATATACATGTGCTCCTCTTTTCTGCTCTGAAATGTACAGCATGAAACAGCCCACTTCCAAAACTGAGATGAGCCGTTTGAACGTCTCCAACGAAGAAGACAGCATCAGCACCAACAGCAATGAGTATCCCTGTTCTAAGAAGGTCAACGGGTGAGGCTGCCTGTAAAATATACCTGAACACACAAAATGTTATGGAAATAATTCTGAGCTGTAAATCATGTACGTCTACATAAACCACATTCCGTTATCTAAATTCTTCTGTCCTTTATTTTCTTTTTAAGCCAATACTCTGACATGGAGGCAGAGAGTCAAAACTTCCTCCCTGAACACAACCTGGGCAAGAAGAAGTATGAGACCGAATATGTAAGAGCTTCTGCCATCCTCCAACAAAAGTATCTTCTTTGATCACATGTCTTTTTTTTCTAATTTCCTAACTGTGAACCTTTTAATTTCCCCACAGCACCAGGGCAATGCTTCCTTTGGGATGTCCGTCTTCAACCTGGGCAATGCCATCATGGGCAGTGGCATCCTGGGTCTGTCCTACGCTATGGCCAACACTGGCATCGCCCTGTTTGTGTACGTTTTTATCTTTTGTATTCAGGATTAATTAGGATCTTTTCCTGTTTTCTCTTTGAAAGTATTTTGGCCTTTTTACGAGCAGGACTTTAGAAGTAAAAAAGTACATAAATGAATAGTGATTTGACTGGTAATACCATGGCATAAACATCTACAAGGCACCTTCAGGCATCAGAGAGACTACAGTCACAGAGGGTGATGTCTTTAAGAAAACAACCACGCAATGTGGTTTTGTCTGATATAGGTCATGATGTACTGAACCTCTGCAAGATGTGTTTTTTTCCTGCCAGATGTGTGTGTGTGTGTGTGTGTGTGTGTGGGTGGGTGGGTGTGTGTGTGTGTGTGTGTGTGTGTGTGTACTTGCTTGACCCTAAGCTGTAGTCTACAACAGGGTCAATAGTTTACTAGTGGTCATTGCTACAGTTTAAGTATTTGCTGTCATGTTTGCTGTAGATACAATTGTGGAGAGAAAGTGAGAAAAAGAGAAAAGAAGTTCTCTTCAGGGCAAATTATGGGTTTTGATGAGAGCTCCCCCTATTGGTTATCCAGTGCATTGAATTACAACATTCACAGATTGCAGCCCATGTAAGATGTTTTTCACATTGTTTGTCATCTGGATTCCATCTTTTTCATTAGTGTCAGTTACTTAGTGGTTTCTCACATTTCTGAGCCGAATGTCCTTAGGAAACCCCACACTTATAACAACACTTTTTCTTAAGTCAAGTTAAGAAATACTTTCTAAAGAGGCACAAGCAGCACTGACTCCAAATCATCTTACTATCTCCCGAGACACGATGTGAAGCACTCAGGTGCCAATAACCAGCCAATGAAAGACCAGTACAGTGTCTTTTTCTGTTACTCATAGTAAACTACTATACTTGTGGTGCTATCAATTGGCAGTTGTATGTCAGTATAGAAACACAGGGAGTGGCAGGAGAATCAGCTTAGTTGAGCTAATCCCACTGCATTTGGGCCACGGTTACATAAGCGGAAAGCTAACATGCGTTCGCAGATCATGAATGGCGCACGCCGTGCCTCAATGTCAGCCTGCAGCTGACCAATCTGAGCCTTACGTCTGCCAGATAGCCGGATAATCCAATTCTTAATACGCAGTATGTTGCTCTTCTCATCAGCAATAACAGTTACAAAAAGCGAGCTAATCTCTGGCAGAACAAACTGACTCCCCGAAAAAGGTCATCCAAAGCATATATTTGTTGAGTCGCAGCGTATGAAGCGATAAGATACGAGTGATTATAATGTCAGAGGCAGGCAGGCAGGTGAGCTGCCAGTCAGAGGCTAAAAGGAGCTGGATGGTCACATGCCGCGAGGAGTCTTTACAGCACTGGTCTCAAATGGCCTGGGCATTAATTTTCACCTGGACTAATAATGCCCGGGCACTAAGTGCTGGCTCTGTAGCGTGCTCAGAGGATCCCATACAGGGAAACCTTTTGCCCTTTGCAACCTTGCTGATGCAGCTGTGACTGAAAGAACTAGCACACCGGTGCTGCCTTCAAGGTTTTCTTTGCTGATCACAATGACAAATTGTGAGAAAATGACAAGTGATAATCTTCAGACTGCTGGGTCTGAAAGTCCCCAGGGTCCAAATTCTGTGATTGCTGAAATTCCTTTTTTAATTCCAAAGCAGATAGTTTGGCATAATCACTTTTCTTGAAACGAATATCAGTATTTTGAGAAACGTACATGTTGAGTTCCTGAAATAAGCAGAAATTTATGAAATCATCTTGTCCTCCTTCCAAAAGACATGATCTGAGTCACTAGAAGGCATCTTCTATGGTTCCAGGAAAGGAGTGTCTGACCTTCACGTTAGCTAAATGTCAATGGGTTTGTTTACCGCAGCACAGAAAATACATTTGTCACTGAATTGGCCTTTAAAGCCTCATGTTCAATACAAGTGTTCATTCTAAAAATTATCACACGTAAAAGCGCACCACTTCAGCATCAATCAGGACCAATTTCTGTGTATAATTATATTTGCGCCTTGTTTGCAATCAGCTAAAGTTCCCTCTTGTCTGTTTACAGAATTCTCCTCTCAGCTGTCGCCATTTTCTCCTTATATTCTGTCCACTTGCTGCTGAAGACGGCCAATGAAGGAGGTGAGTCAGTCAGGTATCCTTCCTTACTCCCCAGTGGCTTCTTTAAGTCCTTCTGAATGCCAAATCTTATTTTTTTTCTGTATTTCTTCTTCACAGGTGCACTGGTGTACGAGCAGCTGGGTTACAAAGCCTTCGGGATGCCGGGGAAACTGGCTGCTTCCTGCTCCATCACCATGCAGAATATTGGAGGTGGGACACTGGCATTTTAAAATCAAAGAAAATTATTTTTAGTCTTACTTTTTTCTATATTTATCCACCATGTGTTTATTCCATGAGCTAAAACTCCCTCTGAAACTGACTGCACAGGGAAAAAAGCTCAGCAGACAAAACCCAGTGTGTGTTTTTGAGAGTCAGAGTAGCTTCCATAAAAAACACGAGTCATTCTGCATGTTTCTTGTTCTTGTTCTCTAGAAGCAACTTCCTTTTCCTTCCATTGGAGTGACTCAGCCCCTCACCAAATATTAGACATCACACTATTAGTGGAGTTCCCTTCATGGACAGGACTGGGCTTATTTTACAGGAAAATGTACTAACTGCAGTTTTTGTCTTTACAGCCATGTCAAGCTACCTCTACATCGTCAAATACGAGCTGCCCATTGTCATTCAGTCCTTTGTGGGAACCAACGAGTGAGTGACCAAATATTTTATTAGCTTCCAAACTCAGAAAACACATTTGATCACCTGCAGGGAGAGCTGCAACGATTAATTAATTAGTTGTCAACTATTAAATTAATCATAACTATTTTCATAATCAAGTGATTGGTTTGAGTATTTAAAAAAAAATATCTTTGGGTTGTGGAGAAAACAAGATATTTGAGAACGTCATTTTGGGCTTTGGGAAACACAGACATTTTCCACCACGAATAAGCGATTAATCGAGAAAATGAGTTAGTTACGGCCTTTGCTGCCGGTCAAAAGTGTCTGTACTGTACTGTCTTCAAGGTGATACGGTTGATTTGACTCTGGCGCCCTGTTGAGTCTTCTGTAAACATGCAAAAGTTAGATTTACAAAACAGGGACCCACTCATAGAAACATTGCTCCACAGCGCTATTAGTGGCCAAAAAATCAACAGGTTAGCTTTAATTTTCAGCGTCCTAACAGGACACATTATTTAGGGCTTTCCAGTAAAAAAAATACCAACTGTTTATATAATTTTCATACTGATACATTTTAGTTTAGTTTAGCAGATAAACAAAATCCAGAACAGAACACACACGGATATATTTTTGAAAAAAAAAATACATTTTGTTTAATATAAATGTCACACCTCAATATTAAACATTTATAAATAAATCAAATCTAAATAATGTTGAACTTTGTGAGTCCCTTAGGGGAGATTGGAACCTCTCCAACAAGTCTGACCAGATTTCTAAGAAATCTGTGGGCATCAGCCTCGGGCTAAGGAACAATTTCGATTGGATTTTTGTAGTGATTAGGACCTGACCATCCCACCATTTGTTTAGTAGTTTTGCAGCTTTAACTATTAACTTAATGTCAATACAACCTAGTTTACACATCCCAAAAGGAACATTTGCAGGGTCAATGCTGACGTGTTGGGAAACTTTATTAACAAACACATTTCCCAGACAGAACAAAACAAGAATTTCATTCTAAATGAGATAAAAAGAGGCACTCGAGGTGTAGTGGCACATCAAGAAAAATGGCTGCCAGTTATTTTTCAACTGGCAGCCAAAGCGTCTTTGTCCTTCTGTTGGAGGAGAGGAGGGGGGTCTGGGTGCTTTAATAGGAACGGACAGTGCTCAGTCTCTCCGAGCGGCCCTTCAAAGAGCCCTTTTAGAAGAAGCAGCTGGTGCCACATCGAGACATAGCGCGGGATGAGCTCACCGCAACCTCGTTTCATGTTTAAAAAATTGATGTGGTTCGGTTCCTCAGTGCTGCTTTGTTAAATCTATTTGTGCGAGTGATGCAGTCATCTTGCGCAGGCCAAGTTTGTGTCAGCTGACATACAGATGTTGGTTAAATCTCCGACGACAAGCTGTGTCAGAGCAGCAGCTGAGGCGTTTGATCAGACCTGAAGCTTCACATACTGCTAATCAGAAGATGTGAAAGGAATGTGAGGTTTTCTGCACAGTGAAGTCTGTTTTAGTGTAAATTAGTTTACATGTCGTGCTGGTTACTCAGTGTGTCTTCAGCTTGGAGAAAGATGACTATTGTCCTGAAAAAGATGACAAAAAATTAAAAAATATATAGCTTTTCTCATCTTTCCTACTGCAAAAAGTACCTTTCATTAAATACGAATATGTCACATATATTACATATATAATATTCCTGCCTTTGTGTTTCAATGCAGGGTAAGAAATTTGACTTTGAAGCTCTGAAGTTGTTCCAGTGTTAAAATTAGATGAGGACGCGTGGGAAAATAATTGTCAAATTATTTATGATTTATCGTGTACATTACAAAGTATAGCTTGCATTTAGAACTTTGTAAAAATAAAAAATGAAAAATCTAATTTAAATGAAACTAAAATGTTATACATTTGACAAAGAAACATTAATCTCCAGTCACATAATGATTAATTAATGACTTCAGCTGTATCACTAACATGTTGTTCTGTCATGTTGTGTTTCAGGGAATGGTACACTAACGGTAACTACCTGGTGCTGCTGGTGACACTCGTTATAATCCTGCCTCTGTCACTACTCAGGAACTTGGGTAAGAAAAGTGTGTATGTGTGTGAGAAAGACTTGTGAAATAATAAAAGAACCAAAAACGATTCTGATTCTGCAGTCTTAAAATAGTAATAAACTCTTTTACGCCCACAGGTTACCTCGGTTACACCAGTGGTCTGTCACTGCTCTGCATGGTGTTCTTTCTGATTGTGGTGAGTAAAACCCACCTGTTCCCTCCACACAGAAATGTATTTCCTACACACACCGTTTTATCACGAGCCAGCCTGTTGAGTCTTAGTCAGAGACAAATTTCAGTTTTTCCATGAAATCTGAGGGAAATACAACAAGCTAGAGTCATAAAACACTGTAACAGAACAAAATGAACTACTGAACTTTGGCTTTCTTTGGTATCTTTTTAAGACTGGGCTTCAGGTGCTCACAGTGGTCTGGTTTCAGGGGTTTTCGCTTCCCATGATGAGCTACATGCAGTTTCAAAGGCTTTTTAACCAGAAAGAAAATAAAGTTCTACTGAATATCAGCCCAAAATGTTAGCTCATTTAGTTTAAAATCTGTTATCTTGTCCTCCAGGTGATCATCAAGAAGTTCGAGATCCCATGCCCTCTGCCGCACGACTTCCATGCTCTGAACAAAAACAGTAGCAAAGTACTGAACATATCCGACCAGAACACCACCGCTGTGGACTACAGCGAGGACGCATGCACACCAAAATACTTTGTCTACAACTCTCAGGTGAGGAAATGAGATACCAAAACTTCTGGAGAATTGAAGTTTAAACTAAAACAAAAATTGGATCTAATATTTTGGTGACATATTCACTAAATTAAGTACATTTTTTCCAGACTGTCTACGCTGTTCCTATCCTGACCTTCGCCTTCGTGTGCCACCCTGCCATCCTGCCCATGTACGAGGAGCTCAAAGAGTGAGTGCACGCAGCTTTCATTTCATTATGTTCACCCAAACTTTAAACAGCAGCTGCTTTCTTATCAGCGTTTTCACATTTATTTTAAACTCAAGAGTTTAAATAATAAAAACTGTGTTCTAGTGTCTAAATGAAACATCCCCTCTTCTCCAAACAGCCGTTCCCGCAGAAAGATGCAGGGCGTTGCCAATGTGTCCTTCCTGGCCATGTTCATCATGTACCTGCTGGCCGCCCTCTTCGGATATCTGACCTTCAACTGTGAGTCTAAACCATCATTTAATGTGTGGTTGAATGTATGGTGGCAGGCATGTAGCTGACCAGTTTTGACTAGAAGCAGATTCTATAATCCTGCTGAAATTGAGAAAAATCATCATATTCCTCAAAATGTATTTTAACATAGTTTCTTGGGGCAGTTCATTGTAGAAGAAGCACAAATCCATATGGCATCAATAATGTGGCAAAATTCTTCAGGAACAGGTTACTATAAAGCCACAAAGGGTTAATCGTACCAGTGTGGGTTTACAAGTGGTCATTGTCCCTGGATACGTAATGTCAAAGCAAATCAATCACCCAAAGTTAAGGGAAGAAGCTTCAAGGTCCAAATTAAATAGTCAGTGTCCCTCTTGGAACAAACCGCTCCAGACAAGACTCAAGGCCTGTTATGCAAGACTGTGAAAAACCCCACCTGATGCAGCTGATCAGTGTGCCACCTGTTTGTTTTCCTGTTTGTCATGGCAGGAGTTAGTGCGCAGGAATGTTCTGGAACATCAGACATGGTTATACAAGAGTATGATAGTGAGCAAAGACTTCATCAACTGTCATGAGAGGGCAAGACCTGATGTGCGGTAATTTGTCAAGGCGGGTGGAGGTTGAGAAATGTTTCTGACGTTTGTTTAAACTTGCTTGGCAGGGTTTGCCAACATTAGGAGATAAGAAAATGGATCTGTCTTTATCTGTGTGTGGGGGTGAAATACACCGCAACAGGGATGTTTAAATGGAGGCAACCAAGTGTGACACAAGCAGCGACATGACACAATCATGAAGAGCAAAATATTTCACATACTACTGAACACAAGGTTTTAGTTAGAGTAGGTTTGGTGTTTTCACACATTTACTGGGGCAAACACCATAAAATAGTAGCTCACACTCCTTACACACTAATGCTGCCTTTCTTTTTATGCTAAACTATTCTACTGTTCTTTGAAATGTTTCCATAAATATAACAAGACTAAGAGTCTATAGCCATGCTAGCATGTCTTTGAGGCTGTACTTTCCAAAGTAGATGTTTACCATCTTAGCTGTTAACTGTGCCTTACATGTTTCCTCATTCCAATAAAGGCTACAGATCGGAAACATTTAAGTGTCATGGATCCCTTTTCTTTCAGCTAACACACTAGCTCCAGTTTTTGGTACACTCAGCACCCTTCTTTCTAAACGTGTCACATATTGCGTTCATGAATCGTGCTGCGCGTGCTTCAGGTCTAAAGGGTCTCTTGTGTTTCAACACAGTGAACGTGGAGTCTGAGCTGCTGCACACCTACTCCAAGATCTACAAGGATGATGTGTTGCTGCTGATCGTCCGCCTGGCAGTGCTGGCTGCCGTCACTCTCACCGTCCCCGTGGTGCTTTTCCCTGTAAGGATCAAAGAGATCGAGCACATCTTAGATTATTGCTGGCACAAGATTTTAGGGGATCATAAAGGATAATCTCTCTTTTTTTGTCTCTCTGTAGATTCGTACCTCTGTAAACCAGCTCCTGTGCACCTCTAAGGAGTTCAGCTGGATCCGCCACACCATCATCACTGTAGCCCTGCTGGCCAGCACCAACGCCCTGGTCATCTTTGTCCCCAGCATCAGGGACATTTTTGGCGTCATCGGTGGGTGTCTTTGAGCGTGTTAATGCATATGATGCCACAAAAAGCGTCTCAAATACAAAATGATGGCTAAAATGCCAAATGTCTCCCCTCACATAGGCGCTTCTGCTGCTGCCATGCTCATCTTCATCCTGCCCTCGGCTTTCTACATCAAACTGGTCAAGAAGGAGTCCATGAAGTCTGTGCAGAAGATCGGGGTAAGGAGTGAGATCTTACATCTACAGGGACGTTAGAGAATTAGGAGAGACTGTTGCAAGAAAGTGAATATGCATACTGCCAAGCTTTTCACGTCACTCAGTGTGAACACTTTAGCTAAATGTGAAATTGTTCTCCTGTCCAGGCCACTGCCTTCCTGCTGTTGGGCTTCGTGGTCATGATCGGCAGCATGATCCTCATCATCCTGGACTGGGTCCACAATGCCTCAGCCAGCTCGGACTCAGCCGACGGACACTAAAGCTCCACCTCCTGCTGGGCCTGTCGAGGAGAGGGAGGCTCTCAGCGCAAGACTGCTACAGCCGCGCAACCAACAAAGATCAGAAACCTATTGTAAAATGAAAAACACAAGAACTCATTTGATGCTCGCCTTTGACTTCCTGAGCGACGAACCATGCCATTCCAAGAGAATGTATCCGAACTTTGTACAGTACGCTGTTATAGGCCACAGAGATGGTGTTTTCCTTGTTTTTCCTCTTTTTATCCTAACCTTTTTTGTTGTCGTTTTTGCTTTTAATGTTTTGTGTAGTTATGGTACAGCTGAGAACAAATATTTGAAGGTGCCTCAAATCAGAGACGATATAGTTGTAGAGTTGAAAATGCAGCTTACACTCACGTACAGTATTACGTGCGCACGAGTGTGGCTGTAACCTCGGAGCTCGGAAACAACACATCCTGCTGAAAAAGTATGCGAATGTCCTGAATATTGACAGGAGGCAACTGACTTGAACGTTTATCCTCAAAGACGATTAAGTTCCTTCCAACATTTGTTGTTTTTTTACTTTGCCAAAAATGTATTTGTGAAGAATCTTTGTATATTGAAAAGCACTTACTGTTCAGCACACAAAACAGATTTGTCAGTTTTCACAGGCGAGGCCTACTACACCGCCTATTCAGTATTCGTACAAATGTTTTATGACCTTGCTTATAGCATCAGCTTTCCTGGTAAAACATAGTGCAGGACCTGCTTTTTCAAACACGACACTGGGAGCTGCAGAGTATCTCACAAGAGGACTCTTTGAAACTGCATTTACTCTTTATAACATGCTGAAGATCTTGTTGGAGTAGCGTGTGCAGCAACGAGACTACTGCTTCAAGACCTGGAGGCCTCTGAGCCTGCAGTTCCCCCTTCCCTGGAAGGGGAGGGGGAAACTTAAAAATGTTTTCTTTATGGGAGAATACTTTGAATTTGACCACATGCAGTGGTTGTAATATACCTGTTAAACTTGCAAAAATGAAAAACCAGAAGTCAAATGTGCTCTCAAACTCTGACAACCAAACAACAACAAAGAAGTATACAGGAGCATCTGTCACATGTATTTTGAGTGTTTTTACATATAGTTGCGAAGTATTCTGCTTTCAAAATGTTTCACAAGGAAGAACTTGATAGCTCAACGTGGACTTGTCTCCTGTTGAGTTGTGAACCTCTCATCTGACGGTGCACTGTGCTTCCAACACTAACTTAACATCAAACTGTTATTGTCCAACATCTATTTATGGAAGACCGTTAAAATCAATGTAATTTTATCTATTTTACTATATTTATATAATATGTATATATATATGTATATATATCTATTGAGTTCAACTGTATATACGCTTTGTTTTGTTTTAACTTTTTACAATAATGCATTGGAGCCGTAGAACATAAACAAAAAACCCCAAGAAGGGGAATTTGTGAAATTGAATTGTCTCCAATACACCAGAGCTTCAACTGTTCATCTCCATTAAGACTGACTGAAATATCCTACTGTGTTAATTCTGTGAAAAGTGTGTTGTATGTGGAAGCCACTGATACAGCGGCACCAGTCTTTGTTTACTTTTTGGCCCCTAAACACAAAAATGGATCAGCAAAATGTTCTTCACGCACATCTTGGTTAAAGAGTACGTCAGCCATCTCTTGACCTCAGGAGCAAGGAGGGCTTCGTCTGCCAGTTTTACACTCTTGTTTCAATGAAACACTATGTACATCCTGTAAATAATGTCCAAGTAAAATCAAAGAATCTATCACAATGACTGTTGGTGTTCCTTTTGCCTGAGTTTGTAAATGCAGTTTATGAGGACAAGAAGTTAAAACTGTTGTGGATTTGTACCAGGTCCTCCATCATGCACTGACAGAAACCTCCAAATGTCTGGTTAGATTGTTGTCAGAATGCAGGTCAACCACAACAGCGCCCACTAGGGGGCCTTACTCATGACAAACACATTTTGTTTTAAATACAGTATAGTCTCAAGTGCCAATGACAGGGTCCAAGCAGATTATCTGAGAGCATCTGGACAGACATTAAGAAAAGATTCAGACAATTTTTAATGAGAGTGTTTATTATTTTAAATTCTTGGAACAGTGACGGATGAGGAAGGGAGATTCTGAGCCAACCGCACAGAAAAGGCTGTGTAGGTGAAGAGTTTAAGGGTGCTTTTACACCTGGCATCGTCATTTAGTTTGGTTGAATCGCACTACTGTTTTCCCCCTTGGTGCGGTTCGTTTACGCAGGTGTGAATGCAGCACTAAGGTGTGCACCAAAACCGGACTGAACAAGTGGCCCGAGACCTCCTTGTAGATGGTGGTCTCTGTATGCTTTCATATTAACTCTGGTGCAGTTCGCTTATGTGGAATCAAACAAACTATATTTTTTTCACTTGGTCTGGACCAAACGAACCGAACTACAGGTGTGAAAGCACCCTAAAAGTAAAAATAGGATGTAATGGGAATTTCATGAGAACCATCTTTAAAACACTGCCATGTAACTAATCTCACTAGGGGCCTCCAGCCTCTTGGGTATGGGATCAATGAAAGGTAAATGTGTGTGATGCTTTAACATATGTCCAGAGGGGTCAGGACTTTAAGTGGTTCACCACATGTACCTTGGACATGGTGTCTTTCTATAGATCCGGATTGAGTGTATGGCAGGCTAGGTGAACAGACTCAGGGCAGGTTTAAATCCAGGAATTTAAAGTTTATTGAAAAACGGGGTGTGAGCGGAGCAGACTAGGGAATGGAGACCAGCGAGTGGATTTCCAGGCAGGGGCAGAATCTCCAGGCAGGCAGTGATCCTGAGCACAGAGAGACAAGGTAAATTGAACTCACAAGAAATAAACAGAACATGCAACTCAAGATTTGTAGGCCGCAGCACAAATACCACTGAGGTAAGCTGACGATCTGGAGACGAGTGAGGTGAAGAACCGGGTACTACTGCAGAGTCTTGATTAGTGGAATGTGGATGTGCAGGTGGAGGTGGAGCGCCAGGCCCAGAGTGAGAAGCCACACTCAGACAACACAGAGAGACAGACAGACTAACAGGAGACACAGGGAGGGAAGAGAACATAAACACAAGGGGTCGGGGAGGAGAACTGCAGACTCATGACACTATGTTCCTCTGATGAGATAGTACTCCAACCCTGAGACTAAGATAAAAGCTGCATATGCTGTTACACTGCAGCTCACTCAGATGATACACTCTGATGCGTATGTGTCCCTGTGAGTTCCTTCTGCAGAAGACTTGAATAAAATTCACAGAAAGACAAGTGTTTGCCTGAGCTGTTTATATAAACATGCTTTTTCCCACCACAAGGACTAATAGAATCAGCAACATAGCAGTAGATAGGACACATCAGGATGTCCTCAGCAGGTGAATCCATTTCTCTTTGAACAATCTTTGTTGCCATTTAAATTAGCTCTTAGCATCATCTCTTGCAGAAGTTGGAAGAAGGACCATAATATTAGCTCCAACTTCTTGATAATCATAAAAATGCAATAATATACATGGAATCAATTATTTCTTCAGTCTTGATCTTTGACATGAAGGTTTTCCAGTATACACTGGTTAGGCTCATTCCTTCCTTAAATATTTCATATCTGGGTGTACTTTAACATCTCTATAGACAGGTGGGTGCTACACATTGATGGTGGTTGAGGCGAGTCCCCCCCACTTCACTGTGATGTGCTTTAAGTTTCCATGATAAAGCGCTATGTAAATGTAATGCATTATTATTATTATTATTATTTTTATTATTATTATTCCACAGATATGAGCTAGAATGCACCTTTTAACCTCTCCACAGTCTCCATCATCCGAAGCCTGAAAAGCATTCAACAAAATGACACAAGTAATAACGTAATTATAACCACTTAAATGATCGAAGGGTATGCTTAAATTATATTTTTTCCAAAGACTAAAATGACAACAAAATTTTCCCACATATTGTTCACAAATCTGTCAAAATCTGTGTTAGTGAGCACTTCTCCTTTGCCGAGATAATCCATCCACCTCATACGTGTGGCATATCAAGATGCTGATCAGACAGCATGGGTATTACACAGATGTGCCTTAGGATTTATATATACACATATCATTTACTATCCCTTCTATGTATCTCTAAATATCTATCAATCTATATCTATCCATCTCTTGTGAGGCAACAGCAACCTAAAACAAAACAGGGCAAAAAACAGAAAACCATAGTTGGGTGCATATCACAACAACTTTCTCAAAATAAACTGAGAGGGCAACAATTTACAAGCACTTAGGCTGTAGCTGTAAGCAAAAATAAGACTCAAAAGTCCTTCCTATACTGAGGTGGGTAACCCAAAAACATGGCTTTGCACTAACTGTACCAGGCCAGGCGCACCACTCCATGCAGTGTCTGAACTGTGGTTTGACCCACTGATCGCTGAGCAATCACTGAGTGTCACGCCACAAGCCAAGCCAGTGTTCGGTTCACTGTCTGTTGAGCTGGCTGGCAGAGGATGCTTACTGCTCATACTAGGTTGCAACTGCTGATGTGCACTGCACTGTGGTCTCAAGCGCCTGCTGTGACTTCCAAAGGCTTTTCAACCTTCCCCTGGAACTTAGTATTAATCAGGCACACCTGAAAGTAGGAAGGACAACTATCTGAGAGAGACAGCCGAGAGAGAAAGGAGCATCACAGAACAAACACACCAAAACAAATACACGACCCTTGATTTTAAAAAAAAATTCACGTATAGAGCAGCTGCAGCAACAAAGAACATTTGTAAAAGGTCTTTCATACCAAATGTAATAACCTCTCTCAATTCATAAACATGTCTCTACACTGGAATCACATCTGTTATTGTCTGTACTATATATGTTGTAGTGTTGTAGTCAAGACCGCCCAAACCGTGACCTAGTCAAGACCAAGACCAGACTTTATCGAGACCGAGACAAGACCAAGACTTTTAGGGGCTGAGACCAAGTCGAGACCAAGACCAGTTCCCCACATTACATGATACACAATAAACTGTGTAACGAGATCATAGGTACTTCTCAAATTGATCTGAAAGATCCACATTCCCATTAAAACACCCACATACAAACACTAAGAGCTGAAATCAACATAAGCATCTTTATTCAACACTTAAGATCGCGGGGAGTGGTAACAGTCATTAACAGTAAGAACACATTCTTAATTAGGGTTATTGGTTGCATTTGAGGCAATATGTTTTACATCCAATCAAAGTTAGAATGTTAACAAATAAATCAGATAATGCACAACCAATTTATTGATATTTCCAAAGCTACGGTCTTGACTGGTCTTGAAATAAAATCCTGAGTCCTCAATGTCCGTATATATATGTGGCTGCAGGTACTGTGGCAGCCACCAGGGGGAATGCAATAGCTGAATGCCATGGAAACACATCTTACATCTCATCTCACAGAATAGAATAGAATATCAACACAAGTACAACAAAATTAAGGGGATTACTTTTTCAGTGCAAGACAGGTAATAAAATATAAAAACAAAGAAAACATAAAAACAACAGATATACTCATTATAATTATATAATCATTCATTCAGCAATACAGCACAGGCTCTTGTAACTTGTAAAAGTAAAAATAAAATGTAAACTCCATTAGTGAATTATTTTATGGCAGAATTTAATGTTCTAACGGTGGTTTTGTGCTTTCCTGAGGCATCAGAAACAATGTAGTTCTTCCAGACAGGGAAAGGGCAGCCGACGATTTTCTGTGCGACCTTTATGATCCCCTGGAGCGCTTTCCTCTGCGCCACTGTGCAGCTGGAGAACCACACACAGAGACACTGTTCACTGTTGCTTCACCTGGTACGTGATTTAAAATAGGTCTTTTAAGGTCATGTAAGATAGAGTCTCTTTCTGTGTGTTTCTCTGTAGGTGTGAATTGCGAGCGTTGTGTCTTCTTCACTCCAGTGAATATCTTTCATGCCTAAGACATGTTTTAGTGTATGTGTGCACGCACGCGCGAACGCGTGTGTGTTTGTGTGTGCGCCTGTGACAGAAGCCGTTTCTGTCTGTGCCATTTTGTGCATGATGTGAAACACCGTGCAGCCCAGCATGTGTGTAACGTTCAATGTGACTGGCATAAAACTTTCGGCCCAGTCATCGGTCATGGCTGATTAAGCTGAAAACCGGTGCTGATGATTTATGTCAAAAATGCTACCTAAAAATGCTGCCGTTTTGCTACTGTAGCAGTACTGAGTCTTTAGATTCGCGCTGCCCTATCGAAAACTGCTACCTTATATATTCCCATTTCCAATTGTGCAGGCTTTAGATTTTTGATATTGCTCAACATCAACTACAGTCTCAACAGCATGCCAGACAATAAGGTTGCACAAATTTACAGCAAATACCACAACACGACAGCAAACACCACAACACGACAGTAAAGCACCACAACACGACAGCAAACGCCACAACATGACAGCAACACACCAAAACAGTAAAACACCACAACACGACAGTAAAACACCACAACACGACAGTGAAGCACTACAACACGACAGTAAAACACCACAACACGACAGTAAAACACCAAAACAGTAAAACACCACAACACAACAGTAAAACACGACAGTAAAACACCACAACACAACAGTAAAACACGACAGTAAAACACCACAACACAACAGTAAAACACGACAGTAAAACACCAAAACACAACAGTAAAACACCACAACACGACAGCAAACGCCACAACATGACAGCAAAACAGTAAAACACCACAACACGACAGCAAACGCCCCAACATAACAGCAAAACACGAAAACAGTAAAACACCACAACAGTAAAACACCACAACACGACAGCAAATGCCACAACATGACAGCAAAACAGCAAAACAGTAAAACACCACAACACAACAGTAAAACACCACAACACGACAGCAAATGCCACAACATGACGGTAAAACACCACAACACAACAGTAAAACGCGACAGTAAAACACGACAGTAAAACACCACAACACGACAGCAAATACCACAATGCGACAGTAAAACACCACAACACAACAGTAAAACACCACAACACGACAGCAAACGCCACAACATGACAGCAAAACAGTAAAACACCACAACACGACAGCAAAACACCACAATACAACAGTAAAACACCACAACACAACGGTAAAACGCGACAGTAAAACACCACAACATGACAGGAAAACACCAAAACAGTAAAACACCACAACATGACAGTAAAACACCACAACACGACAGCAAATGCCACAACACGACAGCAAATGCCACAACACGACAGCAAATGCCACAACATGACAGTAAAACACCAAAACAGAAAAACACCACAACACAACAGTAAAATACCACAACACGACAGCAAACGCCACAAGATGACGGTAAAACACCACAACACGACAGTAAAACACCACAACACAACAGTAAAACGCGACAGTTAAAACACGACAGTAAATACCACAACGCGACAGTAAAACACCACAACACAACAGTAAAACACCACAACATGACAGCAAACGCCACAAATGACGGTAAAACACCACAACACGACAGTAAACACCACAACACAACAGTAAAACGTGACAGTAAAACACGACAGTAAACACCACAACAAACAGCAAATACCACAACGCGACAGTAAAACACCACAACACAACAGTAAAACACCACAACACGACAGCAAACGCCACAACATGACAGCAAACAGTAAAACACCACAACACAACAGCAAAACACCACAATACAACAGTAAAACACCACAACACGACAGCAAACGCCACAACATGACAGCAAAAAAGTAAAACACCACAACACGACAGCAAAACACCACAATACAACAGTAAAACACCACAACACAACGGTAAAACGCGACAGTAAAACACGACAGTAAAACACCACAACATGACAGCAAAACACCACAACACAACAGCAAACACCACAACATGACGGTAAAACACCACAACACCACAGTAAAACACCACAACACAACAGTAAAACGCGACAGTAAAACACAACAGTAAA